>NC_142012.1:32227666-32550166 GCF_049901735.1 Notechis scutatus
TCATGATGGAAAATATGCTTTATTGTCTTGATTTGGAATTGATTGATACATGTACATCATTCAACTGTTAGCTTGGGCATTCATATTAAAATTAACCCATAACGCTTTATCAATCACCTAATTTTCAAGATAAAACAAAAGTAGGATAATAAAAATACAAGAATAAAACAATTTTCATTAAAAAAAAAAGCCTATAAAGCAGTCTGGTTCTAAATTGTGAACATCTTCTATTAGCAGACTGTTCAGAGTAACTGGGAAGGGGACTGTGCGTAAATGAATGGACATAATTTTAAGTTTCAGTGTACCCTGGTTTCCCAGGTCTTATTTGCACACCATACTATTCAACAGAGAGGTAGGTAGGTTAAGGATTGAAAACATTATTTCACCATTTTCTGCAAGAAAAAGGCTATAATTTTGGAGAGTTCAATGAAGGTCTTTACAAAGCCATATAAACAGTTTATCTGAAACATCCATGTTTAAAAGAAATAAGGCCAATAATCAACACTGTACTGTTCTGTACAATACATTCTTTCCTTCTTGCACTTGATACAGAGTTAGTTCTTTTCATATTTCTGTTATAGATTCTGTCCTTTTCTCTCCTTCTGGCATTGGATTGAAGAGTGATTCCAGAAAACTGTTTCTGAAAGCTTTCACAAACCCTCATATGAATACAAACCACTATTCTGAAAGTAAGCAGCATAGTGTTTGCTTAATGATCACTTTTTGGTTTGGGAAGTCCTTCCTGTTATTACCTTACCCGCACTCAAATGTCACATTTCCCTCCTGCTCAGTTCTCCTAATCTTGAGGAAGGGTTAAGAAAAACCCCTGATATCACCGAAGGTGTCTCAGACGGACAGCAGTGAACAATTTTCTGATATAGTTTCCCACACTACTCTATCATTGCGATGGCTTATTTCCCCATGCCAATTTCCCTATATTCCATTAGTGGATCAGTGTATTCTAGATTAAAAGTGCTATATCTCAGCATTAGTTGTTTGAAGATTTTAAAAAATAGTATTCACCTCTGATGTGACATGCAGATGTAAAAAAAACAAAAAACAAGATTATTTATGCAGGATATGACAGACCTCGAGTCTGGGATGCCAGCCTCATACTCACAAGGATATTGATACTGCCAATATAAGTGTTTCCATTTCTAGCCCATTTTCTGGTTAAATCCTCTAAAGCAAGGCACGGGTTCCAGATCTGGCCTGCAGGGTGCTTAGAGCTGCCTGCGGTCCTCCTGAACTCTGTTTTCACTGGCAGAGGGTTGCGGGAAGCCGTCAGAGCAGAAAACAGAACTCAGGAGCCCATTTTTGCTGGCGGAACACTCGGGCCACTACAGGTGCCCCCAGCATGAGTGAGGTTGAGCTGGCTACACACACCCTGGCCACACCCACCATAGCCCCCCAAGGTCAAACACAACCCCGATGCGGCCATCAATGAAATTGAGTTTGACACCCCTGCTCTAAAGCTAATTAGTCCCATTTGCCCATAGTAAATTTGAACCAATGCAACAACATGAAAAACAAGGACTTTGATATAAGATAGACAGCTATATCCAGGTTTTAAATAAATAAACCTTACTACATTTGCAATATCAGTGATGCACATATGCTCCCTGTTCAAAGTCAATCCCTCTCAAAGCTGCATTTAATCTTATCCTATCTATTTCATTGTTAGGAGGCAAACCTAAGGGGATTGTCCATCAGCAACATTGTCCAACCTAGCAAGGGTGGAACTATTGGCAGTTAGCTCATCTGCACCTTTTTATTTTTCTCTGGGTTGCTTCTAAACAGACTCCATTATCTTTCCATGTGCTGAAGGTTGACTGACTCCAGACTTTCTTAAACTTCCAATGATTGTCTGATCAAGGAAACAAGAAAAGAAAGAAAAGAAACCAAAATAACAAAACAAAAAAAAACCCCAACAACACCCAGGCACTTGAAAAAAAAAAGCTGTTTCTTAGCCAAATGTAAACAAATTAAAACAGCGTGCAGAAGAATTACATCTATGAAGTCAGGCAGGGTGAAAAATGTTTTGTAATTGCTGGAATGAAAGAAGGAATCTGACTGTCTTAAAACAATTAATGGGGAAAAAAGGTCAAAACAATGCAGATGTTTATTATTGAGCTCTTGTATCATCTTAATGAGATTTGTATTAAATAATGGCATCAAAATCAAAATCAGAATCAACTTTCTGTGAACAAGGGAAATTTTTTTGCCACAAAGGATGAACATTAACTATCAGTAGCAGTGCACATTTTAAACATCAATTGAAAGAATCTGTCTCCCCCAATGTATATACTTTCTTTTTCTGCCACATATTAAAATTCCTTTCCCTTTTAAACATCTTTTAAATATATCTTTTGAATATATTCTTACTTTTAAATTAAGTTAATTAGGTTAATTTTCATTCCAATGGGCAAACATATAAATTTACAGTTCTGTGAAGGTGCATTTGCCCCGTTTCTGTTCTTTGCCACTGAATAGTAATAGAACTTCATGTAGATCTAAGGGGATTTGTGAGCTAATTTCTTTTATTTCATGACCAAAGTATTTCAACATACAATGTGTCATTGTGCAAAAAGAGTCACCTCTTTAGATTTAGGAGTTACTGAATTTTACCATCTTTAGTTGCAGTATCTGCAAACAAACATACCCTGCAGTTGGTGATGAATGTCTAATGTCACTATGCAGAAATTCAGTGAACTGCTTCAACTGAATTCAGTTGAATATTTTCTAACAGGAATGATTTGTTTCAGATCGTGCACAGTATTTCTGTAGGATTTAAGTCAAGGGCCACTCCAAAGCATTGAATTTATTCCTCTTCGTTCACTTTCTTATAGACTTGCTTATGTTTTGGATGGTGATTTTTTTGCATGACCTATTTGTGCTGCAGCTTCAGCTAACAGATGGCCTGATATTCTGCAGAATACTCTGATACATAAAACAGAAACATATTTCCTTCAACAATGGCAAGTTATCCTTAGCCAGCAAAGCATCCCCAAAGCATAACACGATCACCTCCATACTTGACAGTTAGTTTGAACATATTTTTGAAGAATGCAGTGTTTGAGCTTTTCAGTTTATAAAATCCATACAACCTGAAAAAATTCACTTTTGATCCATCTAATTACTTAACATTGTTTCCAGAAATCTGAAAGATAATCCAGGTGGGTTTTTTGGGGGGACGGAAGAGATATGGAACAAGTATTAATGTAATGATAAGTAGATTCTAATCCAATTTTACTAAGGATTTTTCCCTTGATTATATAAATAGGCAGGCTTGATAATGTTCTGATGTTTTTTGTGATTTCTTGATAATTTCATGCTTACACCTTGATATTCCCTGTGTTCATAAGTAGTAGTCAGAATGGACATGTACCTAACATCCAAAAGGCAGGACTAATTCTAACTTATAAGTGACTTGAGAGATTCCCATGCCATTCAAATGTTACCTCATCTTTGTGATACCCTGCAAATTTACCACAGCTCCAAGACTTTATGAGTGTGAAATGAAATATTTTATTCTTGCAGTCCATAACCAGTATGGATAGTTTTGACCACAAAATGCCTATAATACCCATCACAACAGTTAGTAGGATAGTCTTTTAGACTAGTAAATTCCTAAAAGAACAACTAACATTAAAAAGGACCAATGGAAACTTTTCTGCTTGTTCAGCAACTATGAAAAAGTATGCTCTTATCACCACAAAATAGTCTCAGATACAAGTTTGAGTGTATGGTCAATCATATTTGTTCTTTATGTTTTAGCATATTAACTGTCAAATGACTCATTTGATTGATTTCTATGGAGCTCTTTGCCAAGTTAGAATAGAATAGAATAGAATAGAATAGAATAGAATAGAATAGAATAGAATAGAATAGAATAGAATAGAATTCTTTATTGGCCAAGTGTGATTGGACACACAAGGAATTTGTCTTGGTGCAAATTCTCTCAATATACATAAAAGATACATTTGTCGAAAGCCAAGAATCATAAGGTACAACACTTAATGATAGTCATAGGGTACAATAAGCAATCAAATCATACTAGGAAACAGTCAATATAGATCATAAGGATACAAGCGACAAAGTTACAGTCATACAGTCACAAGTGGGAGGGGATGGGTGATAAGTAGTCATGAGAAGGTTAATAGTAATAGTAGTGCAGACTTTGTAAATAGTTGGACAGTGTTGAGGGAATTATTTGTTTAGTAGAGTGATGGCTTTTGAAAAAAACTGTTTTTGTGTCTAGTTCTGATGTGCAGTGTTCTATAGCGTTATTTTGAGGGAAGGAGTTGAAACAATTTATGTCTGGGATGTGAGGGGTCTGTAAATATTTTCACAGCCTTCTTTTTGACTTGTACAGTGTACAGGTCCTCGATGGAGGGAGGTTGGTACTAATTGTTTTTTCTGCAGTCTTAATTATCCTCTGAAGTCTGTGTCTGTCCTGTTGGGTTGCAGAACCAAACCAGATAGTTATAGAAGTGCAGATGATAGACTCAATTAAGAACACTTCTCCATCAAAGCACAGGAGAAGTGGCTTAGGGGAAATCCTATCAGCATCCATCATTGCCTCTCAATTTCAGAGCTTGACTAAGTGCCTCATAGAGCTGATCACAAGGTTATTGAGAGTTAGACCCTCTCTCAAATAAGCACATGCAAGTAGAAGCAACAAATATACTCCAATGCAAATTAGAATCTCTCTCTCCTTCTCTCTGTTTCTCTCTCTATCACACACTAAACCATATCACACCACACTATTAGAAATCCAATCTGGTCTAGTGGTTAAGGCACTAGTCTAGAAACTGGAAGACTATGAGTTCTAATCCTATGTTAGTTATGAAAGTTGGATGGGTGACTTTGACCAGTCACTCTCTTTCAGCCCAACTCATCTCAAAGGGTTGTTGTAGTGGGAAAAACAGATGATAGGAGTTACTAGATATGCTTGCTGTCATGAGCTGTTTATAAAAATAATAAAAGTGGAATATAAATAAAATAAATATGCACATACAGAGTAGCAATAAATATGCACATCGCCTTATGTTGTGGTTAGCCGGTAGCAGGTGTGGATGGCTGAGGAGAGGTGCCAGTACCATCAGGGAGTGGACTGCTCTCTTCAGAGATTGTGGGGACTGGCAGCAGTGATGAGGAGGTTTCCGAGGAGCCTGTGCCAAGTGCGCGTGTACGCAGGATTGCTTGTAGGAAAGAGCAGCTACAACAGCATGGGCAACTTGGGAGTAAGGCTGCAAGGTAATGGTCCATCCTTCAAGAAGATAAAAGCCAGCTGTGAAATGAAAGTTCTTTGCAGAATGCAAAGACATTTTGAAATTCCAGCCTCGTGGACATTCCAGTATCCTGAGTTTGTATTTGAAGATTCTTGTATTGCAAATTATTTCTTTTCTGTTATCTTTTGGCAAGTCTCGCAGTTTGGCAAAGCTTGTGCTTATCACAACTAATTATTTTGCAGAAGCATTACAAGGTTTCTGTTCACTTTGGATTGTGTTTGATTTGTTGGAAAAGAGTATGGGTCAAAACAGCTTATTAGAGCTTTATCTCTCTCACATACTCTGAGGCAACATATACATATGCAATTGCATACAGAGACAACAAGCAGGTATCTACCTTGATTAAACCCTAAAATACATCCATCCATCCATAAACACAGACAGAAACAGGACACACCTGATTAGTCTTTTGAGATGCTTGCACACACTTGTTATACCAGAGCAAATATAGAAATTGCTTATTTTTTAAACAACTCTTTTTCCACATATTAGCCAAATGCTAATCAGTCCATTTATCTTTGAATTAATTTTCAATCTCTACATCATTTTTTCTTACACCCCTTCTAAAATGTTTTCTCCCTCTCTTTCTCTGAAAAATTTATTGTTGATAATAATCTGTCAGAATGACTGTGATATGGCAAATAGAAATAAAGTAAAGATACCATTCACAGCTCTTCTGGACTTTCATTTTTTTTCACAATCCTTGTGAAGAAAAATTGTTGGATCCATGTATAATTATTGGCTGAATTCGTTATTAGTATTTTTGGGGCAGCTGTTTTGTTTAACCATCCCTATGAGCAAAGTCAGCACATCAGCTTGGCCAAAACAAATACAAACTTTTAATGCACAACCTCTAAGGGAAATAAGGAACAACAAATGAATCTATGGAAATGGTTTGCACAAGGCATACATTTTTCTCTTCTAAGATTAATTAAATGCTGGGTATGCTTTGTTTCTTTTGCTTGTGTTTTGTAATTGATTCAAGATGGTTTCACTTAAATATATATTTAACTGTGACCACCTCAGTGAGAAGAAAAACAGTCTACAATGAGTTATGAAGTCTGCAGAAATTGCACAATGGAAATTAAAATCTGAACATGAATAAAATTTTATTGCTCTCATCTTTCAAATTGGCATGCCTAGACAAAAATCAGATATTTTCCAAAAGAAGCACATTATAAATTCCTGAGGCTTTTTCATACAGAACTTCAACGTTTTTCTTCATGTTCTTTCTCCTCATTTTATTTTCCACATGCAGATGCTATACATGCCTTCCATGATGGCTGAGAGACAACAGCTGGTTACAATTATCTCAACTTAAGTCTACCTAAAAAAAAAAAAAGCCTGACTTTATATTTAACATTAGGGCTTAATAAGTGATAGTTCCACTAAACCTATATTCTATAGTCATTTTTATGAAAATTTCACTAATAGGAATTATTTTTGTATTCACATTGTAGATTTCAACTGTAAGAATTCATTCCCAAAATGTATTTCAACATATAGAAGGCATGAATGTAAACTTTAACCTTAGACTGTCTACTATTGACCTCACCCCTTTCCTAAGAGGTCTGTAGGGAGTGTGCATAAGTGCACCAACGTGTCCACTGTCCTTGTCCTATTGTTTCTTTTTTTTAATTTCTTTTATTGTTCTTATATGTATCCATTCCCTGTATCCATAACTATGTTTATACTTATACCTCTTATCTTATAATTGCTTGACAAAATATATAAATAAAATAAATAAATATTTTTATAATTTTATAAAAATTGGATCTGCTTAGACACTGACTTATTTTTAGCCTCACTGGTCACTTCCAACTGATTGGTAATTAAATGCTTTTGCCTGAGATTCTTCACATGTAGCAGGATGAGGCAACAGAGGTGGCTATAGCCTGAAGCAATGTCAGATAACAATATTTATGAGGGTGGAATGGTGAATCTCAGTTCCTTCTGTGCTTGGATAGGAGATTGCCTGACTATCTTTTTTTTTTTTTTAAAGAAAAAAGTATTGCATTCATTTGAACACCCAGTGACCCCTGGCAACAAATGTAAATGCTTCCTAGAATTGTTGGTGCCCCATTCATGCATAGTACTCATGGACGCAGATACAGGTAGTCCTCGACTTACAACAGTTAATTTAGTGACTGTTCAAAGTTACAACAGCACTGAAAAAAGTGACTTACGACTGTTTTTCAGCTACCACCTTTGCAGCATCCCCATGATCATGTGATCAAAATCCAGACACTTGGCAACTGGTTCATATTTATGACCATTGCAATGTCTTAGGGTCATGTGATCACCTTTTGCAACCTTCTGACAAGCAAAGTTAATGCGGGAGGCCAGATTCACTTAACAACCGGGTTAGTAACTTAATATCTGCAATGATTCACTTAACAACTGTGGCAAGAAACTGGGCAAAACTCATTTCACAACATAAATTTTGGGCTCAGTTGTGGTTGTAAGTCAAGGATTACCTGTACACTCAAAACATCTGTTACTTATTTTGTCTTTAAACAGAAAACCGAGAAATTAAAAGTATCCACAACAGTATGCATTGAAATTCTAATTCTGAAATACATTCTGAGTTGCCCTTTTGTTAGAATTTACAGATAATCACTCTTCAGTCTGAAGTGTGGGCTATCTCAGTTCTTTAGCATACCTTGTTGGTAGTAATATGCAATATATTTTATTTTGGTAGGCAGCATCAAAACATCCAGCACTGGCGACTAAGATGACCTTTATCCAAATCACTAGCACATAGATCTTGCATTTGATTAAGATGAAAAGAGCTCTGTACCGTCCTTAGTAAAGGTCACATGGGAATAAATGTCAGACCTTTTCAATCCGTTCATCTGCAATTTTAGCTTCTTGTATTTACTGCAACTGTCCAAACCCATTTAGTGTTTCAAGAAATCTGGATGCTGCATACCTGGGAGTTTTGAACTCATTTATATCTATCTAGTGGTTGAGGTATTGCAGAAAAAATATCACCATGACACACCTGCCTTCCAAACTCTCGTTATTCTTAAATCTACACTTTAAGCACCATCTTGTTTCACTAACAATATCAGTGAAAAAGGAAAAAAACTAATTCTGAAACTATCGAAATAATGAGAAATACAATGGTAGAATACTTGTTGGAGGTGACCATCTTTGTATGATTGACCAGGATTATATCCTGACACTGATAATCTTGTACATATACAAGATTCTCTAGAAGCTGTGGTCTTCAGGCTCCACTTAAAGCTCTGAAATGTTTTGAAGTTCCTTTTTTTCTTCCTGAACCTTATGTTAATACATTTTTTAAAAATATTCCCCAGTGTATTCCATTGATAAAAACTCATACCAATTGCTCCCCAAGGAGTGTCTTCAAGAAGGCAAGATGTAATTAAAGATAAATTTTTAAATGTTTTTGAGTGCATTTTTATTAATTACTTACTGTAATAATTCAAGTTTTTAAAGCCTGCCTTTATAAAATTTAATGTAATATAATGTGATTCAAGGAAAATTATTTAGAAAATCAAGTATATGACTGTGTTCCAAAGGTGGTATTCAGCCAGTTCTGACAGGTTCTGGACAACAGGTAGCGGAAATTTTGAGTAGTTTGGAGAACCGGTAAATACCACCTCTGACTGGCCCCGCCCCACCTATTCGCTGCCTCCCGAGTCCCAGCTGATTGGCTGGGTCTTCTTTTGTTGTCCTGCACAGGAGAATGGAGCTGGAAAGCAGGTTAATGAGGTGGGGAGGGAATGGGGATTTTACAATATCCTTCCCCTGGAGTGGGGTGGAAATGGAGATATTACCCTATCCTTCCCCTGGAGTGTGGTGGAAATGGGGATTTTACAGTATCCTTCCCCTGCTATGCCCACCAAGCCACGTCCACCAAGCCATGCCCACCAAGCTACCCGCACCCACCAAGCCATCCCACACCCACCAAGACATCCACACTCACCAAGCCACGCCCACAGAACTGGTAGTAAAAAATTTTGAATATCACCACTGCTGTGTTCACAATACTGCAGAGAAATAGATAGCTAGATAGACAGACATCCAAACATATTGAGCTACATTTTCTGCAGTATTGTCTTATAAGTTTGGTTAGGATGTGTCCTGTGGAAACCTATAATTTTAAATGAGATGCCTTATCACAACCAGTCAATTGATTAGGGATGCATATTGGACCATTCAATTTCCTAGCTGGCATTATGCTTTTCACTAGGAAGCAGATATTGCAGCATTTTTGTTCCTGTGATGGGATGTGACCTTCCATCTTCTACCTCCCTTCAGACAGCATGTCAGAAGCAAATAATCTGGCTAGTAACTTATTGTTTGTGGAGCCATATTTTTGCCCTTGAATATTTGCCCATGTCATGACAGACAGACAGACAGACAATAAACTGCTAAATGTTATATTTCATAAGACAGTTTTTGTGATACAGAACAGGTTCATTCAGAGTATGTGGCATTTCACAAAAATAAGGACATACAAGAGCTATTTGATTTTTAAAACTGAAAGAAAAGTTCCTTTAGTTTGATACTTTTGAATGAAAAAAGATCTTTCCTTTACAATTTTTCTTTAACAAAGAACGAAGAATGAACTCTCATTATTGCCTTTGCTTTTACAGTTCATGCCAGACATTTTTTCCAGTCAATTAAAAGATGCCTAACATTTTGCACTGGATGTTAACAGATGCCCAAAGAACACTATAGTGTGTCTAGCTATGGTATGAATTTTGTTCTGAGACCTTTATGTTGTATTTCATCCTCAGATACTAAAAAATAGAATTGGGCTTGTGTCCTTGATAAGGAACCCTCTGTTATCTCCTATAAATCAGTCCTTTTAACTCGCTCAGACTCTGACCTTTAAAATGTTAACAGTATGCGGCAAATTACAGATTTAAGACTATAGTCACATATGTTGCATATATTGCATCCAAAGCTGGCCAATATTTTTACTCTTTGATTTAAACAACAAGATAACACTTCTTTCCAATTGCTGTACAGAAAGCAGCTGAACTGGCATTTGATTTTTACGGTGACTGTGGCAATAGATAACATACAGGAATTGAGTTATATTGGGAATACCTGCAACTTCCAACTTCCTTCTGCTGTTTCCTGATCAAGTACTTGTCTCACTTGGTAGGGCTGATTCCAAATTTATCAATATCAGATATTTATAGGAGAAATTTTAAAGGGATGTCCATCTTAGTCTGATGCACACTTCACTTGGAGTAAATGCCATTGAACATGTGTAGCATAAGTTTACTTGGATGATACAATGAACCAAATTGAATTGGACTTTCAGTGTGAATAAGAGTATATTCACTTTCGAAGTCAAGGCATTGTCCTGAACTAAATTTCTTTGAAACAAACTCCTTTAAATCAGATTGAAGAGGTAGCTGATAAAAAGTACCACATGTATACATTTTCAATTGGCTGAATGGCAGAAGCGATATCTGAAGCCATTATATATGTCTAAGTGCTATTGCTATAGCTATCAAAAAGATTTGGGCCTGCCTTGGACATAAGCTTATATTTGGACTTTCTTTCTGTAGCAATTTTAAGATGTGAAATCTCAGCAAATCTGTTGAATGCAACTATGTATGCATAAAATATTGCTCAGTGGTGTGAGAGATCAAGATTCTTATAGAATATTCAATTGTACTTTCGTCATTTTCAATTTTAAACAATCATAAAGGCTCTTTGTGAATGGATATGACATACTTTGTGACAATAATGGGTTTATCAAAAATATCCCCACATCATCTGTAAGTTAGCAATGCTTTGCTGGGAGTTAATGTCATTGTTTAATTATTTGCAAACTATTTGCAATAAAATTATGCTATATCTTCAAAATGATTTGGTTGCTTTAGATGAGCCAGATTCTGAACACAAAACCTTATCCATTGAGTAACTGTAAAAATGATGAAGCGGTAAATTCTTAGATTTATGGACACACATAAACTGGGAAAAATAGCACGTTCAGAGAAAGAAAATTACTAAATTAAAAAGAATTACTTAATAGTACATAAGTTTTATTTTGTTTTTGAACCAGCAACCTTCTATTTACAAATATTCAGAAGGCAAGTACTATAATAGCATTACTAATAATAGTTGTAAAAGATGTTATAGATCTATATATAATCTTATTCCCCTGTGTGTGTGTGCATGTGTATGTATGTGTTAAGACACATATATGTACACACATATAAAAGTATCATACAGCAAAAAGAGCTGCTTATGGGAAGGAAAGTGATTAGAAATTGTTCCTGGAGAGAAAAAATCCAGCAGGAGGCTTGTCTAATGGAGGTATGTGGTATCTTGCAGTCCAGACTAAACATCTTGCAAGCTGTTGCCAATATGTCTCAATGCAGACAGGATGTATTTAAACTGGCTTAGTGTCAAGCTGGCATGAACACAGAACAGAAACAGCTTAAATGGTAAGTGCAATATGACATGAGAAAGAATTACATAACAGCTAACGCAGGATTTCTCTTACAGGACCTAAAACTCGAGAGCCAAGTAGAAGGATAACACAAGAATTCCTTCCAATAAAAAGAAAAAAAACAGCAACGGAATCTCCAAGTAATGTAGTTTTGTAAGAATTTCATTTTCAGCTGAGCCAGAAATAAATCAGGTCATTTTTCCAATACTACTGAAAAACAAGAATATAGCCTGTCTATATAAATGAGACGACCAGTTTGGTCTAGTGCAGGGCTGTCAAACTCGTGGTGTCATGCTAGCCACGCCCATGCCCGGTTCAGTGAAGGGAAAAAAAGTGGTGATACATCATGTGACGATGTGAGTTTGACATCCCTGGTCTAGTGGTAGGCGATCAGGCTAAAAAGCGGGAAGATGGAGTTCTAGTCCCAGTTTAGGCAGGAAAGCCATCTGTGTAATCTTTGGGCCAGTCACTTTTTCTCAGCATAACCCATTGCACAGGGTTCTTGTTGGGGGGGGGGGGAGGTAGGAGATAGGAGTATTAGGTATGTTTACAACCTAAAGTTATTTATACAAATAATAAGGGTGGGATAAAAAGAAATGAACATTCTACTTTCAAGCTCTCAAAAATTCTCAGGTAATTTAGATGTTTAATATTTCAACACCTAAATTCTCAGGTAATTTAGATGTTTAATTCTTCAACACTAGCTATTTCTTCTGTATACCATAAACCTAATCACAAATGACAGAGGAGAAAATGTCAATTTTGTTTTGGGGACCTTAAATTATATTTGCAGTATAACTTTCTATTGGAAATTATGTAGATGGCAAATCAATGTATAAGATCCTCAGTTCTGTGGTGAGCTGACTGAAGGTGCCATGATTTCTTAAATATGGTGGCTGGAAATCACAGAAATAAGAATTGCTATAGACATCCAATTTATATTCCCATAAAAGATACAAAATAATTAGTTTTCATTAACAACAAATCTGAATCATTTATAATTCAGCTACAGCCATCTCTACCTTTCTTATCTGCTTTGGCTTCTAATGGATAATACCACAGGAAGCTTCTCTCTTGCAAGGTATAAATTGTTAGTGCTATCATACAGCTTTATAGGTAAAATTCCTTTTCCAGCAGTTAATTGTTTGCCAGGCTGTTCTGCCAATGCTGAACATGAACTTGTTATAGAAATGCTGATGCAGTATGAGCATGATGCACTGAGACTGTAAAAGAACAGAAATGTTGGACTTTTTAATTTTATGAAGGTCTTTTTTGTTTAATCAAGGTCATTGAACTTTGCAGAGATAGTGAATGGTGTGGCTGTATGTTGACAGCTCACCCATATTTTCCAGGAACAGAGCAATAATTACAGAACTACTAATTTAGCAATATATGTGAGGCCACGGGGCTCTCAGATAACATGCCTTATTTTAACTTCCCTCCTGTCTCTTATCACTGCCCAGCCTTTCCTTTGATGAGTAATTCTGTCAAATCAACTCCTAGTGACTAGGAGTAAAAACTGAGTTTTGAAGTGAATTATGCTTCACTGCTGAAAAGTTTGTCATTAAAATGGAAAAGGAGCTTTTGTTATCAATGCAATTTTTCACACTTGGGATTTGTTGATAAACTAGCAATATACACCTACTGTACAGTGCTGATTCATAGATAGAATTCCAGCATTAATGTTGAGCTAGACCAGATGTTGCTTCAGAACTATGGGATTTACTCCAAAATACCTGAAGATTACCTTTTCACACTTCGCTTTGGTGAAATTTATGATTGTTGAACAGTGGGTGAAATTACTATCTGGCTTTCGAAATGAATTGGAAGTCAAATTTGTGATAAAATACCTTTTAAAATGGAAACCATCATTGGGAAATGTGCGATATTGATTGGGCATCTATTATATTAATTAATGGATCTGTGGCTCAATTACAATTGCATGTCACTCAGTATTCAAACCTTCAAACCTAAGCATATGGCTAGGGTCCCTTTCTATTCTTAAACAATGAAAGCTCTAAAAGCATAAGTAGCTGAATTCTTTAGCCCCATCTCTACCATGCCTATATAGCTTATATAGCTATGACAAGAGAATGGCAATTCTGGTACAGAAGGTGAAGAGATGATGATGTTTCAAAAGAGCCCCTTTAGTCCCACTACATACTACTGTCACCTTCTCTGATCCAGTCATAAACCTTCATTTCTGAGTTTAGTCTTTCTAACTAAAGTTTTGGTATTTGAAAACCAAAATGTATATCCACAAAGTCTTTCTCACTCTGCTTCCATATTAAGATATTACAGTGACTAGGATCTGAACCTTTCAGAAATAATTCTAGGCATGCAAAACAAATACCAAAGCTCTGTGTCATTCTACATTCACATAATCATCTCCCTCTTGACCCTCAAGCTCCTTGCACGTAGCATTAGAAGTATATTAGCATAGTGGATAGTTATGCTGTGTGCACAAAGAGATGCAGCATAAAACTGAAAATCTGGAGCTCAGCATTTTTTTTCTTTTAAATTACAGGCTATTCACTGCAAAAATAACCAACAGAAGAATAATTATGTATTTTTGTCATGGACTGACCTTTCTTGTCTTACCAAGATGAGAAAAATGCCCTTGAGGTAGAGAATTGATTTATGCTATATGTTCTGGGAATGTCAGAAAAGTTATTTGTTTACAATGTTTTTATAATAACAGTTGAAATTCAGGGGCGGTTGCATGAAGGACCTTCACAATTTTCCATACATTCAGACCTGGAATGTGGTTTTGTTTATTACAGGAAATGGGACTGTAGAAGCAGAACAAAAAGGAGACTGTGCTGGTAGATGAGATTTTTGTTTAGGTTTTTTGCCACAATCTGATCATTTACAGATGGTTCACATGAAACTGCTTTGAGCTGCAGGGGCCTAAACCAAATGTAGATTCCAAGCTGCTCCATGCTCAGGCCTCACTATAGCTCAGTTAATCTAAACAATGAGAAGGAAGTCAGTTATTTAATAGCATATTGCTAATTCTTTGCAGGGAAAAAAAACCTTCCACCCTCTGAGACCAGAATTGGAGAGGGAGGCTTTGCAAGGAATTCAATAAAGCCTGGCAGTTTTATAGCATGAGATCACTATGTTGAAGATTAAGAGTTAAAAGTAAGGGTCATTTGTTTCTACAGTCAAATAAGAATCCAAGGTCAAATAATTGGATGTCTGTTAAGTTTTAAATATCAGGGTAATGCTTAGAGGAGAAATGGTCAATTTTGGAAGTATTTATGTCAGTGAAGAAGAAAACTGTTCTTCAAAAATTGCTGATGGAAGAAAATAGGCAAAATAAGCAAGTACACAAGGTATTTCAAATGCATTTTGCAAGTGGATAGTGGTATGAAAAAAAGGTTTTGAAAGATAAAAGCAGTTTTGGATCAATAACTTACAGTTGAAAATATTAACAAAATCAAGTCTAATGTACTTTTATATAACATTATTCTTTTTACTTAAATCTGGTGCTCTGTACACTGTAATAAATGTATGTATGCTCTAATTTCCATTTAGTTCTCTAGAAGGCTGCAATATTTTAATTTTTGATTTTGCCATAATTCTTAATTTATGATAGTCTAAGTATATGCCAGTCAATGTATATATCTCCTATTTGATGGGATAGTGGCAATACTATGTTGACTTATAAGGTAATCTCCAGAACAGAGAGCATAGGTCACATAAAATAGAATAATCTTGGTAAAATAGAATAATCTTGGTAAAAGTTAGTTTGGTTGTACTTTTGGCAGAGTAGCCAAAGTGTGTCATTTCCATTAGCAGGCAATTCTATATATAGCACAGGGACTATTAAGGTTGGTAACCTATTACATAATATACCTTAATTGAAAAAAAACCTATAAAGGATAGCTTTCATCATCTGGTAATAGTGGAAATGAGGCCAGAAAATAATACCAAAAAAATATTGGGGATTCTGAGACCTGACAATGAATGTGTTTATGGCATTTAGTAAATATTGGTTTAGAAAAAGGTCAATTAGTTTCAAATGTGTGACTTTTTTCATGTGTCTTAATGCAGTATGTACCCAAAGCAAAGGAATGAATATAAAAAGTGTGATTGATTGGATTTTGTAGAATGAAAGATTGAGAGTTAATGAAGAATAAAAGAGTGATAAGAAGTTTTGAATGAGAGGCAGATTTGATAGCATTAAGAATAGATACTGAGAAAGAATATTGACATTGTAGGTAAAAAAGGACATGAGAGTGAAGTTGTAATGATTTCAGGAAGAAAAAGTATAAATTCTGTTTTAAAAAGTATTGGAAGATAGAATAATCCAAAACAGTTCACAAACACCAAAGTACAGCCACCTCCACTAAATTTGATCCTAATTTTAAAGAATGGCAACATCCCACATTATTGGTACCCCAAAAATCCACTTCTGTCAATACCTTGTATTGGAAATTTTGATTGATTTCTGGATATTTCTAAAACCTTGATAGTCCTTTCATGGCATATTACAGGAGAGAACAAGAAGTCTAAAACCTCTGTTTTTTTGAAGAAGGATTTACTGTTTGATATACTTTTATTAAAAAAACATGGTCAACTGGCACTCTGTTTTCAGACAAATACAAGATTCTCTCAGTCCAGGCAGAAATCCCTAGGACTAGGAAGACAAATTCATTTCATCTTTCACTGTGCTGAGCTTTTCATGCTTCTTATATTCTATTTTCCTCTGTTCTACCTTTGCAGCTTTGGAATTTCTTTTCCTGAATGGCAATATCAGCAACTAGATCCCCAAAGCTTTAATCTAACCACATCATAAACACCATTAGTACACCAAAAGATCCTTAGGTCTGACCAGTAGACGGTAGACCCCATCATTCAGCATTATATTTTCAATCATTTTATTTTCTATCCATGTAGTTTTTTTGGTAAATATACAGGACTGGTTATCATTGTCTTCTCTCTCATAGTATAAATAGATGCCTTTCCATTGTCACTAAAATGTTTGTCTGCCTCTAGCATCTTCCTTCATTGTTCATAGAAGTTTCTGCCTGCTTGTTTTAGTTTGCTGGAATGAGTTAGCCGAAATTAGCTTACACCATATACCCTGCTTGAAATATATATTCTGGCCATACATTCCTAATGTCCTTTGCTCACCCTTTTTAAGAACATACTCCTCCCCAAAATGATGCAAAAGTTCACCTTATCATTCCTTTCTTTAAAAAAAACATACCCAAGAAATTTTGATTTGTTTGATGTGCAGCTGTTATTATCACACCAGCATAATTGAGAAATAACCTTTCTATGACATTTTTTTTTCAGTAGGAAATGTCACCACGGAAGACTGGTAAGAAAAGATGGGATTAATTGTTCCTCCTGGGATTTTTTGGGAGGGCATGAGAATGGGAGCTGGAAAGTTTGTTGAAAGAGAATGAAAAACTATTCCTATTAGTACCATTAAATTTCATTTGTTGTATCTATTATTGTTCGGGTACTTTAACTACTTGTAATATAGTTAATAAATTAAATCCATGACATTCTGAAATTACGTTGAAGTCTACATATGGTTGTAAGGATACACACTGCTCATCTTGCAAATCGTTTGGCCACAAAAAAATAAAACACACATCTTGTAAAATTAATCTGCTGTGACATTTTCTCTTTTTTTTCCTGATTTTTAATTCTGATCTTATATATTTGTAGAAACCATAAATGTCTACGTTTCTTACTTACTAGTATATTCCCTGTATTCTCCACATGAACACAGCATTGTGGCTCTTTTATATGCCATGGCCAAATTAACAATAAAACAGTCTAGCAGCAGGATGGCATGTTAATATTTTAGTTTGCAAAACTGGCAGATCCTATCTAAAGCTGGCAGAGAAAGCAGCAAATAATGGCCTGCTGAGAAAAGGTGACAGATGATTTCATGCACTGTTTCATGTATAGCCCAAGAGCATTCTATGAGATTTGGCTAAAATACTAAAGAAGAAATTAGGCTTTTTTCCTCAAATCTCCATCAGAATCAAAAAGAGACCTGGCTCGATTGAAAAAGAAAGAGCTAGGCATTACTTTGCTTTATTTATCTTGATTTTAATTCTAATTTAATGAGATTTAAACAGTTATAATCAGACTATATGCCATGAAAATCTCTATAGTATGGCATAGTATAGTACAATAGTATACTTATTTAGTAACCAGGCAACTTAAAAAAAAGAGGTAGGCAATGTACCATGGCATGCTCGTAACTCAGTGGTGGGATTCAAATTTTTTACTACCAGTTCTGTGGGCGTGGCTTGGTGGGCATGGCAGAGGAAGGATACTGTAAAATCGCCAGTCAGAGGTGGTATTTGCTGGTTTTCCGAATTACTCAAAATTTCTGGTTCTCCAGAACTGGTCAGAACTTGTTGAATATTACCTCTGATGTAACTGTCTGTGCTGCTGCATTCTGAATGGCTTTCAAGGGCAGTTCCATTCATAGCACTTTACTGTTGTCCTCTTTTGAAGTGACCAAAGCATAAGTAACAGCATAAGTAACACTCTTAACAGTCTGCCAGTTCATATGAAGGGAACAATTGGTGCACTAGATGAATGCGTGTGAAGGCTTCCCTAACCCGCCTTTTCCTTAAGCAAAGTTGTAAATTCAACAGATATCCAAATTGTGTACCAGGACTGAAGTTGGAAATGCAATTCCTTTCAAGACTAAACATAAAGCATCTGCAAATCAATTCAATCTTTTCAGGATTGTGCGTAAGTCTGTGCAGAACCTCATAGTTTCCATACTTCTCAAGATCTGGACCATATCACTGGCTATCTAATCCCTGTAGTAGTCCAGAATATACCATGGTTGATTACATTGAAATTTACTGAATGATAAAGGCGCATAGCTGCATTGTCCATATCCAAGTTCTACCAAAGATCATCAACAAAGTGACTAAAGCCAACTTTGTATTATGTTGTGTTTGAAATTTGAGTGAAAAAATCTTTTCCTTTCCCATAAGGGGAGATTTCAGACTGGACAAATTTGTCCAGGACAATTGGGTCCAACATTTATTTCTTGAGAAAGAAGCATATAAAAGAGAGCTTTGCCATAGGTTGCTTCCAGGGTAGTTTTCACCAACCATAGGACAGGGATCCAGTAAACAGTAGCTGAATCTCAGGAGTTATGGATTCCAAGTCTTACCAGATAAGCACAAAAGATCCTGCCTATATCACCTCAACAGAACCTCCTCATTTATCATATAAGTCTGTGATAATCTTAGTAGCTATTATTATTTACATATATCTCACCTTTATTATATTTTTATAAATAACTAGCTCTATACACATGCTTTGCTACAAAACTATGTGATCGTGCTCAGTTTTTGGGGAGGAAAATAAGGGAAAAAAATTGTGCCTCTGCCTACCAGCATCCATTGGTATTCATCTGGCTAGTGTCTTGTCAGTGTGTGAGAGTTGAGGGTTGTTTTGAAACTGAAGCAGTATCTGCTGTGTGAGCAAGAAGGAGACAGCAAGGAACCTGGGTGTGGCTTAACTCAACTGTTCTGTACTAAAGCTGCTTGGTGCTGTGAAACTAAAACTGAAACTCCTCTCCTCTGCTTATGTTTTGCATTTGGAACAGATTTCTTTTCAGGTGGGGAGTGGGAGTAGAACTCCTTAGCATCAGAGCATATTAATAATAATATATGAAATACTAATGGTCTCATGGTCATTTTGAAAAATCCTTTCTTAGTAAGCACCTAGCAGCCAAGAGGAACATATGTGCCAAATTTCAAGTTTGTAGGCTTTACAGTTCTGAAGATTTTGTAATGATGCATGAGTGGTATTTTGCTTTTATACTGTATATATAGATTCAAGTTGACAAACGTACATAATGCTCCTTCTTCCTGCTACTGTCCACACAACAACCCTATGAAGTAGGTTGAGTTGGGAGAGAGTGACTGGCCCAAGGACATGCAGCTGATTTTTGTGCCTAAGATGCAGTGAGAATTCATAGTCCCTTAGTTTCTAATTCAGCACATTAACCATTGCTCTCTTAACTGATCTCAAATATTATTTTATATATATGCCAGATGCCTAGAATATTCTTCACGATGGCCAATTGGCCATGTGACCAATCTCTCTCCAGCAAAATACGAGAATTAAAAGAGTTGTTAAGTAGCTATCTTTAGACAGTACAAAAATGAGGGGGGAGGGTATGTTTTGCTACTCTTATTACCACAATGCAATCCTTAATCTAAGCTCTTACTCCCATTCATTTAAATTTACTCTTTGACTTCCAGGAGTGCTTTAGGCATTTCTTCTGGCTTTTTATCTCTTTCAAGAGCATCAAGGAATCTTGGATTCAAAACACAATAAGAAGCCATATAGGAACAAAGATGCTACTGCCTGCCCACTGTAGCAGCAGTTAAGATTAGTCATCTGAAAAAGAATCCTATCCTTGAAAGAAACCCAAGCTTTCTACCTCCCACAGAGTACAAGCAGGGTCCATTTGTTACCTGGAATGGGCCTGTTTAATATATTCTGTCTCCTTATGAGAGAGGACCAGTAGCAGTACCAGTGAAATGAAATGTGATTATAGATAGATCTTAGACACCTATAAATGGCTCACACTCAATAACCTGGCATATCTCCTGCCTATCCCTAGTCAACTTCCTGTCCTCTCTTCCCACCATTGATTTCAATCAAGTGAGCTTCTTTATCACATTCCCTTTTCTCTGAAGACTGAGTGGTCATTTATTTTATGCTTTATTATCTCTTAAAGATTCTTAAAGGTTCATCAACATTATGTCTGTGAACCTTGGCATTACTGCTGCTGGACAATTTCCATACAACCGAGCAGTAAGATGAAAGTTTCTTCAAAGGTTTGTTCTAAAGGGCACATAATTTTCTTCCACATTGTTGCAACACTTAGCTCAATTCTGGACTTACATAGACACAGGTTTTTTTTAAGCAGCATCTTTCAAACCCAATTTGGCAAGATGTACTGCATTTTGACAGTGTTTTCAATATAGGTAGTCCTCGACTTACAATAGTTCATTTAGTGACTATTCAAAGTTACAATGGCACTGAAACAGTGACTTGCCACTCTTTTTCAGAGTTACAACCTTTCCAGTATTCCCATGGTTATGTGATCAAAATTCAAATGCTTGGCATCTAGTTTATATTTACAATTATTGCTGTGTCCCAAAGTCCCGTGATCACCTTTTGTGACCTTCTGACAAGCAAAGTGAATGGAGAAACCAGATTCACTTAACAACCAGGTTACTAACTTATCAACTGCAATGATTCACTTAACAGCTGTGGCAGGAAAGGTCATAAAATGAGACAAAATTCACTTAACAAATGTCTCACTTAACTAAACAAATTTTGGGTTCAATTGTGGTTGTGAGTCAAGGACCACCTGTAGACAGGTAGTATATTGAATAGTGGTCATTAGTTCTCAATTTAGGAACACTATTGAACTTAAAATTTCCATTCATAAGAAGACAGTTGCTAAGTGATTTTTGCCCATTTTATGGTCTTTCTTGCCACAGTTAATTGAATTCCTGCAGTTGTTAAGTTAGTAACACAGTTGTTAATGAATCAGGCTTTCTGGTTGACTTTGGTTTGTCAGAAGGTAGCAAAAGGTGATCATATGACCCTGAAACATTGGAACCATCATAAATACATGCCACTTGCCAAGTGTTCAAATTTTGATCATGAGGATGCTGCAATGGTTGTAAGTGTGTAAAACAGTCGTAAGTCTTTTTTTTCTGTACTGTTGTAACTTTGAACAGTCACTAAATGAATGCTGGTAAGTCAATGACTACCTGTAACTTCTTTCTGACTCCTGGTGGTTTCATGAAAGCATGCATGCAGATTTCTTAACATATTCAAAACACCTTTATGATTTATTTCTGTCATGTATAATTACCTTCTCAAAAATATTGACATACATAAGAATGAATCATCAGGACTCTCTTCTGTTTTACTTCTGTATTCTATTGCTGGGGTTGGCAGTGTTACCACTGTTAGTGCTATCATATAATTAACTTTGGGCTGGCCCAGAAATTATACTTACCACATTGAGGTAGCTATAAACAGCATTCTGATTGCATCATCATTGTAACGCTGCTGTAATTATGGGCATTGTCTGGGTCTTCTATACATCTGAGAGATTTTGTATGGTAGTAACAGCCATTTTTAGCACTGACACATAACTATAACTTTTATATCTAATACAGAACATGAAACTTTTAAAGTGTATTCTGGATAAAATGTATCCATCCTTTCCAAGTTAGGAGCTTGTAGATGCCTTGGAATGAAATCTTAACCTTCCCCAACATGATTAGTTTATTTATTTTATTTATTTATTTTTTTCAATTGCTTACAAAATAATAGGTATAAGTAAAAACATAGTTATGAATACATGGATACATATGAGAAAATAAAATAAAAGAAACAATAGGAGAAGGACGGTAGGTACATTGGTGCGCTTATGCACACCCCCTACAGACCTCTTAGGAAAGGGGTAGGTCAATAGTAGACAGTCTAAGGTTAAAGTTTTTGGGGTTTGGGGAAGAAACCACAGAGTCAGGTAAAGTATTCCAGACGTTGACCACTCTGTTGCTGAAGTCGTATTTCCTGCAATCAAGTTTGGTGTGATTAACCTTGAGTTTGTATCTATTGCTTGCTCTTGTGTTTTTATGGTTGAAGCTGAAGTATTCATTGACAGGTAGGACATTGCAATGTATGATTTTATATACTATACTTAGATCGACCGAGGGCGGACCAAAGTTCTAGGTTTTCTAGGTCTAGAAGTTTGAGTCTGGTGGCACAAGGTATTCTGCAACAAGTAGAGGATTGGAGAACTCTTCTTGTGAAATATTTCTGGACTTTCTCTGTGGGCTCTAGCACTTAGGTCATTAGAGATGAATACTCCAATATCCTTGACAGAGTTTGGATCGTCAACAAGGTCTTGACTATTCAACCGGTATTTTATTTTCTGATTTTTTTTTGCCAATATGTAGGACAGAGCATTTATTTGTTGAGATTTGAAGTTGCCATTTGTTTGACCATACTGATACATAGTCAAGGTCTTTTTGAAGGGTAGCAGTATTGTCTGTGGTGTTGAATAGCTTTACATCATCAGTGAAGAGAACGCAGTTGCTCTTGATATGATCACAGAGGTCATTTATGTAGAGTATGAAAGGAGTTGGTCCTAGAACACTGCCTTGTGGGACACCACTGTTGACAGGTACAGAATTTGATAGGATGCTCCCAATTTTGACCATTTGTTGTCTGTTTGACAGGAATGCTTCTATCCAGTTATGCAGTTGTCTAGAGATACCGTAAGATTTTAGTTTTAGGAGTAGTTTGTCATGTACCACTGAATCAAAGGCTTTACAGAAGTCTATGTAGATTGCTTTGCCCTGATTGAGTTGTGTAGTCCATATGTTTTTGCAGTGTAAGAGCTGCAGATTACATGATAGTTTCTTAGGGGTAATGTCCTTCTGAATTCTTAAGAACTCAGATGTGAAGTTACTTATCTTCATGTTCTAAAATTGGCTTTTATACCAGAGGGCTGGAAAATAGTTAATAATATTGTTTTAAAAGTTTTGACTTAGGGAATAAGAATCCAGGACATTTCAAGGTACTTAACTTAAGAAATGTATATCTTGTTGTAGAAGTCACCTTCACATGCAAAAATAATTTAAAGATCTCTATGGTTTTAATGTTTTATATTCAATATTTATTGAATGAGTGTAAACTGCCTAGAGTTGCCTTTGACAAGATGTGTGGCATATAAGAAAAATAAATAGGTAGGTAGAGAGACAGAAAGACAGATGTAGATGGTGGGTAGGTAGGTAGCTAGATGAACAAGCAGGCAGATAAAACTCCTGTTTCTCTGTAGAGTACTATAGAATATGAATGGGACCATCCAATATACCTAGATTTTCAAATGACTTTTAATAAAGTCATTTACCAAGGTCTCTCAAGAAAATGTAATAATTATGGAATAAAAAAAGGCAATAAGAAAATTGCAGAACCTAGCAAGAAAGAACTGCCATCATATATAGAATCAACTGCTGAAATTGCAAGCAAGACTACATAGGACAAATAGAATGCCATCTAGAACATAGAACATAAATAATAGAGTTGGAAGGGACCTCACAGGTCTTCTAGTCCAACCCGCCCCCCCCCCCCCGGTTCGAGCTGGTTGTCCAGTTTCTTCTTAAAAGACTCCAGTGATAAAGCATCCACAATAGCTTGAAGGCAAGCCATTTCATTGCTTAATTGTTCTCATTGTTAGGAAATATCTCCCTAGTTCTAGATTGCTTCTCTCCTTGTTTCCTCCTAATTTACAACCATTGTTTCTTGTCTTGCATTTTGGTGCTTCAGAAAATAGTTTGACTCCTTTGACTTTGTAGGAGCCCCTCAAATATTGGAACAGTACTACCATGTCCTTCCAGTTCTTCTTTCCATTAGACTAGACATATCCAATTCCTTTAACCGTTATTCATATATTTTAGCTCCAGCCCCTTATCATAAATTTAATAAATACATTTAATTAATTAAATTAATAAATTAAATTAAATGCCCAAGTTAAAGCACAGAGTCAAGGACCATAAAACTGCAACAAGGACAATACGAGAAATGCCTAACAGCTAAAATGAATGGACCAGGGAAGAGGTCGGTTCTTCTTCTTTTGATTGAGTTCTTGTGTTCTTCAATGTGTGCGCTTATTCTTCTGTTGGTTTGTCCGATGTACGTGGTGGGACAGGCGGTGCATGGGATTTCGTATACTCCATGCACCGCCTGTCCCACCACATACATCGGACAAACCAACAGAAGAATAAGCGCACACATTGAAGAACACAAGAACTCAATCAAAAAAGAAGAACCGACCTCTTCCCTGGTCCAACATCTCAAAGCCACAGGACATGAGATTGACTTTAAAAATACCAGAACTATCGCCAAAACCGAACACTTCAACAACAGAATAATCAGAGAAGCCATAGAGATAGAAAAACGCCCACACAGCATGAATAAATGAGATGATACCTCCCGCCTACCAGCCATTTGGAAACCCGCCCTCACTAACAAACGAGTACCTAACATGAAGAATGACACCAGACCCACACCCACGAGGGCCACACAAGATGCTACCACCACACCTCCACATAGAAAGCAGACTCACACCCACACAGATGATGAGACACGACCATGGACCAGAAACCGTACCGCAGCTGCATCACTACCCACTTCAAACCCCTCCGACCCATACATGAAGTGAACGGACGCCACCATGAAGATGTGGCATGACCATGAATGCGAAGCCAAACAACAGGATCACAGCTCACCAGCTCAAATCCCCCGACAACTAAGACTAACCTGAGCACAACCAAGCCCCCACCTGAACAGAACACACCCCCAGCCAATCAGAACACAGCCAACCCCCCAACCAATGAGAACACACCCTCACCCAATCAGAACACAGCCAAGCCCCCACCCAATCAAGTCACAGCCCCACTAGCAGTTAAAAGGAAGAAGCAGCTGCAAGCTCACATTACTCCGAGAAGCACAAAGCCGAAGACACAAGCCTGAAGATGATGAATGAGATTTCGTCAAAACATTGCCAAGATACTTCCAATTTTCCGCGGGAGAAAACCTGAATAACCAAAGATCCATATACAAATACCCGCGAGAACCTCAGAAAACAAATATCAGAAATCAAAGGAGAGGAGAGCAGCAGGATGCTATGGGCCAGTCATTGGGACAGAAGTGCTATCACTGCAAGCTAAGCCCCACCTTAGCTGTAGGAATAAAAGGCAGGAGGTAGAGACAAATAGGTGTGGCAAATAACTATTCATCTCCCTGTTGGTCAGCCACTAATAGTCTGAACTTCTGAATCCTGTCTGGAACTGTATCAGAATTATTTTGTGGAATCTGCAGTGCTGAGAGCTGGCATGCCTTCTGAGCATATGTGTGTATGTCTCCAATGGTGGAAATGAACAAGTGCACCTTCCAGGACTTCCTTTATGAGTATGGGGGGAGAGAGAGAGTGTGTTGGGGACATTTCAGGGGGAAAGTGAGCAAGTGTCGCTTTCCACAGGCACTTTGAGACTGCATTAGCCTGGAGAGAGAGAGAGAGAGAGAGAGACTCTTCCAGGGCTGCTGGCGCTCCTAATAAAGGAGCCGGATTAGAACATAGCTTTAAAATAGTTTGCATAGTATTTTTCAAGTCAGTGTTCTTTTCTACAACCCCCAGTGCTGCTCCAACAAATACTTTTAAACAAGAACTGGAGGAAGATGAAAATGACAGGATATATGGGAAGCAACCAGTCCAACAATTTTTCCTTAGATAATTAGTCTTAACTGAAAATGTGAGCTCTTCTTGACCCTTCAGATTGAAGCTATTAAGGTCACTTTCATAGTCTTCTGTGAATATGCAACCATCTATCTCACAATCTCATTTGGGACAATAACATAAAGAATACACATCCTAGAATATATGCTTTGTAATGAAAGCCATCTGTTAAGCTTTATTTCCTGTGAAGCTTCTGGTGCATATTCATCTCTAAAGAAACAATCTAAGTTAGGAAGAGGAAGTCATTGCAATCTAAACTGTGAGGGCTGCATACTTTGCTTGTAGCCCACAAGGGAACAACAGTCTCATGCAGTGTTTGCTTTGAAATTAGTTCTGGAAAGAAAAAATTCTCAGGGAAACTTGGTCTGGGCCAAAGTACAGGCCAAAGAATACTAGTTTATTTTTTTTTTATAAAATAAAAGGCCAAGGCTTTTGGAAGGGGGAGTGGGCTTGATAAAAAGCTGTTCCCAGAGAACAATTGTGAGCACCTCTTTATTTCCTGACTAAAGGATACATTAATTTTAATTGGTTCATACAAAACTGACTTTGCTTTCCTGTTCACTGCTATTAACTGCATTTCATATGTGCCTTCCCGATATCTATATTTACTAATGACCCCTTTTATAAATTATAAGAATTATAAACTTATAAGGTCTTTCAGATATCTCTGGAAGCTGCAACTAAAGCATTGGAGGACTGTGTGTAGTTGGGCCTATCTTTTATACGGCAACTATATTTGTTAAAATATTTTCTGCATAGCCCCCAAATCAAACTTGTGTTCAAGAAAATTAAATGCTGAAATATTGACTGTAGAAATGCTGGAGAATTCAGAAGGGAGAAAACTGTAGGCAATGAGCTACCTCCTATGAATAAATTAATCTATGACTTTTTATCAAATTATAATTGCGTGATTCTTAGCATCATAAACAATACTCAAATATCACGGCATTTGTCAAAACTTCTGGAAAATGCAGGTTATCAATTCCTAAAGTAAAGGAAAAGGAAAAGTCCCGTCCCCCCCTGTCTAGTTGTGTTTGACTCTAGGAGGCAGTGTTCATCTCCATATTTTAGCCAAAGGAGTCAGTGTTCTACTCAGATACTTCTTTGGTCACATAACCAGCATAACTATACACAAAAGCACCTGGAATGCTGTTACCTTCCCACCAAGGTGGTACCTATTTATCTACTTGCATTTACATTCTTTCAAACTGCTAGGTTGGCTGGAGCTTGGCCAAGAACAGGACCTCACGCCATCATACAGTACTTGCATCATGAACTACTGACCTTCTGGTTGACTGACCTTCTGGTTAAGACATTGTCTTAACTGCTAACGATCACGTCCCTTATTGCTGATTCCTACCATATACTTATTTTGCACATTTACATTATCTCCTTAGGCCTGGCTGATACACACAGAGCAAGAAACAAGCTAAATAGATTTCCAGGGAATCAATGGCAAACTGAAGATGGCTCTGAACTGCAGTGAAATGAGTCAGCAAATGATACCACAATATTCATATCTATGTAAAGGGGAAGACCTGGGATAGCCTATAAGTACTCCATACATGTTCCTCATGATGACACCATAAAAAGACAGTCCAGTGAGTTTTAGAGATCTGGGAGCAAAAAGAAAGTCATTTGCCCAAGCCATGGTTCAAAGCCTTCAAATGAACACTAGGTTCATCTACTTTCTCAATCACTTCAGTGATTTACTTCACTTTGTTAATTGCTTTTTGAAAACTAAGAATCTTCAGAATTGTAATTTTTATGACACTGGGTGATTTTCCTTCAAACTTTAACAAAAAAAAGTTTTGTTTAATTTAAGAATTTAATGTTTATTATTTTATTCCAAACTAAACAGAAAAACTATGATTATGTTGTAATTTTGGAAAAAAAATGTAAACAAACTAAGGGCCAGATGGAAATAATATTTGTAAAGAATTGCAATAACCCTTCTTGTGAGTGATTTAAAATCTTGTTTAAAATATATAAAGATTTTGAGTCCTCCCAATAAAAAATGTTGTATATTACAAAAAAATATGATAAAAGGAAGGTTGGTCACTATAGGCAACCTGAAAGAGCTCAAAATAATTATTAAAGGAGAAGAGAATCACTAATACAGAATGGAGAAAAGTATTTTTAACTTTGGATGAGTTTGAGGATATTTGAGAATAAGCCACTCAGAATTTCTCTCAGGGTTGTCTGCTACAGAGGTGGTATTCAGCAGGTTCTGACCAGTTCTGGAGAACCAGTAGTGAAAATTTTGAGAAGTTCAGAGAACTGGTAGCAGAAATTTTGAGTATTTTGGAATACCACCTCTGATTGGCCCTGCCCCTATCTATTCTTTGCCTCCTAAGTCTCAGTTGATTGGCTGGGTCTTCTTTTGTTGCCCTACACAGGAAAACAGAGCTGGAAAGCAGGTTAGTCGGGTGGGGAGAGAATGGAGATTTTGCAGTATCCTTCCCCTGCCACACCCACCAAGCTACACCCATAGAACCGGTAGTAAAAAAATTTGAATCCCACCACTGGTCTGCTACCATAAAAATGGGCTGAAAAGAGGAACTAGAAGTGAATAAAACTGAAAACCAGCATGTTTAGTATATGGATTTAAAATGACAAGATAAAAGTATGATACAGAAAAAGATATTACACAAGTCTTATAAATGAAAATAGCTGATTTTGTAATAGTTATAAAGTATTACTTATAAATAGTTATTACTTATGAATACATAAGTAATAAATACATGAATAATAAATCAGAAAAGTGACTTTATTTGTTTATTTACTTGTTTCCCCAGCTTTCTTCAAGTACTTCAATATGACACACTTCTTTAATTTTTTCCATACAACAAATACTCTAAGAAATAGGATTCAAATGCCACTTGGTGATTCTATAACTGGATACAGACTCAAGCCTGACTTTCCTTGGTTCAAGGATTTGATTCTTGCTATTGTGCATACTGCATAGTTCTCATACTTCATTGCACTATTCCATTGCAACAAGATAGGGTGGACTCTCAATAAAATGTTAATCTTGTTTCTTTTAGTGAAATCATTATTAGAATACAGTATACAGTATATCATGTAGGTGTTGCTATATTCATATTTTCACAATTGTGGGCTTTCATTAAACTTAATGAAACACTGATCTTATCCATAAACTTGTTGCTGAGAGAAAATCTTCCCGATCTGAACTACTGTACCTTTCTAGAGTAATCATTCCAGCTTCCTATCTAAGATAATGAAAGCACACATGCATTAGTAATTGTAGCTTGATACTTTCACATATATTTTAGATGTTCAATGCCATTTTAAATTCCAGGGCATGGATTAAAAGAAAGATAATAATTCAGAATATCTATCTGGCATTCACGTCTCATTAAAAGATAATGCCAAGAGAAGAGGAAGAGATGGTAAGAGTTAGTTGGCTGGCTTAAAGCTCTGGCAAGTAGTCTCTTATCAGTACAATACACAACTCTACGCAGTTTCAAAGGGTTTTTAAAAATGATATGATTTCCATATCAATTATAAAAAGTATTAAACTTTTAATGCTGTCTACTCTGAACAGTAGTGAAGGGAAGTAAAAAAAAAAATTCTCCAGCAAAACTCAATTTCATTCTCCTGAATAACATTAAGTCCCTGTTCAACAAGTAAAATATTGATGACTTTAGAGAATCTTTCATCCTAATGGATCTCAAGGTATATTTATTTTGTACAGGAAAGATAACTTAGCAGCATGCAGCTGTCTCTACAGAAAAGGAAGCCAACAAGATATTTCAAGAGGAGTATTTTAACCAAGAAATTAAAGACAAAACTGCATACTAAGAAAATAATACTGACACAATGCCATTAAGCCAGGTTTCAGCAATCCAGCACCCAAGACTGTCATGGTACTCAAATGTTCCTAAATAAATAGCATATGCAAACCTTCCACATATACATACATTCAGGCATTAGATCATATCAGTTATTTATATTTTATCGATCTATATCTACAACATCTACATTTGTAATATGTACTAATGCCTGGAAAGGTTGATGAATCTTGAATTAGGCTAAAATTGGTTCTTATGGGTATATCATAATTTATATTAAGTATATTCAAATAAATCAATAAACTTAAAGTTTAATTCAGTCAACAGTAAACAAATATCAATCACTTTAGCTTCTTCAATATGCTGTAGCAAATCCATTTAGTAACGTTGGCAATCAAAAAGTTTCATAGAATAAGACAAATATTCCTGGCAAAAGGAAGATTAATTTCACTATATTAAAGATAAAGTCTGGTTAGTGGATATTAGAATATCACAGAAAATTAGTTTGATATTATAGATATACAGAAAAATAGAGAACTTAAAATTCTGAATTTAAACTTTTTGTACTCCTATAAAATAACTTCTGTACATTATTCTCACATTTATTCTTTTTAGCATTGTCTATATATGATTTGATAAATGAAATTGCATTGCAATCCTTTGGATCATCAAAATTCCATCACATTTCTATTTTTTTTTATAATTCAGCCTAACTTCTACAGTCATTAATTTTAATAAGAGGAGGTAAGGTAAATATTCTCATAGGTTTTAATTATAAACTCAATGCTTATTACAATTAACAAATTCAACAATTATTAATTGGCATGTGGTAAGGGATAACTTAATATTACTTGCTGTATGGTAAGGATAATTTCCAAGATCTTGGTTATAGCAAAAGTCATAAATTGTCCTAAGTAAATCAAGGAATTCTATTAGAGGAGCCAATCCTACTTTATTATAAAGTTAATCAAATCTTGCAAGTCTGAAATACAACTTCTTGCCATCACTTTTAACTGCTTGATCCATTTGAAAAAGTTTCCTTCCATTTCCCTGACTCCATTACCACAGTAAGGGACTATCATGTTTACCGATCAGATCGTGAAATTCGTAGAGGAGGTGGTGTTGCTATCTTCTATAAAAAGTCCTTACATCTAAAAAATATCCAAGTTACCCAGGAGCTTGCTCTTCCTGAGACCATCATCTGTGAACTATCCTTAAAAATCACAATTCGATTCTTACTATGTTACAGAGCACCTGATTATGACATCGAACATGTAAACAAGCTAAATACATTACTAACCATGGGCTGCATCCTGCCCATACCCTTTTATCTTTCTTGGTGATTTCAATCTACCTCATATTGACTGAACCCTAAATGAATGTACAACTGAAATCATACACACAACCTTCTACAATGCTATTACAAATCTGGGACTGGAACAACTAGTAACCAACAACACTAGACTAAACAACTGCCTCGATCTCATCTTCTGCAATAGCTTGAATTTAATTTACGGAATACAAACTAAAGAACCCTTTTCCAGCAGTGACCACAATATGATTGACTTTTGTCTCAACATACGCCCACACAAAAATCACCACAATGATGTAATCCCCAATTGTAACTTCAAAAAAGGCAACTATGATCTTATAGACAACAATCTCTCATCCCTTGATTGGCAATCTCTATTCACTGGATGCAATACTGTTGAAGACCATTACAACATATTTTTACTTGAAGTCAAAAGAGTCATCAAACTATATGTACCAACAACAACTCCCAAAACAAAACAAAAAAGCAGATTACCCATATCAATAAGGAAACTTCAATCCAAAAAGAGATCACTCTGGGGAAAAACAAATCTGGTCACGTTGCCAATTTCAAAAGCCGATACAAAAATTTATGCCACCAGATAAAGACCGAATGCACCAATTATCACATTAAACAAGAGGAAAACCTTCTAAGCACCAATTCCACCCGTGCTTTTTACAATTTTGTAAACAACAAACTAAAAGACTCAAGGTCCATCCCACCCTTGATAGGACCTGATGGTAAAGACTGCAACAACGACACCATTAAAGCCAACCTCTTTAACACATTCTTCGGCTCAGTATTTGTAAACAGCAATGGATCATGCCCAGTATTTCCTAGCCGTACCACAGATAACAACAATGATCTAATACATATCGATTTTACAGAAGACAATGTTGAAAAAGCACTACGCAATCTAAAACCATCTCTATCTATTGGACCGGATGGAATATGTGCCTACTTCTTAAAAAAGCTATCCACTGCCATAGCCAAACCTCTAAGCATAATCTTTGAAAAATATTTCAGGACCAGCTCCTTGCCTAACCTATGGTCACAAGCCACAGTCATCCCCATCTTCAAAAAGGGAGACCCAAGCCTAGTTGAAAATTACAGGCCAATCTCCTTATGCTGCATCACCTGTAAAGTCATGGAATCAATTATTAACCAATCCATCATCCTTCACTTAGAGACAAACAACCTACTCTCCAATAAACAATTTGGTTTCAGAAAAAAACTATCCTGTAATCTGCAACTCTTACACTGCAAAAACATATGGACGACACAACTCGACCAGGGCAAAGCAATAGACGCAATCTACATAGACTTCTGTAAAGCCTTTGATTCAGTGGTACACGACAAACTACTCCTAAAAATAAAATCCTATGGTATCTCTGGACAACTGAATAACTGGATAGAAGCATTCCTGGCAAACAGACAACAAATGGTCAAAATCAGGAGCGTCCTATCAAATTCTGTACCTGTCAATAGTGGTGTCCCCCAAGGCAGTGTTCTAGGACCAACTCTCTTCATACTCTACATAAATGACCTCTGTGATCATATTAAGAGCAATTGTGTTCTTTTCGCTGATGATGTAAAGCTGTTCAATACCACAGACAATACTGCTCCCCTACAAAAAGATCTTGACTATGTATCAGAATGGTCAAACAAATGGCAACTTCAAATCTCAACAAATAAATGCTCTGTCTTACATATTGGTAAAAAAAATCAGAAAATAAAATACAAGCTGAATAGTCAAGATCTTGTTGATGACCCAAGCTCTGTAAAGGACCTTGGAATACTCACCTCTAATGATCTAAGTGCTAGAGCCCACTGCAACTACATAGCCAAAAAGGCATTAAGAGTTGTTAACCTAACCCTACGTAGCTTTTTCTCTGGTAATATCACACTACTAACCAGAGCATACAAAACATTTGCTAGACCAATACTCGAATACAGTTCATCAGTCTGGAACCCACATTACATATCTGATATTAGCACAATTGAGAAAATCCAGAAATATTTCACAAGAAGAGTTCTCCACTCCTCTACTTGTTGTAGAATACCTTATGCCACTAGACTTGAAATTCTAGAACTAGAAAACCTTGAATTACGCCGTCTTCGGTCTGATTTAAGCATGGTATATAAAATCATACATTGCAATGTCCTACCTGTCAATGAATACTTCAGCTTCAACCATAACAACACAAGAGCACACAATAGATACAAACTCAATGTTAACCGCACCAAACTTGATTGCAGGAAATATGACTTCAGCAATAGAGTGGTCAATGTCTGGAATACTCTACCCGACTCTGTAGTTTCTTCCCCAAACCCCAAAAACTTTAACCTTAGACTGTCTACTATTGACCTCACCCCTTTCCTAAGAGGTCTGTAGGGGGCGTGCATAAGCGCACCAATGTGCCTGTCCTATTGTTTCTCTTATTCTTCTTTTATTTTTCTTATATGTACCCATTTCATGTATTCACAACTATGTATACACTTATACTTATTATCTTGTAAACAATTGGCAAATCAAATAAATAAATAAATAAATAAATAAATAAATAAATAAATAAATAAATAAATAAATTTCTCTGGCTGGGGTCTGGGAGCTCCTGTCTCTCTTGCTTGCTTGTTTTCTAGGCAGCAGCTCTTTCCCTCCTTCCTCAAGACCACTGATATATCCCAATACGCAGAGCTTCCTCCAGCATATACTGAGATGCTGAGTTACTTAGTACACAGCCCTGAAAAGCCTTAGTTGTGTTTGTCAGTGACCTGTGGTGAAAGTGGTACAGCAGTGGTACTCTTTGTGTTATGTATTGAGTTGTGTTAACTGTGCTAAGTGAAACTAACCTTTAGATGACCCTAACTGTTAGCTCCAACTGTTTTGGAGGGAAATTTAGAACATTTATATTTTGGGAGGACTTTTTCTAGTTCTAAGATTGGTTAAGGCCCTGTGGGTTAGAGTATAAATCACAGGCATTTGCCTCAGTTCCTCAGTTCCAGTTTTGAGTCAGTAAATGCTGTTGCAACTATGCTGGTCTGGTTCTTGCCTATTGAAGCCCACTACACAATACCTTGATTTCTTGGCTACTGGTTATAAATCAACCATGACATCCTGAGCTGATTTTGTGGATTAGCAACTTAGAGCACGTTTTATGGTGGTTCTTTACTTTCCCTGAATCCAGTTTCAGCTGGTGTTGGTTGGAGGAAGAGAGATATCTCCTTAGGTTCTTGCAGTGTGTACTGTCACAGGGTTCTAGTCTCTCTTCCACCTTTTTAATATCTACATAAAGTTATTGCATGAAGTTATCTGCAAATTTAAGATTCAGTATCATCAGTATGCTAATGAAACCCAATTATATCTTTTGATCCCAGACAGCTAAGTCTCTGATTCTCTTCCACCAAGACTGAATTACTCGAGGTGTTTTGGCTGCAAAAATCTGGGAATATTCTATCTTTGACCTTAGATGAAGTTCCACTTCCCTCTTCAAAACTGGCACATAATCTGAAAAATCTCTTGGACTTGCAGCTCCTTCTTCAATAGTAGATGTCAGCTGATATCAGAAAGCCTTTGCACAACTCCATCTAGTGTACCAGCTGTATCCTTTCCTAAATGGTGGGGCCTTCAGACAGCCTCTCAAACCCTACTCCTATCAATGCTTCACCAGTGTAATGCACTTCATATGCAGCTGCCATTGAGAGCCACACAGAAGCTTCATCTGGTCAAGAATGTGATGGCGACTGGAGGGGACTGGAGACTAAAGCATACAAAGAACGGTTACAGGACTAGCCAAGCCCAGACAGCCAAGTGTACTTTCTCAGTACATGTCTCTGATTCTCTTCCACCAAGACTGAATGGCTAGAGGTGTTTTGGCTGCAAAAATCTGGGAATATTCCACCTTTGACTTTAGATGAAGTTCCACTTCCCTCTTCAACCAGGGGAGACCAAGGGAGACCAGGAGAGAGATAATAGCAGTCTTCCACTATTTGAGGGGCTGCCACAGAGAGGAAGGGGTCAAACTATTTTCTAAAGCACCTATAGCCAGACAAGGAATAATGGATGGAAGCTGAACAAGGAGAGATTTAACCTGGAAATAAGGAAAAACTTTCTGACAGTGAGAACAATCAACCAATAGAACACCTTGCCCTCGGAAGTTGTGGGAGTGCCGTCACTTGAGACTTTCAAGAAGAGATTGGACTGCCATTTGTCAGAAATGGTGTAGGGTCTCCCGCTTGGGCGGGAGGTTGGACTAGATGACCTACAAGATCCCTTCCAACTCTGATTATTTGTCTGTTAAATGAACATATCTTGGTCTTTGCAAGCTGCACTAAGTTGTCAGTGCTCCTTTGGTAAGGAAAAAGAGATACCATCAATCAACTTTTATTTTGGAATTAGCCAGCAAATAATACAAGAAAATTACAAGTTAAAATTACAATGTTTAAACCTGCTTGTAGCTGTGAATGATTGGCCCACTGTTTTGAGATCACCTAATGTATATTTCTAGCCCACAAGGATGATGGCTAGCCATAAAAAGTGACAAAGTTGCAGTTTGACATATGTTATCTCCCTTCAGTAACAGCTGTTGGGAGGGCATTGATTCTTGGCAAGAACAGACCCTTCTAAATTGTGGAATTGTTATTCAACTAAATAATCTTGTTGTTTGGAGAAGGTGTACAGAGTGGCTCAAGAAGATATTTATAGGTAGAACTGCTAAACCTGCTTGTAGCTGTGAATGATTGGCCCACTGTTTTGAGATCACCTAATGTATATTCCTAGCCCACAAGGATGATGGCTAGCCATAAAAAGTGACAAAGTTGCAGTTTGACATATGTTATCTCACATCAGGAAAATGGAAAGCTATTGATTTATAACCTGGCTGAAAAAAAGGAAAGTTTAAATTCATAGGATTTAATTTATATAGGCCAGCTTTATGGCAAAACCCATGCTCAGAGTCCATCATCTATCTATCTCTATATCTCACCTTTATTATTTTTACAAATAATTCAAGGCAGCAAACATATCCTACATACATTTCTGCTCCTTTTTATCATTTTATATTTGAGCTATGTTTATTTTTCCTAAATATTTAAAAAGTGATGTCAATAAGGAATCTATGTTTTATTTATTCATTTAGTCAAATAATTTTAGACACTTTGTGTCTGTATGTATGTGTATGTGCACACTTTTGAGTTCATTTTGAATCCTAGCGACAGCCTGGAATACTAGTCGCTATGGTCTTTGTCCATATACTTTCCAAACTAGAATCATATGCTAGATGAAGATAATGGGGTCAGTTCTAGGACACAATGGCCTTGGCTTTTACTCACTTCTAATAATGTCCACTTTATATAAAATATAAAGTGCACAGTACCTGGAGTTCAGTATTTTATATTCTGTTTTTTTTAATAATTCATGATTATGCTTTATTTCATAGTCCAGTTGCTTGGGCTTAAGGCAGTTTACATGATTATTCTATAATCCTTTTTTGGAATTATCCCAGTGCAGTTTTAACTATTCCAAAAAGCAGCTTTCCTTGGCAAGAGTACTGAACACAGTTTTGATAATTATTTTTGACTTCTTGCAGTTTAATGAGCAGACATTCTGTTTCCTATATGGACATTCAGAGGAGCTCCCTTGAACAGCACATTTGGCACTGTTTCAGTGGAAATGAATATCAAAGGAAGCTGTTTGCTTTTCCTTTCTTAATTATTTGTTACATGTACATGCCTTGTGAACAGCAAGAAAAGGAAAAGAGTTGCAAGGATCTTTCAGGAAGCATTTGGAGGGGGTGCATTTAACATTTACTTCACATCTCCTTATCAGTATAGAAAAAGCACAAAATTAAAGAATTCTCTAGAGGCAGGCAGCTTGATAGCACTACTTTAATAATTAAACTGTTTCTTCTTTTTTCTTTTAAAAGATCTTGATGTATGACGCTTTCATCCTTTAGAAATGCATTAGACTGACTTGGGAGAAATTTTCAGAAAGCACTTTGTTAATACAATATCAGCTATATTTTATAATGTTTCTCTTTTTAACCATTCTATGCAGAAAGCTCACAAGATAATTGAACTGTTTGAAAGTCATGCTCCAAATACTTTTTTCCCCTCTTTATACATGCTAGGATAAGGGAAAGGGAATTCATAGAAGAAACCAAAGAATGCTATTATTTCATTGTGTTCTTGGTTTAATTCACAAGAGGTGATGAGGAACATGAAAAACACTTATTTATGTGGGCATGAAGCTTTAGGCAACCATCCCTTCCCCACAACAATCCTTTACCACTGAATAAATGTTTATTCTAAAAAAAATTTAAAACATTTTCATTAAGCTGGTCTAAATTTTGACTAAAATCAAGATAAGATATTTATTTGAGAATAAATCTAAAGGTTTTATACACTTACATCACCCAGAGTGCCAGTGAACCTTTCACACTTCTGAAATGTAATCTTTGCAGGATGTCCTGATTACTGTAGAACAGGGGTCCCAACTACTTATTTATTTATTTTATTTATTTGATTTGCCAATTGTTTACAAGATAATAAGTATAAATGTATACATAGTTGTGAATACATGAAATGGGTACATATAAGAAAAATAAAGAAGAATAAGAGAAACAATAGGACAGGGACGGTAGGCACGTTGGTGCGCTTTATGCACGCCCCTACAGACCTCTTAGGAAAGGGGTGAGGTCAATAGTAGACAGTCTAAGGTTAAAGTTTTTGGGGTTTGGGGAAGAAACTACAGAGTCGGGTAGAGTATTCCAGACATTGACCACTCTATTGCTGAAGTCGTATTTCCTGCAATCAAGTTTGGTGCGGTTTACTTTGAGTTTGTATCTATTGTGTGCTCTTGTGTTGTTATGGTTGAAGCTGAAGTATTCATTGACAGGTAGGACATTGCAATGTATGATTTTATATACCATGCTTAAATCAGACCGAAGACAGCGTAATTCAAGGTTTTCAAGTTCTAGAATTTCAAGTCTGGTGGCATAAGGTATTCTACAACAGTAGAGGAGTGGAGAACTCTTCTTGTGAAATATTTCTGGACTTTCTCAATTGTGCTAATATCAGATACGTAGTGTGGGTTCCAGACTGATGAACTGTATTCGAGTATTGGTCTAGCAAATGTTTTGTATGCTCTGGTTAGTAGTGTGATATTACCAGAGAAAAAGCTACGTAGGATTAGGTTAACAACTCTTAATGCCTTTTTGGCTATGTAGTTGCAGTGGGCTCTAGCACTTAGATCATTAGAGGTGAGTATTCCAAGGTCCTTTACAGAGCTTGAGTCATCAACAAGATCTTGACTATTCAGCTTGTATTTTATTTTCTGATTTTTTTGCCAATATGTAAGACAGAGCATTTATTTGTTGAGATTTGAAGTTGCCATTTGTTTGACCACTCTGATACATAGTCAAGATCTTTTTGTAGGGTAGCAGTATTGTCTGTGGTATTGAACAGCTTTACATCATCAGCGAAGAGAACGCAATTGCTCTTAATATGATCACAGAGGTCGTTTATGTAGAGTATGAAGAGAGTTGGTCCTAGAACACTGCCCTGGGGACACCACTATTGACAGGTACTGGATTTGATAGGACGCTCCCGATTTTGACCATTTGTTGTCTGTTTGACAGGAATGCTTCTATCCAGTTATTCAGTTGTCCAGAGATACCATAGGATTTTATTTTTAGGAGTAGTTTGTCGTGTACCACTGAATCAAAGGCTTTACAGAAGTCTATGTAGATTGCGTCTATTGCTTTGCCCTGGTCGAGTTGTGTCGTCCATATGTTTTTGCAGTGTAAGAGTTGCAGATTACAGGATAGTTTTTTTCTGAAACCAAATTGTTTATTGGAGAGTAGGTTATTTGTCTCTAAGTGAAGGATGATGGATTGGTTAATAATTGATTCCATGACTTTACAGGTGATGCAGCATAAGGAGATTGGCCTGTAATTTTCAACTAGGCTTGGGTCTCCCTTTTGAAGATGGGGATGACTGTGGCTTGTGACCATAGGTTAGGCAAGGAGCTGGTTCTGAAAGATTTTTCAAAGATTATGCTTAGAGGTTTGGCTATGGCAGTGGATAGCTTTCTTAAGAAGTAGGCACATATTCCATCCGGTCCAATAGATAGAGATGGTTTTAGGTTGCGTAGTGCTTTTTCAACATTGTCTTCTGTGCAATCGATATGTATTAGATCATTGTTGTTATCTGTGGTACGGCTAGGAAATACTGGGCATGATCTATTGCTGTTTACAAATACTGAGCCGAAGAATGTGTTAAAGATGTTGGCTTTAATGGTGTATCATCGTTGCAGTCTTTACCATCAGGTCCTATCAAGGGAGGGATGGACCTTGAGTCTTTTAGTTTGTTGTTTACAAAATTGTAAAAAGCACGGTGGAATTGGTGCTTAGAAGGTTTTCCTCTTGTTTAATGTGATAATTGGTGCATTCGGTCTTTATCTGGTGGCATAAATTTTTGTATCGGTTTTGAAATTGGCAACGTGACCAGATTTGTTTTTCCGCCAGAGTGATCTCTTTTTGGATTGAAGTTTCCTTATTGATATGGGTAATCTGCTTTTTGTTTTGTTTTGGGAGTTGTTGTTGGTACATATAGTTTGATGACTCTTTTGACTTCAAGTAAAAATATGTTGTAATGGTCTTCAACAGTATTGCATCCAGTGAATAGAGATTGCCAATCAAGGGATGAGAGATCGTTGTGTATAAGATCATAGTTGCCTTTTTGAAGTTACAATTGGGAATTACATCATTGTGGTGATTTTTGTGTGGACGTATGTTGAGACAAAAGTCAATCATATTGTGGTCGCTACTGGAAAAGGGTTCTTTAGTTTGTATTCCGTAAATTAAATTCAAATAAATTAAATTCAAATACAAATACTGGGACATGGCCTGCCCAGAACTGGGCTACACAAGTGGTAGGTGAATGTGCATGTGAGTAAAGTCCAGTTGGCTGAACGTGTGTATATGCTTGTGCTCACAGTTGTGTGTGCAGCTCCATTATGTGAATTGTGGGCTTACACAGAACCATTCCCTCTCCCACCCCCCCAATGCCGGACCACCAAGGTGGAAACATTGGGACCGCTGCTGTGGAACATTAGATTTTAAATGGCATAGTTCATTGAGTATTGTTTTTGATTAAAGGGTTTGTTTAATCAGATGGATGGTTGGATACCGAAATTTAAATTTCCATGAGAAGATAAAACAAATATTATTCACTAATTTGATTTCCATGGCTAGAGTAAATTCATTTATTTGAATAGTTGTTCCATATAATGTGTGCACTTAATATATACTTAATGTATTCACTGCATACATACTTAATGAATAAACTGAAAAATAAAATATTTCTCTTAGCCTCATTTCCAGCCTTGTTTGTGATTTGTCCTGGCTATCCCTACAACTGAGTTATTTAAATATACTTTAATTATAATTTCTGGTGGTATTTTGTTTGTGCTGCATATTAAATAAAACTGTTGATTGATTAATTGATTAATAGATTGATTGCATATGCATTATCAAATTATGTGTTAACTCTTAGCAACTATATACATAGTTCTTCTCCATGACAATGTGTCCTGTTCTGGTCCTTTTGGTCTTCCAATATGCACTCATTGCTACTGTAACTGAATTCATCCACCTTGCTTCTGGTCATAATCTTCTTTGCTTGCCTTGTACCTTTCCCAGCATTAGAACCATTCCTAGAGAGCATGATCTAATATGTCTAAAACTGGATAATTTGAACTTGACCGTTTGTTCCTTAAGTTAGATCTTAGGATTGATTTGTTTGTCTATCCATTTGTTTCATTTCTGGCTAGTTTCTTAGGTGTCTTATCCAATGTCACAGTTATAGGTGTCAATATACTCCCTCCTGCTTTTTCAAAATCCAACTTTCATTTCCATAAGCACTGTTATGATCTTTCAAAAGAAATCTTGGTAATATGGTTAGAAATATAAGAGAACCAAGATTATGCTTATATCAGGGATGTCAAATTGGTGGCCCATGGGCTAGATGCATTACGCGCAGGACACGCCTACCCCAGCTCCGTGAATGAAAAACACTTCATGATATGTGACATGATGTCTAAGTGATGCCACGAGCTTGACACCCATGCTTTATATCAATAAGATACAATCATCTGTTTTATGTAATAAAATGAATTTCCCTTAGATTGAAAAAGTATTTATTAAAATGACAACTTCTGACATTGGGTTGTGAGATATAATACTAAATTTGAGGTCTAAAAACAATGATCAGAGAGAAAAATTAAGAAATAAATATTGTTTGTTTTTATAATAATTTGTCAAAACATAATTTAAATAGAGTGGTACTGGATGGGATAACTGCTATTCTCATTATTTTTTGTACAATTGAATAGGCTGAAAACAAATAATTTACACAAGATTACTCCCATAACCTCACGGCAAAAATCTACCTTTGTAGCTCAAATGTGAGCTAAGAAATATCTCATAGTGTCTATTCTAAAACGAATCTAGGATTGATTCTGCTATTTCCGTATTCCCTAAGTCAACTGTGTGCCCAAGCAATGATTAGCATAAGGATGAGAAAACTTCTCTATAACATTCAGATGTCATACCACAACTCTTACTCCCACCCCAATGTTAACGGCTTTTTAAAAAATCAACTCTCTTACTAGATTTGCAAATTACAGTTTTGTGAACTGTGTTTATGACTGATGCTTTATTCTGACAGATTTCACTACCCATAATTCTTTGCTTCATGTATTTGCTCATTGTCTTTCTAAAACAAAAGCTACTGTGCTGTTCTTTTAAAAGCACTATCCAAATTCTCTCTTATGTTATTTTCAGCAAATGCAAGCAGATTTCACTGCCATGATTTAAAGTCTGTCATTAGTTTTTTTTAATAGGTATGCAAAGTGGATCCGTTGCTCATTAAGTGTGCACTGTGGAACAATATATGCTGTCATAGTTATCTTTCCTGATACCTGTTGAGCAAAGGACAATTGCCAAGCAATTAAAAAGAAAAAGAAGCAAAATAATACACCTGAGATCCATCATAATAAGAATGCCCTGAACCACTTAGCCCTTGAAGAAACTTTTAACTGCATTCATAAATGGCATTTCCAATGTATCAGAAACAATATATTAGATAAACCTGCTTACACTTTGAGCGTAAATATTTGATTTTTGATTTCTTGAAATATTCATTAACAGTAGAACAAATAATGATAAAACCAAGATACATTACTTCACAGCACATAATTACATATTTCTGATGGTCTCAAAAACAGAGGAAAGCTGATACTGATATTCAGATTCATTAGCCTTCATGGAGTTGCTTAAATACACAAAGGTGTGAAACTTGGTAGAGAACATACAAATGTCCTAGTCCCACCTATTATTCTCTCTAATATTCATGTGATTATATGGAAACCCAAAGGCAGCCCTAATTTGGTTTGAACATGAGAACAGGCATTTACATGATCCAATAATAAGTACATTAGTGTTCATGATCAGACAAGAACTATTTTAGTAGTCAAAGCTAAAACTATTTTAGTAGTCAAAGCATTTGCAATCACTTCCAGATTCCAGTTGAATGTGTAGAAGTAGAAAAGAGAGTAGGGTTGATTAGAGGCTGTATATGGAGTTCCCTTCTCTGTCTAGTTTTCAGAACTCAACTATTCAGGTGAATGTGTGATAACAGATGATAAGTCCTTGTGAGGGGAGGGAAGCATTTTATTCAGTTATTCATATCATTTTATCAATCCCAAATGAGATTGGCAATTTAATGACCATCATATATCTTGTAATTCTCACGATATCATACCATTCACCACACAGCTACTGGGTTGCCTAAACTTTCCTATTATCTCTTACTTGAATTTATTTTATTTTATAAGAACCACCAGTGGCGCAGTGGTTAGAATGCAGTACTGCAGGCTAACTCACTGCTGATTCCAGGAGTTTGATTCTGAGAGGCTCAACGTTGACTCAACCTTCCATCATTCTGAGGTCAGTAAAATGAGGACTCAGATTCTTGAAGAAATATGCTAACATTGTAAACCACTTAGGGAGGGTTGTAAAACACTATGAGGCAGTCCCAAAGGTTCTTGAAGACTTGGTTTTTCTTTAAAGACCTTTCGCTTCTCATCCAAGAAGCTTCTCAGAGACTATGAGGCAGTATATAAGTCTAAGTGCTGTTGCTATTTTATTACTTTTATATACCACCTTTCTTATTTTTATACATAATTGGAAGAAAGAATACCTAATTTTCATCCCCCTTCCTATAGTCCCAACAACAATCTTGTGAGGTAGGTTGAGCTGAGAAAGAGTGTAGGGCCAAAGTCACTTCTCTGGCTCTCATGCCTTAGCTGGGTGATTTTGGGTCAGTGAAAAGGTAACATCTCCTTCCCACCAACCCAATGTAGTGGAAGATGGAAATGACTGTACTTTTTCATAATTAAAATATTATTTTTATAAGGTGTGATGAGAAAGAAGTGACAGTATCACAAGTGTGAACATATTACAACCTGTATAAATTTAGCATGACATTGGCAGTTTATTTCAATATCTTTTTATTGAACCTAACATTTGTAAGTTTCATAACATTACTATTCTAATTCTTTCCCTTCTATTAAATGAGAAAATATTTTCTGTAAAGTTCATATTTTTAGACACTTATATCAACATTCTATTGTTAGTGTTTGTAAAATTAATTACAAAATAGAACATGTGAAAATAGTGTCCTTATACATACTACAAATATTATAGGTATATTTAAAAAAGGAATACCATGTTTAAAATGCTTAGCTATAATAGAAGCAATAAAGGTTATAAAGGGATTTATGCCTATTATCATGACCTAAGAAAAATGCAGTTAAGTATAAAAGAGCAAGAGAAAGTAATAAAGAGAATAATCAGCATTGAAATGACATTGAGAGATGTCAGAAGCTGGTGTTCCAAGGCCCAGCTCACAGATCTATACAAGTTTAAAGGCAGGGGTGGGATACGACAGGGTTAACTACTGGTTCGGGATTTATGAGGTTCAGTGAGTTATGATGTGCTTCTGTGCACACTGCAAGCGGGCGCCTGTAAATTGTTGCTGCATGCAGAGAAGCAGCCTTTGAAACAGCCCTCTTTTCCTGCTTTTTTAACTGCAGCTGTGCCTCGTTCAGCAGCTGAAGTTGAAAAATCAGGAAATAAAGATCAGGTAAGAGCCCAGGTGGGCGGGTGGGCAAAACCATCAGCAGACATAGAACCGGTTCTATGTCTGCTGCTCTTCAGAGCTACCGGTTCTACAGAGGTGGACAGAACCGGTAGAAACCCACCCCTGTTTAAAGGGTTCTGCACTTACATTTCTTCAAAATGAAGTTGTAATCAAGGTTGGAAGGCAAGAAAAAGAAATATGCCTTGCACATCTTGTTTTAATAGAAGCTAATTCCCCTACACCCATGCCTTGGGAATACAATAAAGGCATCAGAGAAAGGAAAAGGAAGTGGGTGGGGGGAAATCTAAGGAAATATAATTGCATATATTTAACCTTTGTTTCAGCGGATGAGAACTAACAGTTTAGTGAAAGATATCCAACCTTTAGCCTATCAGGTATTGCTGAAGTAGATTTTATTATCTCTCATCATTGCATAACAATCAAAGCTGATAGAAACAACATTTGAAAATGCAGAAGAATATAGTACTATAAGTTCATGAAAAGGTTATTTGACTCATTTCAACAGCATGATCTGGTGCTCTGAAACCAAGTTCCTTTACCTTATATTGGGCTAGGGCTATGGACAATCCACTTTGATATGCTCTCAGATCTGGAGTATATTTCTTACTGGCATAATTCTCTTTGAACTACAAAATACTCAGAGCGCTTGAGGTTGGTTTTTTTTTTAAATTTCTATTCATTTATAAAGAAAGATGTCAGGGTCCAGCCCCATGAAGCCTGTGCTCTGTTTTCATCCCAGAAAATTATGGTATTGATATGCTTTGTCTCCCATTCATTTTGATATCAGTAACCCCAGTGTCCGTAGATATTTAGTCTTGTATTTGTCTTTTTGTCTTCTAAAATAATTATTTGGAAATATAATTTGACTGAGGTCATTTCCGCAACATTCACTTAAAGATCTTGCTTCATATGTTACTCCCACTGTTTTTGAAGTGATATAAGACCTTATTGCTATTATATTATCATCCCTATGGCTGGAGGAGTCTGAAAAATCCTGTAAGAGATTAACAAGGGACCATTATCACCATAGGGGTGATACCTAAGTGAGCAATTCTCATCAATAGCCATGGGGGAGAGGTTGAACATGTGGTTGCTTCATTATGGGATACCACAGGAGTCAGTCTTTCCCCTTTGCTGTTTAGCATCTAATAAAGCCATCATCTGTCAGTCTAGAGAGAGGTATTGTCTGTATGTTGATAATATTCCAGTATATTTTGTCACTCCAGGTGAGCCACAGATGATATTGAGTTTAATCTGGTGTTTAGAGGTTGTGGAGCTTCATGGGATGAAACAAATTGAAACTGAATCTTAGCAAATGACAACAAGATGGTAAAACCAATGCTGTGACCATTGCATCTTTAGCAATAAACGTTCAAGCCCAGTTAAAAAACTGGCTTCAGTGTCTGCATCTTTTATGGTCTGCTTCAGGATGCGAACAATTAGGGATAGTGTTTCAGGTTCCAGGCTTCCATCAGGTTAAAACCTTGGTATTCATGTGGTAGTATTGGTATAATAAGAGAGAAGATGATGAAACTAAGAAAATAAGAGTCTCAACAGATGCTGATACCAGAAAATGCACACTGATTGAGAATTAGAGAAAGGCATAAAAAGACATAAGTGAAAGAACAGAATGAAGAATAAGGTAGTCTGTATAAGAAAATGGGAATTAACTATAACCATACACATACTGGTCAGAAAGGGGGGAAAACTTACAAGTACAGGTAGTCCTCGATTTACAACAGTTCATTTCATGACCATGCAAAGTTACAGTGACATTAAAAAATGTGACTTATGATGATTTTTCACAGTTATGACCTTTGCAGCATCCACATGATCATGTGATCAAAATTCAGATGCTTGGCAGCTGGTTCATATTGTCCCAAGGTCATATGATCATCTTTTGAGACCTTCTTACCAGCAAAGTCAATGGTGGAGCCAGATTCATTTAACAACTGGGTTACTAACTTATCAACTGCAGTGATTCACTTAACAGCTGTAGCAAGAAAGGTCATAAAATGGGGGGGGGAATGTTTCACTTAACAACATAAATTTTGGGCATACTTGTAGTCATAAGTTGAGGAGTACCTGTAGAAATCTAATCATAATATATTACCAATATGTGAATAAGTTCAACCTTTGTTCAAACTCAGGGTTGTTTGTAAATTAAGCAATTGCAAATACATTTCCTGTTATCTGTATTCCCTATTTTTATGATTAAGGCAATGTGAACTCAGCAACTTGTGATTTATTCAACAAAATGTAATTAACAATGCTGTGGCTTTGTGCAATGTGTAAATTGAGTCAATATATCAATAATTTACAGTACAAAAGTTCACCAGATGAAAAGCAGAGAAAAAAAAAGAGCAGGGATGTAAAAAATTGTTCAAATATTAATCAATTTAAGCTTAAAATGGCTGTTTTGAGCACTCCGTTCTTTAAAGCACTGTTATGTTTTAAAAATGAAGCAAACAGAACCTGTTTCAAGTAGTATTATTTTAGAAGTTCTGTGTGGTTCTGTTTGATGCAAAGTTATCTTGCTTGCTGTATTGGACTGTTGTAGTTTTAATTTTATTTAGTCTACTGGTATAATAATAGGTACTGGTCACCTACATCTTCTGCTATTTGTTTAGACTGAATGGTGTGATCTGGTTGGAATGGGTAGAGTATTGGAGCAAACAACATGCATTTAAGAAGTGTATTACACAGTAAGCCATCAGTCTGGTTCTGACTACTATTGCTAACAAGGTAAGAGGAGAAAAATTGGGACTGTTGTTAAGGAGGTATGAAAATGGATTTGCTTCTGACTCGCTACTCCTATTTTTGCTGGTGACTGTAACTGGTTTTCTAGTTATGAACAATCCTCCTTAGCCCCAATCTATGGTAATTCAGTTGTGCTCCTTATCCAATTTCAGGTTTAAATTAGTATGGTGGAAAGTAGTAGAGTAGGTCAAACAAATTTGCTTTTCAAATCTATACCACCATTAAAATTGCCTCACAAAAATTAGGCCAGCTTGCTTTGGGGAAAATTAATTCTTCCCATTAGGGAACCAATACATACATTGGTTGTGATAACACTACTATTTGCTGGATACACATAAATACAAACAAGCAGACATTAAATAAAAACATTTTTGTTTGTTTGCTTGTTCAAAAGAGAAGCTTAAGTATTTATTCCAACCCTTTGAAGGTAGTTAAAACATTCAATATTGAAAAGCTACACCTGGCAAATGTTGGCCATTTACATGGAGGAAATTGGAGGGAGCATCAGACTAAGATCTGCTGATCAAAGAGGAAGAAAGTGATGAATGTAAGAAAGCTTGATTTACTTAACATTGCTGTTTCCTCTTGGGTCAGTAGTACTGCTATCCTATAACATTCTTATAATTGAAGCTGAAGAAAGGCCCAGTGCTGAGGTAAGGACTTTGCATAGTGAGTGAAGTCATGATGACTGCTTTTTGCCCAGTCTCCTTTGTTAACAGTTCAGGAACTGACATGATTAGAGGATCAGAAGGAGCCTTTCCCTCCTAAAACTGTTGATGTTTTTTTATGCACTACTAGACTACCCATTGCCACAAAAAGTGACAATAGACAGCAAGATAATGTGGGAGTACTTCAATTTTGAGCCTGAGGTTTATGCTACATTGTGCCTTCAATGTATGGATTAATAGAGGGAAAACTACTGGGTGCATTATGTTTAAGGGGAAAGGTACTGAATGCATTATGTTTAGGTATCAGCAACATCTTTTACTGCAAGTAGGTATAGGCAGCTCAACAACATCAATCAATAACGAAATACCTGATCTCAGAGGTTAGCACCTTGCACAGTGACTGAAGCAGCCATCATGGATGGGGAGGGGATAAAAAGGAAGCTCACCATATATTAGGTTTGATATAGTCTTGTGCAGAAGATAGCTGTGGATGATCAGCATGGAGAAAGATGCTGAATTCTAGCACTTCATCCAGGTAGTGATTACTCCCAGATCTTTTTATGCATTACCAAGCAATTACCACTTCCTCTTTATCACTGATGAAAGGAATAAGCATTAACACTACTCTGAGCAGGAAGCTTCAATAAATACACTGGCTTTTTTGTTGTGATAGAACAGTTGACTCACACTTGAGCTTTGCTAATCATGATACAATGATTCTGAATATTCTGAGAGTGTATGTTTTGTTGCAGACAGAAAATAAAGCATATTTTCTATGAAATAGAATATAAAACGTAGAAGGTTTAAGCTTAACCAAGCTTGAAGAGTACCAAAGACAATTCTGTCCATTTTATTGTCTATTGAAAGTTTCTTGGATTTTAAAAAATCTATTGGCTACAAAAAACATTTGAATTACAATAAAATTAGAATAATTGCAAGAAAGAGCTGGCTTTCATTTCATTACTTTGTGAAAAACATTCTATTCCTAATTTAGAACATAATATTTATAACTTGGCTTCAAATTTATAGCTCAATTTCACCTGAATTTTCCAAAGTATTGTTAGCCTGAGAATAGCTATGCAATATCACGCTGGTTACTAGAGATAATTAAATCCTTTGATATGTTAATGAATATTAGTGTAGCAATTTATAATCCAAGCAGCCTTAGGCTACACTTCTTTATACATTTCTTAGAAATAAACCTGAACACAATGGCTAAGTTCATGTAAATTCACATATTTTAAGCCACATATGGTTTCTTTCATTTTTGCATTATATGTTTATGAACCCAGCCATTGTGGTGTGTAAATCACTATTTATGCTTAATATGATATTTAAATCTAGACATTCTATTAATTTGATATGATTGTGTATCTAATATGACTGGACAAGGTAACAAATTTCTGTTGCATACTATTTTAGTGGAAAATTATCCCTCTAAAGCAAATTAGGGTTATCACCACATTTATTTCAGTCTTTTGTGTATTTTGTTCCTGAAAATTCCTACATCTGAAAGTTTGGTCAGAATTTAAAGGATAGGGAAATTGGAAAACAATGTTAAAAGAATCTAAATGTATTGGTTATAGTAGTAACTGCAGCATACAATAGTTCTGCTAGAAGAATTCTAAAATATAGTGACAATGAGAATAAAAAATGAGAACAAACATGTTAGATCAGCTGACCATTATGTCTTTGTCTTTTTCACATTGAGGGCAAACTAAAATTCCTTTGATTTATAACAAGCTTTGATTTCTGTATCATGCAGAGTACATTCATGAGTATAAACTTCTACTTCAAAAGATGAAAATGCAAGGAAGATTACAAAACTGGAGGAGCAAGCAGTAGCATAATTGTTCTTTCTTCTTTCTTGCATATCGTTGAAACTATGCACAAAGATAGTTTCTTTAGTTCTATACAAAATGGACAAGATATTAGCCCTTCTTGCCCAGATTAATTTCCTATTCTGCTGAACATAGGAAATTATTTAGTTTAAATAACCAGCTGGGTGCAAGCTACAAGCAGATTGTGCTTTGCAAAAGCACCCAGTTGGCAGCTTCTTATGACATACTGTGGTACTTTCTTGGAAATTGCTCATACAGATTATTTTATCTGAAGAATAATAGAATTTCATCTGATTGGCTGAGAAAGGACAAACTATTTGGCTCAGTTAATATCACATATTGTTCTATAATGACATAAAACTTGCAGTAGATCCAAAAGAACAAAGAATATTAAGCACTTGTATTTTCACACTTTTTCCAATGTAAATGTGCAGCAGTGAAGGCAGAACTATGAACTTGTAGGAAATGGCCACAATATGATATGTTCTGTTGGAAGTTTATCCAAGTTCCACATAGGAAAAAGAGGATGCTAATTTATTTGATTTAAAACTCCGACATCTCATAAGCCTTTTCCTTTAGAAAACTCTAGGTACCTATTGTCTTATTTTTCATTTCCTGAGCACTCTTCTCATCTTTTAAAATATTTTTTCCAATTCTAGAGTTAACCATCTAGATCAGGGGTCTCCAACCTTGGCAAATTTAAGACATGTGGACTTCAACTCCCAGAATTCTTTGCTGGCTGAGGAATTCTGGGAGTTGAGTCCACAAGTCTTAAAGTTGCCAAGGTTGGAGAGCCCTGATCTAGATCAATACTGGCTGGCTCTCTGACATGACAAGAAGTGCATATATCCTTACAAAAAATATAGTCACACTTCCTAATATATATTTTTTCTCTTGGTTAACCTTGGTGGTTTACCATGATACCATTCTTATTATTTGATCTTGTTTTTAAATTAATCTTTTTTTAGGTACCAGCCTCAATTTTGCCTCTCCAAAACCATGACAGTATACTGTACATAATGCAGATCATGTTGCAACCAGCAAGTCCTCACTCCGGTCCACTGTTTAAGCGGGAGCCGGAGAAGCCCCTGATTGGCTGGACCGTTTGACAGCTCCATATAAAAGGATTGCCTCCACCTCTTCTTCTAAGTGCACCAAACTCAAAACATCACATTTGTATCTTTTTACTATCCTGTAATTAGCATTGCTAATTTAAATGTGTATACATGCTTGTAGTCATAGACTTCATCTTGCTCCTGCTTACAGTCTTTCAGGAAAAAGTAGGCTTTTATACACATTATATAATCTGTATTAAGGTAATGATTTGAAATATATTTAATAAATATTCTGTTTCTTCAAAAGTTTGTATTTTTTATACTCTTGTTCTTTAATATCAGTATATTGAGTTATTTCTAACCTGTTATTGTTGCCAAAATTTTAGAGAATCAAAGGTCACCATTTTGTTGGTAAAGTAGAAATTGTATATACAATTACTTCCAAATGGTCCCTCAATTACAAGCAAGCTTTACTAGGCAAGATTTTATAATACGGTTTAAAAACCTAAGGTAATATTGTTAGTTATTTGATTATACTATAATCTCCCCTTTTCACACAAGAAGATTCTTCGTTTGTTCTCTTCCCGTCTTCCATCCCTCTGTTTAATCCAATGAGTCAGTTTTTATCACACGTAGTCAGCCAGATTCTTTTGATCAATGTTTTTATCCCCATTACCTTTGATATTGTGTGTGTAACAAAAGAACTAAATCACTTGTAACTTTAGAAACCCAAAACTGTTTCTTTAATGTTAAATGCATAATCAAAAACTAAATGGAAAGTTTGAGTTCTCAGATTACACTTAAGTTTCAAGGCAGACTAGGTGAAAACAGAATGCTTTGTTAAAGTGCTTTTCTGCTTTATTTCCTAAATTAATTTGAAACCTCATATCTTCAGAATGAGGTGCCCTGCAGACAGTGCAGTGTAGGTAAAATGGAGATGTGATGACAACCCCTTTTAAAAGTAGACCCTAGTCATATAAACAGATGTGATTTCAATGAGTAGAATATGTTGAATATTTTTGCATTTAATATTTTTGTTGCCTTTTCAAATCTCATCCAACATAATTTTGACTGGCAAATGATGAGATGCAAGTCAACAGCATAGAAATAAGCAGGATATAGGAACTGGCCATGGTCTAATGAAGCCAATAGTAAACAATGAATTATGCAGGAAATGTTTGAAATCAATAATTTATTTGCTTTTTTTTCTGTTGGATTGATACAGCAAGTAACTTAGTAGTGGAGACGAAAAGGTCAGGATTCATTTGATTTTGTAATTAAAATAGTACAGAGAAACAAATGTTAACTCACTATTTTTGTTTTTTGTATCTTCATATGTTTTAGAAAGTGAGATATTTATGCAAACCTGAAAACAAGGAAAAGTGCATACAAAATGCTAAAGTTAAAAGAAATTGCTGATGAAATTTTATATATATCCAGAGAGAGAAAGAAACTTTTTTAAATAGTAGAATAACATATGATTGAAATAAACTAAATTTATAAGATTAGAAAGAGAAAGAAGGTTGATACAAGAATTGGAGGATGATGATGGAAAATTAGAATATCGAATGACTGAGAAAAAGAAAATAGTACAAAAATATTTTGAACAACTATATAAGGAGGATGGAATAAACCCTGAGAATATAGAACAATATTTGAAAAGGAAAGGTCTCCCAGAAATTAGAGAGGAACAGAAAGAGATATTAAATAAAGAAATAACAGTGATGGAATTGAAAAGGGTGGTTGAAAGACAGAAAGATAATAAGACGCCAGGGCCGGATGGTCTTCCAGCAGAATTGTATAAATATATTTATGAATGTCTTGAACCAGTGATGTTAGATGTGTCCAATGAAGTATGAGACTTTGCTAAATTACCCAATTCATGGAGAGAAGCGAATATCTCACTAATTCCTAAAGAAGATTTAGATCACAAACAGATTAAAAATTATAGACCAATCTCACTCCTGAATGCAGACTATAAAATATTCGCAACAATAATGTCGGAAAGACTAAAAATTATATTAAATGAACTTATTCATATTGACCAGAATTGTTTTCTAGACAGATAAGGAACAATATAAGGATAGTATTAAACATATTAGAATACTATGAAGCCCACCTGGGAAAGCAGGCAGCATTGATTTTCTTGGATGCTCAGAAGGCCTTCGACAATCTCAGCTGGCAGTCTAAATTCAAGAAAATGATTGGCACAATTTATTCAAACCAAAAAGCTACGGTAATTATAAATTGGGAGATTACTGAAAACTTTAAGATTATGAAAGGTGTTAGGCAGGGATGTCCAATGCCACCTCTGCTTTTTATTTTGACCATTGAAATGCTTTTAAATCAGATTAGACAAAGAAAGGAGATAATTGGACTGAAGAGCAAAAAAGAAGAATATAAAGTACAGATGTTTGCGGACGACTTAGAGTTTTGTGGAAGATCCAATGGAGTCAGGGAGCTATCTAATTCAAGAATTAGAAGAATATGGGGCGGTAGCAGGACTAAAAATTAATAAAGATAAAACAAAAGTAATAACCAAAAACTTGATAGAAAGTAAAAAAAAAAACAATTGGAAAGGAAATTGGGACTACAAAATGTCAAAAAACTTAAGTATCTAGGAATTTGGTTAACAGGAAGATGCTCTTCCATAAAAGAGGATAATTATATGAAATTACTTTCACAGATAAAGAAAGATTTGGCCAATTGGGGAAAATTACAACTATCACTATTAGGCCGAATAGCGGCCATAAAGATGAACATACTACCGAAACTGTTATACTATTTTCAAACAATACCCATAAAATTGGATAAGAATTTTTTTCAGGAATTAGATAGGATGGTAATGAAATTTATATGGATGGGGAAAAAAGCACGAATAAAATTGAAAACATTACAAGATAGTAGAACCAGAGGCGGCCTTGGACTCCCAAAATGGGAAACATATTATCAAGCAGCATTTTTGCTTATTGTGGTGCTGGAAATAAAGGGATGATAGCAACTGTTGGTAAGATGATAAGGCACTATTATTCAGTAACCTTTTCTATCCCACATACTGAGTTTGTGTTCTGTGTTATGAGTTATAATAGAATTTTGGCAGTGGACTGAAGTGAAGGGAGAGGAAAGAGGAGCTGCAAATAAGGCATACATAAAAGAGAGATGAGCTGAAAACAGAGCTACTGCCTTTAAGAAAAAATATCTAAAGAAATGTCAAGTCTATCAGCAATCTCTTTAGTCCCTTTGACAAGGCGGGAGGCTCTTTTCTATACATGAATGTGTCTCATGCATTCATGAGCTTCTTTGACATCGCAAGCCCTTTTGTTAAAAGCAAGATCATTGCTTTACTCTTCTCTCAGCTGCCATATGTTGCAGTAGAAACAGGCTTATAAAAAAGGAGTGAGAGGTAGAAAGCTTTAGACCGAGAGAAGAAAGAAATCAAATGATAGCTGATGAAATTGATTTATTCTTTTTCTGAGCAAACGGGGACAAATGAGTAAGTTTGGTAGGAGGGAGAGAGAAATTTAGCAATATAAAATTCTTCACCAAGAAGGCTAATGGGCCCTCTGTATGACAGCCACACTTTGCTTGTTCTGTAAACACTGAATTTGAAAATAAATACGCACATTTTGTTATCTTTGTAATGGTGACTGAGAACGACATAAACTTCAATGGCTTGAGAGGGATCTCTAATGCTTCACTTCACTCAGTCCTCAGAGAAAAAAGCAAAAGAAAATAAATCTTCATAATCTGTAATATGTCAAAGGATTTGTCTGGCAATATTAAAATTTCAACACTAGAAATTTTCCAGCAATGAAAGTAAAAGTAAGAGGCATCAACCAGTAGAACTGAATTTAGAATTTAGCACTAATCATACAGAAAACTTTAATTTATTTATTCAATGAATTAAATAAAGTTTATTAAATAATGCATATGGAATAATTCTTGTTGTAATGCATGCAATACAATGCTTTTAATACCAAATACAGTAGCTATTGAATTCCTTGGCCAGAAAATTCAGTTCAGTACTAGTCTAGTACACTTACATCTTCAAGTCAAGGGTGTCAATTTTTATTCCCAGATTGTGTAGGGGTATGGGCTATCTGGAAGTTATAACATCTATATTTTTACTATGATAAAAAAGAAGCCTTAAAGGGCAGTCAATGAAAAGCATTTGCTATTGATGTGTCTTAACTTCTGTTATCGCAGGCTGTGATTTTACTTTGCGTAATTGATGGGGCCGTGCCACCTATTACCTGGATACCTATTATTTCAAAGGGTAGACTAGATGATTGAATAACAGGTGGTAGGTATTAAGCACTATTAATATCACTATACTTGGTGTCAGATTTTGGACAAAGATTCCTTTTGAATACAGGCATTGAATATGAATATCTATTTTTTTTTCTGAGGAATAATATGTAACTGATATTATGACTTTCTTTCTCCATTTATGTATACAGATGTATACGTATGGGAAAGTCCACATTTTTGGCTATACAGCTTTATGGAAAAATGTCTAGCATTGCTGTTGTCTTCACACAGTAATTGTATAACACTTTAAAAAGTCAGATCTTTTCAGAATAATGTTGTTGTAGAAATTGTTTTGGACCTTCTGAGAGCAATTTGTTTCTCCCACTCTGACTTCACAATATATGCATCTGTCTTCAGGACAAATCTCGCTTTCTTTTCAACTATCTAGGTAATATCTCCTGTGATATCTCCTATGACACAAAAAAAGCAAGTCTCTTCAGCTAAAATTCTGTTTATGTAGTTTGCCTTTGTCCTTTTTCTCACCTACTAGTAATAGATTGATTCAAATCTGTTATTTCCTGATTATTTTTTGCATAGGATGATTGGCAAGTATATCTCTAGCTTGATGTTATAAAATACAGCTGTTAAGATTGGATCAACTTTTTATAAAAAGAATCTTGCTAATCATATCTAATCTTATGCAGTATATTTGGAACCCGGGTGGTGCAATGATTACAGTGCAGCATTGCAGGCAAACTCTGTCCACAGCCTGGATTTCAGCCCTGATGGATTTAACTCAGCTTTCATTCCTTCTGAGGTCTGTAAAATGAGGACCCAGATTGTTGGGGGCAATATGCAAATAATGATTCCCTAATAAACACTCAGAAAGTGCTGTAAAGACTATGGAATGATAAATAAGCTAAATGCTATAGTTATTGTTATATTGAAGAAGTCTCTGTTTTGCTGTAGCTCTCAATATTTCCAAAATGGATTGACTGCTTTTGGCAGTACTATTTATTTTGGCTCACATAAGAATTTTTCAAGTAAGTAAGAAAAAGGGCACTATATGAATTAGTCATGGAAAACATGTGCATAAAATAATATTTCTGTGGCCCTTATGGGCATGAAAACCTTAATTAAAACAAAATATAATGAAAACAATAATTTTAGCTTTACTAGATGGGAATATTCCACAGCATTCAAGTATTGGATCTATGGCTTTAAAATCATTTATGCTCTTGTCTGCTAAGGTAGCTTTGAAAAACTAGCGTACACCATCTCCATTATATTTGGAAAGTTGCTGACGGTAGCAAACTGGTAAAACCTAAATGGTTTTTTCCTTTGTAAAAATCAATAATGCCCACATAAATGATATTTATTACTGTATCATGACATAATTCTAGGTATGGATTTAACTTATGCCTTAAGTGACCTTCAGCTCTTTTTTTGTCAAACTTTTCTTTGAAGGCTTTTCAAGATTTTTTTTTAGACAAAGGAGTTTATTGTTAGATAATTTTTAACATTTATATAAGACCATTGAATTCCTTATGGACAAACTGTATTTTGTTGTCATAATACAAAAGATGTAGGGATAAATTTTAGCTGAATGTGCATCCCCTTTAAACATACTTCATTTCAATTAATATTTCCTTATTGTTATAGCCACCAGTATGATTACAATGAATAATAAAGCACTGTTAGATTTTACTCTACCACTCTCCAGTCAGGAATTATTTATTGATTATGTGACAGCAACTCCTAGCAACCACGCAGATAGATTTTGTCCATAATAATCTGTCTCCAAACTGTTCAGGTCTTTCAAAAGTGCACTCATTGCCACTATAATTGAATCCATCCACCCAGCTGCTAGTCACTCACTTTTTTTCTTTTCTTATCTTTCCAACATTAGAATCTTTTCTAGAGAGCTACTATGATATAGTGTGTTTAAAGAAGAATAATTTTAACCTGTTCATTTTTTGTTTAAATGACAATTTTGAGTTGATTTGTTTTATGGTCAGTTTGTTTGAAGACTCCAGAATTTTCTCTAACATCGAAATTCAAAAGCATCAATATCCTTCTTCAAAATCCAAATTTTCCTTCGTAGAGTATCACAGGAAATATTTTAAATTTGATACAGAGATTTATTTATTTAGAAAAATTACATGGCTGCCCATCTTTAACTCTTGGTAGCTAACATACAATACACAAAATAAGCCTTATTATAAATTAATATAAAACAAGACAATAAATGCCATTAAAAGTTAAACCATGGTACAAAATGGTTGAAGTAACACATTTAACAATCAAAACAGCTGTCTTGTTTTCAAAATGGTTTCAATTCAAAGTGTTTTGCACACCAGAGTTTTGAGCCAAGAAATTACATTCAGAAATTTTCTCCATTGCTTAACAGTCTATATAGTTTAGCATAATTATCCGAACATTGAGTCTATTTCTCTTGCCTTAGAGATGTGATGAAACTGAAAAAGTTTCAGCCACATGTAAAATATTCATGTAAATAAGGGAACTATTGATCTTGTTCTCTTTTTATCCTACTCTTCTAGAAATGAAACAATTTTCTCATGTAAGTAAAGGAAGGACAGAAGACCAATAATGGAGATTAAGACCTCAATACGTTATCCCTGTTGCTATAATGCTTTCTTTATACATATTTTAATATGAAAAATGTTGTCATGCGTATATGTATGGAAGCACATTGAGGAGAGGAGCATATTGAGAAAGGTTGCTTTTGCAATGATGGAGAGAGAAAAACCCAGCCATCTAAGTTCTTATCTACTTATTGCTTCAACCATTGATATCATTGTTACTATTTTGGGCATGTAGCAAACAAGTCCCATGAGAACAGTAAAAGATGTAGGACAGTAGAGTGGTGTACTCTCCACACATGTCCTGAAACTACCTGAAACTAGCCTAAAGATTATCCTTTTTTCCATACTATAAAATAAAAGCTTTTGCATGTCAAATGAAATGCCTTAATTGCTGCTTCACCTAACAAAATGGGGGCCAGTTCTGATATGGATAAGTGGCATCATAATTTATTGTACAATCAATTGTGACATGTATACAATGACATACAGGTGGAAGTGGAGGTGGAGATGGATGTAGGGGTATACATACTGGGTATAGATTTCCTTTCTTTTGGGTTGTATAGAAAGGAGAATTAGCCCAGAAAATTGTATTTAAAATATAGTTTGACATTCCTGATCTTGGAAACCATATTTTTCCTATATTATATAGGACAAAGTCTTGTAATATGAAATAGAATCTTGAGATATGAAATAACTCCATTTGAAATAGTAATTGTCTAAAATATCTAAGTGTATAAATTATTATATATTTTCTTTCTGTTAAATTTTTATTTATTCCAACAGTGATAAATACTGCAAAAAGGCAGAATAGTTTTTCATGCTATTTTTAAGATATATAGTATTGCTTAAAGACAAGCAAGGAAAAAAGCATCCAAATTTGTTCTTCTTTGAAGGGCACTGTACTCTAAGACACAGTGCCATAAATATTAAATGCTACTGAATTAAATAGGAAGTAATTAATGAGTGTGTCTATGACAATGCATGATTTAAAAATAAATTCTAAATCATAATCACAATGCAACCAATTGCAGAAAGCTGATAGAATTAATCTTTTCCCTGAGTATAAATGAGCCAGGCTATGACTCAATGACAGAATGCATGTATTGCCTGCAGAATCTTTCTAATTCACAGTCTCAGCTCTAAGACTATATAAACTTTGTAATTCTGTGGTTGTGGCCCCTGGTGCCTTTCCAAAAGTTGCTATACAGGTAGTTCTTACGATCACAATTGAGCACAGAATTTATGTTGCTAAGTGAGACATATATTGTTAAGTGAGACATATGCTGCTAAGGAATTTGTTAAGTGATTTTTGCCCCATTTTGCAACTTTTCTTGGCACATTTGTTAAATGAATCATTGCAGTTGTTAAACTAGTAATACGGTTGATAGGTGAATTTGGCTTCCCGAAATTCTTTGCTTGTCAGTAGATTGCAAAAGGGAATCACATGACCCCTGGACACTGCAACTGTCATAACTATGAACCAGTTGTCAAGCATCCAAATGTAAATCACGTGACCATGGGGATGTTGGAATGGTCATAAGTATGAAAAGTCAATTTTCAGGGCTGTTGTAAGATGTGGTCATAAATAACTTTTTTCAATGCTGTTGTAATTTCAAAGGTCATTAAATGAACTGTTGTAAATTGAGGCTTACTTGTACATTGTAATTGTAATGAAAAGTAGACAAACAATGACTACATATATGGAAGTAACTATTATTGCAGTACTAGTCAAATTTAATCCACCACCAGAGATAGATAAGCAATACCAATTCAATTCAAACAGGTGGAGAATTACATGTAATATCCCTTCCATCAAATAATTTCCTTCAAGGTGCAGAACATGTGAGAGTTGTCCAGATTTCTGTCTTTATTATGCAATTATTTTGTAAATAAAAGGACTAAAGCTAGAATATCTGAAGGCAATTCTTTTTAGGACTGCTCATGCTAATTATTCACAGTATTGTTTGCAGTGGCCTTGGAAAGTTTGGTGGCTTTTGAAATAGTTATTGATATAAATAATATATATAAGTATTATTATAGTCTTTATTCGTCTTTCATTCCCCTGCCTTCTTTTGCCTACTTTTTGCCCAATTTTTTGATATAGCTAATATTTAATAAATAAATGTCATGCTCCTGCCGGACTCTGAATCCAAGGAGGAAGCTGAACAGCTGACAGGGAGTAGGAGTGTGGTTCCGTTAGCTGTGGAGGAAACTGGGGAAGGGCAAAGTCCAGCCGGGCAGAGCAGGGAAGAGGTAGAACAAGGGAGAGGAATTTGGAGGAAGACCCAGGCCCACCCTCTCTTTATCCCAGGGCACACAGGAAGGAATGAAGAAGAGAGCAATGTGGGTTGCGTGGCTTACGGGGGAGGAAAGGGGCCTGATTCCCTTCATTAGCAAACGTGACTTCATCTTATGTTGTCATAGCTTATCTGTGTTCCTGGCGTCTTCCCAACTGTGTAAGTTTTGCTGTACTTTCAAGTCTGAAATTCTTGTTCCTACACTGCTACACTAATTACTTCAGTTTGGCTTGTTACAGTTTGTGTTTATCCTGTTTTGGATAAAGTTACAGTTTGTGTTTATCCTGTTTTGGACTTAACTTTCTGCAATCAAAGGTTGTTCATGGGAGAGTTTTTCTCCAGCCACAAGGTAACCTGGACATTGGGGGCAAAGTTGGAGATAATAAAGGGAATCTTATTGATTATCTGACTATGTTGCCTTTGTGCCATGCCCCAGGTCATCACAATAAATTTAAAGCTATATTATTTGCTAGCTGAACTAAGTAGTGATGTGCTTGTTCTGACAGAATGTGCTAGATGTAAACTAAACTGGACATTACTGACAGTAATTTTCCAACATCGAAAAGAAATAAAAAATAGTAAAATACTTTTATCTTCCTAGGTTTCAAAATTCACAGGATAGTGACTGTTAGCATAAAATAAAGAGATATTACTGTTTGGCGGATATGATGAGAGATCAAGAAATATTAAAATGTAGAGACATATAATGACAATAATTTTATATATTGTTAGGCCATGTTTTTCCCTGTTGTAATATATGGCTTGAAAGCTGGATCATCAGAAAGGCTGAAGAAAAGAAGATGTATGCTTCTGATCTGCTAGTGCTGGAGAAAATTAATCAGAATACCAGCTCACAAGAAAAACAAAAAATTCAATACTGGTTGAAGTATATCATAGTCCTTACTGGAAGCACGAATAATGAAGCTAAAGATTAAATATTTTAATATTCTATGTGAAGGCCTGAGGCACTGGAAAAATCCATGATGCTTGGAAAAATTGAAGATAGTCAGAAAAGAGGCCAACAAAGAACAAGGTGGCTAGACAGTATTATTGCTGATGAAACATATGCTTTTAAGAATTTGAAGTAGTCATTATCGATATCTTGTCTTTTTTTAACCATCCACATTTGTTTTGGAATTGTACCTATTTATTTGGAGTGGAGATCCTAGCATTTTCTTGCTCATCCCCAAAATTACACATTTTACTGGTTTAAAAAAGGGTTGCTAATATCAGATAAATTAGTGAGAACACACAAAGAATAGACAATTAGGTATATAATAATTTTATGAAATCAGGTTTTATTCAATGAACAAGAAGATTAAACATGTTAAAATGTCTATCATTATTTAGCTCCTATATGTAGGACTACTTGTAACTATTTTACTACCAATCATGTCAGAAGTAATTTAGGGATTCCAATCAATGGTACTCAAATATTTTACTACTGGTTCTGTGGGCACATGCTCTGCACGTGGAATGTTCTAAAATGGACAATTTTAAGCATAGAAACTTACCTTACCTTCAGTGCTGGTGAGTAAAACAGCTGAGGCACAGCAATCCTCTCTGCCCATCAACTGGGCTACCAACAAAGGAAATATATCAATAAAGGGCTGGGATGGGTGGGCAGGGCCAACTGCTGATGCCGCTACCGGATCACTTGAACCAGTGCAACTGGCAGCGTACCACCACTGATTACTATGCAGCTCATCTATGGTATTTTTATGGTTAAACAATAAATTGCATAAGATCTACCTGTTTTCCTTCCTTGTAAAAAATCCATAGAAAGTACCTTTAGACTTCCATAAGGTCAATGCTATGAAGTATGGTTGGTTTCTTCAAAGTTAAAACAATCAACTAAAAAAACGAACGAAAAGTTTCTCAATCATAAATACCCTAAAGTTTCAACTACATATCTAGATGTAGGCATTTTTTCTTACAGAATGTTAATAAATAATAAATCTTATTGTAAAACAGTCACCAAAATAAAATAAAATGAACCTACTTAATTTATTCTGGAATTTTGATGAATAAAAGAAATATTCATATGTGAAAACAATGATTTTATATCATTTGTTATTCTTAATCAAATCCAGTTCGAGTTTGATCTGAGTTTGATCCTGGCTGGCTTAAGACTGACTCATCCTTCCATCTTTCTGAGGTGGGTAAAATGAGCACCCAAATTGTTAGGGGCAATATGCTGATGTTGTAAACTATTCAAGGAGTAGCTGTAAAGTATATAAGCCTAAGTGCTATTGCTATCTTTCCATCTCCTCCTAACTTTTCATATTATTTGTTATTGTGACTTACTTCCTTTTTAAAGTACCTCAAACCAGCATTTTTATATGATAATTGAAATGGCAAAAACTCTCACTAAAAAGAAAGCTAAGTACAGTAATAATATATTGAAACTTAATAAGGTTATGACAGTCTAATAATATTGTTCAAATACAATGACCAAATTCCCACATATATTAAAGCAATCTGAAATGCATTTATGTTATTCAGTTTAAAGTGGCTTTTATGGGAATGCTCATTTAATGCAGGTTTTCTTAGTTTATTTTAGAGTAAACCCTATTGCACTTGGTATATGTATTGCACTTAATAAGATGCTGATGCAGGGAGTTTGTGACATGCAGAAATTTTGTTCACATGGGAAACATGGCAGAACAATCAACATTCTTCCTTCTCTAATTCTTCACAGGAACGATGCAGGGAAAAAAGAATGAAAAATCTTTCATTTAGTACATTCACATTACTGGCAAAAACAACTATAAAGAACTTATTTCCTTTCACATTATTATGTGTCCTGTTTTCTATCTTATTCCCTCTTCTCCTCAATTTTTTTCTCATTCCACCCCCACTTTTCTCATCCAAGCTGACTTCTATCTGCTGCACTCACCCAAACTTCCTGTCCTATATTTACTTTCTATTTTCATATCCATGGGAATGGAATTTGTTCTTCAGTAATCACAGCTTTTCTACTGATACTCCTGGGTTAGCTATCACCTTTGACTCATGTTATTTCTATAATAAATTTATTAAAAGAGACATCCTTCCAAAGTTTGAACATTCGTATATGCATTCCCTTTTCCTTTCTCTCCCAGGCCTCTTGCCCCAATTTTATCGCAAAATCTATTTTGAACATTCTCTATTTTATTATCAAAATAACAAGGTTATAAAAATAATGTCATTAAAATAGATTGCCTATGTGTGTGGTAGGTACAAACATCAAAACAAGTAATGAAATGGCAGCTGCTCTTTCAAATAAATATTTTCTCTAGAATTAGTTTTTAGTTTTGCTTTATTTCAGCCATTGACCAGGGTATAACAAATGAAATTACAAACACAGAAAAATCAGCATAACAAATAAAATATCATATTACTAAAACAAAATAGAAGATTACTAGCATAAAACTAAAGAATAGACAATATAACACCAAGGAAAAATATATACAATTACCGTCTGCAATATAAAGGCTTTAAAGGGTTAAGCTGGATAAACACATAAAAAATACTAGAATTCCTAATACGGTAAACAATTTAAAACTATTCTAACTTATAGTAGGACTAACATTAGAATTTGATCAGAATTATTGTAGGTATAATTAGAATTTCTTTCTTTCTTTCTATTCAGTTGGCACTGATTCTGAGAGAGTGCCTGGAGAAGAGCCTGCAGTTTATTTGACATGGCTTTTCACAAGTCATTTCCCATTGCTTCCTTCCTAGGGCTGAGGGAAAGTGACTGGCGCAAAGTCATCCAGCTGGCTAGGGTGGGCCTGTAACTCATGGTCTCCCAATTTCTAGTCTGATGCCTTAAGCACTATGCCAAACTATCTCTCTCTATAAATAATAAATATATAAATAAATAAATAAATAGAAGCACAGGTGAGCGTATATATATATATATATATATATATATATATATATATATATATATATATATATATATATATATATATATATATGGATCTTTGTTATTGGGTTTTCTCCGCGTAAGATTTGAAGTACTTCAAATCTTACGCGGAGAAAACCCAAATAACCAAAGATCCACATACAAATACCCGCGAGAACCTCAGAAAACACATACATACATACATACATACATACATACATACATACATACTATAACTAGAATGGGTGTCTGTGTGTGTTTAAGAGAAATTGTGCATGTATGTGCATATATGAAGTTTAGAAAATACAGGTTAATCTAAGCCCACCTCACTAGAAAAAAGTAATTGTGTCCAAACATAGCTCAGATACAAAACCAATTTAGTCTGAAATCCCTGCCTCCTGATCAGCTAGCAAAAAGATAAGATAATCACAGTCTATCCTGCTTGGGTATTATGTTAGGATGCTGCAGTTTGGAATATAGCCAGAGGTGGTATTCAGCAGGTTCTGAACAGTTCTGGAGAACCGGTAGTGGAAATTTTGAGTAGTTTGGAGAACTGGCAAATACCGCTTCTGACTGGCCCCGCCCCCATTCTCTGCCTCCCAAGTCCCAGCTGATCGGCTGGGTCTTCTTTTGTTGCCTGCACAGGAGAACGGACCTGGAAAGCAGGTTAGTGGGTTGGGGAGGGAATGGGATTTTGCAGTAACCTTCCCACAGGAGTGGGGAGGGAATGAAGATTTTACAGTATCCTTCCCCTGCCATGCCACCAAGCCACGCCATGCCCACCAAGCTACTCCATGCCCACCAAGCCACATCATGCCCATCAACTAAGAACGGCCATGCACCACCACCCACAGAATCGAGAAAGAGCTATCGATCTGTCAATCCTTTCCGTGTCCGGGCCGGGTGAGGTTAGCCTTGCCATGCCATGCCACACCCACCAAGCCTTGCCCACAGAACCAGTAGTAAACATTTTTGAATCCCACCACTGAATATAGTCATTCCCTAGAGATTGAATCAAACTGTTTTAAATTAATAAATGAAACCTATAAGGATCCCCTAAGAATAATATATATTTTTGTTAAATACAGTAAAAACAAGCATTGGTCCATAGCTGACTTTTCTAACCTGATGTTCAGCAAGAATGCTTTAATGTTACAACCAGTCCATTAATTTATGGGGGGAAATGTTTAGTATAGCGCTTATTAATAATACTTAATATGCAGATCGGATATTTCTGGGATCATAGCTACAACTTTTTAAAATATACAAATGAAAATAGCAGTAGTATTCAGACTTATATACTGCTTCACAGTGCTTTAAAGCCCTCTCTAAGCAGTTTACAGAGTCAGCATATTGCCCCCAACAATCTGGGTTCTCATTTTACTGACCTTGGAAGAATGGAAGGCTGAGTCAACCTTCAGCTGGTGAGATTCGAACTGCCAAATTACAGGCAGGCCAGCAGTCAGAAGTAGCCTGCATTCTAATGACTGCACCACTGCAGCTCTTAAAATAGAGGTGTTTCATTCAGAAGGAACTTTTGTCAAGCAGTCAGTGCTTGATCTAATCAGCAACAGAGGGATATTTCCCCCAGAGTCTTTATCATTTGGAATGTCAAGAGACATTCTGTTTTGGTGGCTATAGAGATGTAGTTTTAGGAGCATAAAGAGATGGAAAATAAATTTCCAGATGGAAGCCAGGACTGAAACCTCTAATTTATAGGTAATTTCTTTCAAATGATTATAGTTGGTAGTATCATTGAATTTGGAGACTTGAATCAATTTTTTTCTGTATCTTTACAACATCTCTACCTACAGAAGTATGGGGTGTACATTTAGACACTCCATATGAGACAGATTATTAAAGCTATGAGCACAGCAAAAATTATGACAATGAATAGTTCAAAAATCCTACACATACAGGGATCTCTGGGATAAATGCCTTCATATGACCAGAAATATCTACGTTGCTGAAAATTAGCTATTATTCAGATGCTGTTTGAAGTGCAATAATTTATCTTAATAACTATAATCATGTTTTATGTTTTAACTATAATAACAACTGGGATACATAAAACAACAATTTCAAATATTATGCTATGTTTCAGAAATATCCAAATTTCACTTTTTGTACTTTGATTTTTATTCGCATCTATTCACATCTAGTTAGTGCATTAGAGCTGAGTTATCCAGTGTATCAATTTTAAAATGAGAAAAATAACACATTAATAATATAAAGGTATGGATAATTTTGCTATGCATCATTTTGTAGAAGGACATTCTGCCACACTATTAATATTCTCTGAAAAACTGCTAAACCAATAATGAGGGAGATTAACATGTATACTACTTTTGTGCATATAATCATTCTGAGACATATTACATATAACAGATAATCACAGTTGGAAGGGACCTTGTAGGTCATCTAGTCCAAGCCCCCACCTAAGCGGGACCCCCTACACCATTTCTGACAAATGGCAATCCAATCTCCTCTTAAAAGTTTCAACTTCCAAGAGCAAGCTGTTTCATTGGTTTATTGTTCTCACTGTCAGAAAGTTTCTCCTTATTTCCAGGTTAAATATCTCCTTATTCAGTTTCCATCCATTATTCCTTGCCTGGCATACAGGTGCTTTAGAAAATAGCTTGGCCTCTTCTTCTTTGTGGCAGTGTTGGGCTTCATGAAACGTCTCACTCAATAGCATCTGAAGATTAGGGGTTTGAGGGAGACAGAGCAGAAAAAACAAACAATTCTACCAGATGACATCCTAACGATTACTAGTCTAAGTTGAGGAGGAGAACACAAACAATTATTTACATGTGCACAATCAGCGATACAGGATTAGCGACGAGGAACATCATGCCAATAAATCCATGAAGGGAGGGGAATAGAGCAGATGCAATAGCTTTTATCAGAGCGTAGCAATAAACCGAGAGAAGGATTGAAGAGGGTGACTGCAGGAATGGGAGACTTACGGGGTAGTTGGGAATCGCGGGTTAGTTAGCATGCGATGTAGGCTATAGGATTATAGCATTAATAGAATAATTGGGACATGAGTGCAGGGTGGAGATAGACAGCAATTAGGTGGGTGGAATTGCCACATAGAACAGAGATACCAGTAACGCAGGAGCAATGGTATGAAAAAATACAACAATCATGGAAGTCTGTAAGAGAAACATTACGTGATGCATTCATTGCATGTAAAAACAATTTCATAAGCAGAGAAGTGAACCAAAATTTTTCCACATTGGAGATCTCGTGTATCTGTCCACTAAATATATAAATCTGGGTCTTCCTTGTAAAAACTAGGGCCAAAATACATTGGACCATTCCCGATTGTAAAGGTAATTAATCATGTGACTGTGCAATTGAAATTAACATCATGATATAAAAGAATACACTCTGTATTTCATTTCAGTTTATTGAAACGTGTATATAAAAATGTAGACTCACCACAAATACCTCCTGGCCCAATAAAGGACGATCATTATGGAGTAGAGGAAATATTAGATGCTTGAAAAAAAAAGTTACAATATTTAGTAAAATGGAAAGGGTATCCCATATCAGAAGCATTATGGGTTAATAGCAATGTTGTACATGCTCCACGATCATGTCAAAAGATTCATAGAAAAAATCCACATAAAGAAACGGAAACATAACAGTGCTAGTAAGATATATGATAATAATCCCCTCTGTTTCATTTCCAGGGAGACCAGTGGTAGAGGGGGAAGCCTGTTGGGGATTGAAGGATTGAAGAGGATGACTGCTGGAATTGGAAACTTACGGGGTAGTTGGGAATCACAGGTTAGTTAGCATGCGATGTAGGCTAGGATTATAGCGTTAATAGGGTAATTGGGACACGAGTGCAGGGCAGAAATAGACAGTGATTAGGTGGGTGGGGTAAAGGGTTAAATTACACTGAAAGACAATTGATTTCAGTGCTAACCTTGTTCGGTTTAACTGTGCTTGTGGGTTACTGTACAAGGAACAATAAAAAGGATTACAAACTTATCCGTTTGCAACTTATTACTTACGATTTACAGAACCACGGCTAAGAGGCAGCCCCTCAAATATTGGAAGACTGCTGTCATGTCTCTCCTGGTCATTCTCTTCATTAGACTAGCCATGCCAACTTCCTATAACCGTTCTTCATATGTTTTAGTCTCCAGTCCCCTAATCATCCTGGTTGCTCTTCTCTGTACTATTTCTAGAGTCTCAACATCTTTTTTATAGTATGGTGACCAAAACTGGATGCAGTACTCTGGGTGTGTCTTACTAGGGCTTTATAGAGTGGTATTAGTACCTCACTTGATCTTGATTGTATCCCTCTGTTAATGCAATTTAGGATCGCATTAGCTTTTTTGCTGCTGCTGCACACTGCTGGCTAATATTTAGCTGGTTGTCCACTAAGACTCCATGATCCCTCTCACAGTTACCGCTATTGAGCCTGGTTTCACCCAGTCTATATGTGTACTTTTGATTTTTCTTGCCTAAGTGTAGGACTTTACTTTTCTCTACATTGAATTTCATTTTGTTAGATATGGCCCAGTCTGTCTAGATCAGGGGTGTCCAACCTTGGCAACTTTAAGACTTGTGGACTTCAACTCCCAGAATTCCTCAGCCAGCTTTGCTGGCTGAGGAATTCTGGGAGTTGAAGTCCACAAGTCTTAAAGTTGCCAAGGTTGGACACCCCTGGTCTAGATCCATCTGAATCTTGAGCCTATCTTCTTGGGTGTTAGCTATCCCTGCCAGCTTAGTATCATCTGCAAATTTGGTAAGTTCCCCTTCTATTTCCTCATCTAAGTCATTAATAAAGATATTGAAGAATACTGGGCCTAAGATGAAACATTGTGGTACCCCACTGCTTACTTCCCTCCATGTAGACTTAGACCCATTAAGGACTACTAGTTGTACAAGATAGATGGAGGCAAAAAAAAAAGACAAAAATTGTCTTTTTCTTATGCTGAATTTCTCATCTGAAGAGATTGCTACATATTAATAGTAGAGTTTAAAATAAAAAGGTAACATAAATTTCCTTCTTATGATATTCTTTAAAAGCCTCATGTAAAATAGGAGTTTTAGATAGCATACAAGAATAAGAATGCATTCAAAACCTGAGCAATTAAATCCACTATTTGAGCAGCACAATAGATAAGTTGCTGAACATAATAATTTCTTTTTGGAAGCTGTTCCCTTACAATTATCTCATCCTATATTAAAATTCACATGAGAGAAAACAGGACAGAAATATATTTTTATCTAAACATGTTATTCTCTAGTTAGAAAATATTTTATTTCTGTTTTTTTTCCATAATACTGTTCTTTACTGTCAAGATGGTGGTTTTATATGAATATTTCCTAGATAAATGGCTGCATTATAGATTTATTTTGCTTATAGGTCAAGCATTATGATGAGTAAATAGGTCAATAAACCAAGCCTGAATCTGAAGTTTAATTTGAACATAAAAGGATGATGTTGAAAATTTTCTGAATAAATTGATAAATTTACAAAATGGGCACAGTTATATAACCAATGTTATAGAAATATATCTGATTAGAATGTTAATATGAGATGCACATGTATCTCCTATTAAATTATTTATGACAGTCTAGTACAGTTTTGTTCCTTTATCTGAAGTGAATCAGCTGGTTAAGAAAGAGAGTGAATCTTGCTGTTGTGTACAAAAAAGGAATTAATGTGCTGTACAAAGACTGTTGACTTTTATCATCAATTTCTTTCACTGTGGAAATTGTATTTGAATATAAAAATTCAGTGTCAATATACAGACAGAATAATCTCTAAAAATGTATACTTACTTAAAATTTTATATTGTTGAAAATAGAACAAATACTGTATCTACTTCTCAGATCTGGTAATATATATGATACATCTATTCTATTTTTATCAGATTAAAGATTGATATCTACTTTTATCTTTAGCTACAAAATGAAAATGGAAAGATGTTTCACAAAATTCTTTATTCACTGAAGAATAAATACCAGCTTATTCCTTTATACTCTCCTCCTATGATATTCTGAAATAATAAATAAATAAATAGCAATAGTCCTTCATACTATCCTGCTATGATATTCTGAAATAATAAATTAATTAATAAATCAATTAATAAATAAATACCAATAGTTTGGTGAGACATTGACTTCATGTTATCTTCTAGAAAAAGTAAAGTTTGCCTTTTACATATCAGTAAGGAAATACATCTACATGTTTTATAATGATTGTTCATGGCTCATTTGCATTGCAAGGAAATTTTGTTATCATAAAATCAATTCAAATCAACCTTAAAAAATTATGAGCTACCTGATTGATAGGTTCAACTGCTATATAATTTTGTAATCTTCTTATTGACTTCTATTTAAAAAAATCATTGTATTAAATATTATAGTCACAATAATAAAATTACTATTATCAGTTTAAGAAAACCTATAAAAATAAAAGCAAAAGCAAAACAGAAAGAGTAAAAAGTGCAAATGAAAAAAAAAAGAAAAATGTACAGATAAGAAATAACAGAATGGAAGGGAGGTAGGGAGGACTCATAACTTGCATTCAAAATTCAGTTCAACAAGCAGAAGATTGGTAACAACTACTTCAGATGAGTATTAACCTGAAATTTGGGGTAAACAATCATTGTAGCATTTAACTTAGCTAATTCTAAATATCTTGGTATAATGACAGTAAATTATTTTTAAAAAGTGATAATATTCTGTTTGCACTCATTGGGAGTGGGGCAAATACTATACTTTATATTACTGAACAAATAATTATAAGAAAGAGCCTTTTCTGTCTATATACATTTTTTCATATAAATGAAAATCCTAAGAAATCATTATTCTTAATCAAGTAAACTTTTAAAAAAATCTCTGAACTATAGGTTTTTCCCTTTCTATGTGTAATAGAAATTCTACTTTTTGTTTCTCAGATATATAGGGATGGTATAGTAGATAGGAAGAAATGCTGCCCTATAGCCTACTATTATTTTGTCATTGTTCTGAATCCTGTATGTCCATTATTTTTGAGAGTAAAAGTCTGCATAGCCTGTCAGAGGTAAATTGCTGACAGAAGATGGTAGATATCACATTAGAGGAACAGAATGTGAAAGTGCCATTAATTTTGTGTGTGAACTTGTTGGTCTCTGTGATGTTGCTGTTGGTGTAAATTTGGCAGCAAGGCAGACATTTGAGTTTATTAGATTTGATTTCTGTGTTAATATCATTGTACTTTTATTTATTGCTGTTTGTTTCAGGTTCGGTGGTTGTCTGTATGCAACTAAGGTTCTACTACCATGAAGTGCATGAGACACTGCAGTGCAATTGGATTGTAGAGCAAATCAATCATTTCTTTAAGTGGTTTGAGGTGTGACTTGTTGGAGACAACCAATGGTATTCTAACGTTCTCTTTTTTTAGTCTGTCCTTTTTATCTCCTCCACCAGAACGACTCAGCTCAATTGATTTGTCAGGTTCAGTCTCTAGAATGCCTGTTGGAGCATCTCTTTCATAGAAACATAGAAAGCTGATAGCAGAAAAAGACTCAATGATCCATTGAGTTTGCCCTTTGAGTTTTTTGTTATTTATTGCTTTTTGTTTTCTTTTTAACATATTCATTTTTAATTATTGTTTTTATTTATTTATATTATTTTTATTTTTGTCAGATGACACACATGTATTTATCCCAAGCATGTTTAAGCTCAGTTATTGATGTTTGACTCATTACCTCTACTGGAAGTTGTGTCTAAGTTTTCACTACTCTTCTGTGAAGTAATACATTACTTTTGAATTTTCCTACTGTCAGTTACCCTCCTGTTCTTAATTTTTGTTTAATATTGAAAATTCTGCCTTACAAAACCTTACTCACACTCTGAATATATTTAAAGGTTTCAGAATATTCTCTTTCCACTCTGTCCTTCAGGCTGTACATATTGTGTTCTTTAAACCTCTCTTGATAAGTTTTGTCCCTCAGATATTGCACTATTTTTGTTGCCTGTCTCTGGACTCACTCAATTGTTATCAATATCATTTTATATAATTTTATCAGTATCATTAAGTAAGGTCTCCAAAATTGGAAACCTGAATGAGATATAAGTCTTATATAGTGGGATTGGGACCTCTTTTTCCTGCTGATCCCTCTAATGATGCATCCCAGAATTTTGTTTGTCTTCACAGCTGTCTGGCTCATTTTGCAATCATCTGCTAGGAGAACATCGAAATCATTTTCTTCTGTTGTTCTAACTCTGTCCTTCCAATGATGTATTCTGTCAGAGGTTCTTTTTTCTGAAGTGCACGTTCCTATATTTAGACACAATGAACTTCAGTTTCCACATTTTTACCAATTTTCCAACAATGCCAATTCATTTTCCATGTTATGAATAGCTCCAGGAGCATCAACTCTATTACACACCTTTGTGTCTTCAGCAAAAAGGCCAGTCTTATCCAGTGACTCTTCTATTATGTCACTTATAAACACATTGAACAGAATGGGATCTAGGATTATACAATGTGATACATCATTCATGACTGGTCTCTGTTCAGAAAGTGCCCCATTAACAACCAGCTCTTTACCAAACCTATGGTCTTTAGCAACGGTCATCCCTATTTTCAAAAAAGGTGACCCTTGCTTGGTTGATAACTACAGACCAATATCATTGTGTTGTGTTACATGCAAAGTTATGGAATCAATTATTAATCAATGCATTACCTTCCACCTAGAATCTAACAACTTACTCTCCTGTAATCAATTTGATTTCAGAAAAAAACTGTCCTGCAATTTGCAACTTCTACACTGCAAAAACATATAGACTACACTTCTCAACCAGGGTAAAGCAATAGATGTAATTTACATTGACTTCTGCAAAGCATTTGACTCAGTGGTACATGACAAACTACTATTAAAATTAAATTCTTACGGCATTTCTTGATCCCTTCACAAGTTTCTTTTTTCTTTAGATAAGAACTGGGCTACTTCATTGATGTACCTCCAGTAATTTTGAGGAAGTCCTCACCTGTTGCTTTGTATACCTCTATATACCAGTTCTCCATGTGATGCTTGTGTCTTTGCAATGCTAATTCTCTGTGTTCTTCATTTACAAACCTGACAAGACTTTCTCCATTTCTTCTGCCCTGAGACAAAGTGCAGTCCCTTCTTTGGCAATTTTAGTCCTTTGAAGAAGCTGGCAATGTCCTGGTCTGATGATTGCCAAGGTAAGCCTCTGGCTCAGATCATGGTATTATCATCCACAAGCTCCATCTTGCTGCAAGTTCCATTTTCAAATTTATAGTTCATCCTTTCTGGATCTGAAAACCTGTGGTTGTAGGCTTCTGAAATTAGTGCTAAAATCACATTGCCCATATCTTCCAATTGCTGCATTCCAAAAGGCTGTGTTGAGCTCCACTTGTCAGGATTCAGATACTGTATCATGGAACCATCATCGAATTGGTCAATTTCAGGTGACCCAGGACAACATTTTTTGAATTCCTTTCAGAGATCAAAAAGGAATAGAAGGATTCAGGTAACAAGATGAATATTTTTTGATGCTTCAGGGTGCAAAACTTGCCTGATGTGAAGTTGCCCATCGGCACAGAGACAAAAGGATGTACCAGTGCCAATATTTAGTTCATTGCTCACAGACTGGTTGAACTGCCCTTGGGCTTGTTCCAACTGCGGGGCGAGTGCCAGACTGTCCTCGTCTAGGCCAGTCTCCTCTCTGTATTCTTCCATCAGTGCTAGGCGGTCGGGCCTGATCAGTACATGGTGAAGACTGCCCACCTCCAAGGGAAACGGGGGTCGGGGAGGAAAGGAAGAGATCAGTTCACCCCTTGGGATCTGCCTTCCTGTCAAACAGGCAACAAATAGTAAAAATAGGAAACACCCTATCAAACCCTGTACTAGTTATCAGCGGTGTCCCACAAGGGAGCGTTCTAGGATCCACACTCTTTAAACTCTATATAAATGACCTTTGTGATCTCCTTATTAGCAACTGGGTCCACTTTGCTGATGATGTAAAACTATTCAACACCACCGTCAATGCTACTGTCCTTCCAAAACACCTTGATTATGTATCTGAATGGTCTTACAATTGGCAACTCTAAATATCTACCAACAAATGCTCTGTCCTACACATTGGTAAAAAAAAATCTATATACCAAATACAATCTAGGTCGATATGACCTTGTTGATGACCCTCACTTTGTCAAGGACCTTGGAGTTCTCATATCGAATGATCTAAGCACCAAAGCTCACTGCAAAAGTATTGCCAAAAAGGCTTTAAGAGTTGTAAATTTAATTTTACAAAGCTTCTCCTCTGGTAATACTGTTTTGCTAACTAGGGCATTCAAAACCTTTGCAAAGACCAATACTTGAATTCAGCTCTGCTGTCTGAAATCTGCACTGTATATCTGACATAAATACAATTGAGCAAGTCCAGAAGTATTTTACCAGAAGAGTACTATATTCCTCTATTCACAACAGAATACCCTATAGCAGTAGACTTGAGATTCTTGGCTTAGACAACCTTGAACTACGCTGTCTAAGATTGGACTTAAGCATAGTACATAAAATCATATGTTACAACATCTTACCAGTTAATGAATATTTCAGGTTTAACAACGACAACACTAGAGCGCACAAAAGATATAAACTAAATGTAAACCACTCCAAACTCGATTACAGGAAGCATGATTTCAGCAACAGAGTGGTCAATGTCTGGAACTCACTACCTGATTCTGTTGTCATCTGCTCAAACCCCCACTCCTTTATCCTCAAACTAACCTCTGTTGACTCACCCCATTCCTAAGAGGTCTGTAATAGGCGTGCACAAATGCACAATCGTGCCTATCGTCCCTGTCCTAGTTTAACTAGGACATCAAGAAAGTAGACTTATTGTATAAAATGATTGGGTTGAAAGTCTTGATGGAATTTGATTAGAGATTATTTCTCTTAGGTTGAAATCATGAAAATGCCACCAATGATCTCAAATAATGGAGGGGTTACAAGGGGTAAGAGTTAAGAAAATTGTGGAAGAAAGATGCCTGTCCTTTTAAACTGAATTATTCATTGTGGAAGAGAAATAGTAACACACTTTCATTTCCATTTACCTGCTTTCTTAAACAAATAATGTTATGCCTCTTTTAATTCCATGATGGATGTCCTTTGGATTGTTGCAAAATACTACAGAATCAAGGATATAACTTTGAATTTAGGGGTAGATGAGAACTTTTAGATAAGCAAAGAGGGATGATCAACATTCTTTAAGTCCTGGAAATATCCTTGTGTCCTGTTATTGTAGCCTATAGTGTAAACAGCACAGAATGGTGTTTAAACACTAGAACATCAGGGTGCAGCTTTTAATTAAAAATAAATCAATAATACTACTAACCTATACATGAAAAAATAATAGCAAACAGTTATAAATTACATCTGCCATTGAGTAGCTATGTATTATTCCAAGGAGAGATGTATCAAGAGAACAGTTTTGTGTTCTTCTGTGATAAACAGATAGGAAGAATAAATTTGACAAGAACTGCTATCTTTTTAATCGCCCACTGAAGGAAATAAATACATAAATAGCTGATAGACAACCCACTGGCACTCATTCCATTAATCACTGACCTTGTCATGTTAATTGTAAAGATCCAAATAACTATGCAACTCAAAACTTGAATGCAAGCCAGATGCTCTACACAGTATGGACCTCTGTTATTAGGGTAAAGGAAAACTGAGGGTCAGGATGGATCACTGTGCATCCTCTTACAACCAAAATCCTAATTTTTAATAAATTTAATCTAATACACATATCTAATAAATCTAATAGATATAGCATTATAGACTAGAAAGGAAGAAAAATCCAATTGCCAGATTAAAATAAATAATCTACAATGCAATATACAAAGTTAACCAAAGATCTAATTTCATTTCAGCAAGTCAGATAGCAACATATAATTGTGTTTCTATTACTCAACAGTTCTTTCCACCAAAGATGGCTCTTTTAGACCTAGAATATCAAGTAATGTATCTGGCATATCTGGAATATTCAAAATATATAATCTGTATTGTTTCCTTTTTAAAGTAAAGTGTGGATGCAGTAGATTTCCCAATTAAACAAGCCAAGATGTCTGTGTTTAGTTTTGTTTATAATATTGTCACATCTACATTTTTACCTGTTCTGTTATTTTACTGTTCCTTTGTTCTTGTAGTTTAATTTCTTTCGTAAACTTCTACCTTGATTGCTTATTCTCAATGTTAAACTGGTAATATTTCACAGAACTTAGTCATTTCTTTTAAAAATAGAACTATATATCATTATATTATTATGCATAAATACAAGCTTCTTTGATGGATACCTCTAGTCTTATTTGAAGTAAGTAATAATTTCAGTAGGCACTTTGCACTGGATAGTATCTTTCTTCATTACTTCTAAGTTCCAGGGTTACAGTTCAATGTATCTATCAGCTGTCTTCAGCTTTTATTTAATGTTATAATTTCAGAGGAACTGAACCAAAAAAGTGAATATAGGTAGTCCTCACTTACAACAGTTCATTTAGTGACTGTTTGAAGTTACAACAGCACTGAAAAAGAGATTATGACAGTTTTTCACTCTTACAGCCCCTTGATTATGATGGTTGCAGTGTCCTGGGATCCTGTGGTCACCTTTTGCAACCTTCTGACAAGCAAAGTCAATGGGGAAGCCAGATTCACTTAACAATCTTGATACTGACTTAACAATTAGAGTGATTCATTTAATAACTGTGGAAAACAAGGATGTAAAATGGGGCAAAATTCACTTTAAAAATGGTTCACTTAGTAACAGAACTTTTGAGCTCAATTGTGGTTGTAAGATGAGAACTACAAAATTATCCCTGAATTTCTTCTCTGAAATACTTCATGCAGTTGTGAAACCTGTCAGGTTCATTCAAAGAGCCACAAAGAGTGGCACAGTGGTTAGAGTGCAGTACTGCAGGCTACTCCTGCTGCCTGCTGGCTGCCTTCAATTTGGCATTTCAAATCTTACCAGGCTCAAAGTTGACTCAGACTCCCATCCTTCTAAGGTTGGTAAAATGAGGACCCAGATTGTTGGGGGCAATATGCTGACTCTGTAAACCATTTAGAGAGGCCTGTAAAACACTGTGAAGTGGTGTATAAGTATAAGTGCTATTGCTGTTATCTTTCCAATAAGATGTCTTAGCTTGGATAGCTTTCCTGGCTAGCAATTTTATAATCATAAAAAGGCCCATTAGTTTGCCTGTAAGGCGAACTGAAGATGACACATGAAGACTGTGCAAAGCCAAAGTAACCAGTTCCTTGAATATGATTTTCATGTGAGCCTCCAAAGGTTAAATAGCAGGGCAAAAAAAACAAAAACCATTGTCACATACACACACACACACACACACACACACACAGACATGTATATACACATATATACATATACGTACACACATACACACACACACACAAACATATATATGAATGACTGTAAAAGGTATTTCTTTTCATATGCCATAGCATCAGTGTTTGTAGCTTGGGATAACAAAAGAATATCGTCAGTTTACTACATATGGGAAAAAGGATTAAAATAGCTTTCATGAAGTTCCCAGTCCTATTGTGCTTCCTAGGTTTACATTTGCATAAGGAAATAGAACATCAATTTAAGCTGATCAACTGTATAATAATATAAATTTGAAGCCCTTTAATGTATGAGTAATTTCCAGTGAATAAAAAGAAAGAAATGACAGGTTTTTGCAGTTCCACGTGCTTCTCTCCCTTCCCCTTCAATGATTGGAATAGAATGTTCGAATCCAACCTTAAGTTTAGGCCATAACTGATAAAAAGCAGTCATACATGACTTGTTTTGTGAAAAAAAAATCCAAAATCCATAGCTGAGTAAAGCACTTATAAAGACCAAAAAAAATGGACACAAAAGGATATACAAATTTTCAAAGTGGCATAACTATCCCACTATGGATTTTAGAGTTACAATAGAAATTTATTCATTATTTCAAAGAAAGTCAATTTTTAACAAAGCACTTAGTAAGACAGTCTGCCATTAGAAAATTTCCCTCTATATTTTTGGCATATATTAAGAAACTGGGAGACAGCAAGACTCAGAAAGCGCTCTGAGGTTTCATCTCTGTTGTTAGTGAGGTTATTTAAAAGCATTCAATTGTTTTGAGATTTGAAAGATTTATTTGCAGTTGGGAATAGATCAGAATTCAAAGTAATTTCAAGCTTAGTATCAATGTCTCTCATACTCTCAGACACTCAGTGGCTTTTCTAGTGCACATTATTCTTTACTCAATGGATCCACATAAATTGCAATAGGACTCTGAATAAAGTGCTAAAATTAAAATTTCACATCCTGTAAGGCCTTGCCATTTAGTCTGGATACAGTTAAATTCACAGAAATTTCTCCAGCATTTCCTCATGTCAGGGGCCAAGTTAAATGTTGCTTTGCAAATAACTTTACCCATGACAGAAATCTTTAAGGGTATGTGTTAATTTTGAAATATGTCTCTTTTAAATACTATGTGCTTCTATTAAAAATATGAAACAGCAAATATAACAATATATTCTTTTAGAACCGTGTAATACTAGCATGCTTATTGCACACATTAGACACAAACAGAAACACACACACACATACACAGAAATATTATATGTTTTTGTATATGCTTTGTTTAATAGATTAATAAAGTATTTTTTATTTATAACAGAATGCAGACTCCCGAAGAAAATAAAAATATGACTTGAACAGATCATAATGACCATGATTTTTATTTATTTATTAAGTATGTATGCTGCCCATCTCAATATCTCAGATATTGTTTTATGAATAGAATCGGTTGGCACATTTTTATAGATCAGTGATTCCAAACCCAGAGACTGTTTCTCCAAGAGCAGCTGCACCCACCAAGATATCCATTTTAGACACTGGTGTTTGATTTAAAATGTTGGGGAAGGACAATGTATCATATAACATTGGGCACAAAGTACATGGCCTATTTCTGTACACCTTTGTACACAAGAAGGAATGTCCTTCATTCCATTAAAATATAATATGATTTTGTTCCCATCATAGACTGACAGAAAGTCTTTAAAGTTTATGTTGCTCATCAACAACATAAGCTTCAAAATCAATATACCTTATCTACTAACATACTTCTGCAGTTTTAAGAGTTTCCAGACTTAAGAGATTTCTTTCCACATGGTGTTAATTGATATATTCCCCATAATTAATTTTATTAATTAGTCAACAATTATCATAAATAATGTTACCAACAAATGAATTAATGCTTATTTATATTTTGCAAAGGATGCATTTAAGTATTGCATTCAATTTATTGAGCCATGATTCTAATAAATACAGAATTCATGAAGTATTAACAGCATTATGCTTGTAGACAAGTCATTTGAGATGGAGAACCTTCATATTTTTCTCATAATATTTGCCTGGTAACAGGGGAAGAGTTCCTATTCAGGTTGCTACTGCATGTCAAAACAGACTATAAAAATGATGTTGAAACTAATGTTATACCATGCAGTAGAATCAATATAAAGAATCTTGCATTAAAGGGCAGGAAATCACATGTGACCATGTTATATTTTCTGAATCAGAGCAGAATGGAATTAGAAAGTCTGCAGGAAAAAATACAGCCTGTTTCAGTCTATTGTTCACCATAAATACAACTGAAAATGAATAAAGAGATAATAGCACTATCTTATTCAAAAAATATCTGGTCGTGCCCAGAACCAGCTGAAGTTGGTTAGTTCATGCCCATTACCTTGGTTAAAAAAATTCCTGCTACTCTGATTTTTTTTTAACGTTCTCATTCTCAACTGCTTGCAATAACCTCTGACACAATTTTCATGTAGCTGTCATTTAAACAACAAATTTCAGAAAAAAATAGCATTATGCTATACTTAATCTAGATGAAGCCTTCATGATTAGCCTGATTGCATTTATCATCTTTATTTTTTTCCTGCCATGCAAAAAATAAAATCATTAGGCTTCCATATAAAAAATAATCATTAGGCTTTTCATTGCTCTTTTGAAATAGGCAGTGTTCCATTTCAGGACTTACATCCCAAATGAAAGGCTGTTAGGAAAAAAGTATTTCCTTACTTCTTTCAATAATAATTAAGCTAGATCCTTAACATTGACTTTATGCAGTATATAGTATATATTTTCTCACAGCAACATTACTCTTGGGATCCATACTTTATTATTGCTGAAAGCATCTGCATCTTTTAAGTGCATGATAGACTTCAGAACAATTGGAGTTAATGAAGTAACTTCATAGCAGTGAGATTTCATTTTTCCCCAGTGTTCTGTTTAGAATCCCAGCCTCATTTCTTTAAAACTATTATATCAGAGTTCTATTGATTGATTAATATATACATGACCATCAATATGGATAATTCTAAACAAGCCTGTCTGATAAATTAAGTACCACATTATTTAATTCATCCTGGGGAGGATGAATATTCTGTGAATATTCTACAAAATATTAATATGGGCTGAAGATTGAGATCATGTTTATTAAGCAGAAATAGTGCTTAGATTTTACTAAAGGCAAATTAACACTTGACCAAGTTTCAATAAATTGGTTACAAATAATCAGCACAGTGTATAACTCTGAAAATACTTCTTCAATGTACACATCAATGTGGTATAAAAAAAAATGACCATATGATAGGATTGACATTCAAGGAATCTATATCCACATATTTAAAAACAAATACCTTAGAGAAATATGGTAGGTAACATGTATGGATGGATATATTCACATGCATATGAATGACTGCATAGTTCCAATATAAAATTTCAAATTTCAAATTTGATTTCCCAGGAAACAGCAGGTGAAGCTAGGCACATCTGATACCTGTGCAATTAACTCAGTTCCCCCCATAAGACTGTCTGTTTTCTCCACTTCTCTTCTCCCTATATACTAATAACTGCATCTCAAATGATCCATCTGTTAAAATAATGAAGTTTGCAGATAATACAACAGTGATTAGTCTCATTCAAGACAACAATGAATCCGCATACAGACGGGAGGTTGTACAAATTGCCTAGTGGTATAACCGAACAGTCTGGAACTGAACACACTCAAAACTGTAGAAATGGTAGTAGACTTTAGGAGAAACCCTCCCATACTCCCACCTCTTACAATACTAGACAACAGAGTATCAACAATAGAGACCTTCCAATTTCTAGGTTCTACTATATCACATGACCTAAAATGGATACCTAACATCAAAAATGTCATCAAAAAAGCACAACAAAGAATGTTCTTTCTGTGCCAACTCAGAAAGCTCAAACTGCCCAAGGAGCTGCTTGATACAGTTCTACAGAAGAATTATTGAGTCTGTCATCTGCACCTCTATAACTGTCTGGTTTGGTTCTGCAACCCAACAAGACAGACACAGACTTCAGAGAGTAATTAGGACTGCAGAAAAAATAATTACTACCATTCTGCCTTCAATCAAGGACCTGTATACTGCATGAGTCAAAAAGAGGGTTGTGAAAATATTTACAGACCCCTCATTTCCCGGACATAAACTGTTTCAACTCCTACTCCCAAAACGATGCTATAGAGCACTGCAAACCAGAATAATTAGACACAAGAACAGTTTTTTCCCGAATGCCACCACTTTGCTAAACAACTAATTCCCAGAACACTGTCCAACTATTTACAAAGTCTGCACTACTATTACTATTAACCTTATCATTCCTTATCACCCATCCTCTCCCACTTGTAACTTTATGACTGTAACTTTGTTGCTTATATCCTTACAATTTTTATTGTTTCCTAGTATGATTTGATTGTTTATTGCACCCTTTGACTATTATTAAGTGTTGTAGCTTATGATTTTTGATGCTTGATGAATGTATCTTTTCTTTTATGTACACTGAGAGCATTTGCACAAGACAAATTCCTTGTGTGCCCAATCCCAGCTGGCCAATAAAGAATTTTATTCTATTCTATTCTATATGCAAATAAAAAAGAAAAAAAGTGGAATAGATAGCACCACCACTAGATGGACTTGCAACTGGACTTGCAACTACTTATTCAATAAGTAGTCCTTAATGGGTCTAAGTTTACATGGAGGGAAGTAAGCAGTGGGGTGCCACAATGTTCTGTCTTAGGCCCAGTACTCTTCAAAATCTTCATTAATGACTTAGCTGAGGGAATAGAAGGGGAACTTACCAAATTTGCAGATGATACTAAGCTGGCAGGAATAGCTAACACCCAAGAGGATAGGCTCAAGATTCAGATGGATCTTGACAGACTAGAACACTGGGCCATATCTAACAAAATGAAATTCAATGTAGAGAAAAGTAAAGTCTTGCACTTAGGCAAGAAAAACCAAAAGTACACATATAGACTGGATGAAACCAGGCTCAATAGCAGTAACTGTGAGAGGGATCTTGGAGTCTTAGTGGCAACCAGCTAAACATGAGCCATCAGTGTACAGCAGCAGCAAACAAAGCTAATGCAGTTCTAATTGCATTAACAGAGGGATACACTCGAGATCAAGTAAGGTACTAATACCACTCTATAAAGCTTTAGTAAGACCACACCTAGAGTACTGTATCCAGTTTTGTTCTCCACATTATAAAAAGATGTTGAGACTCTATAAAAAGTAAGAGCAACCAGGATGATTAGGAGACTAAAACATATGAAGAACAGTTACAAGAACTGGGCATGGCTAGTCTAATGAAGAGAAGGACCAGGGAAGCCATGACAGCAGTCTTCCAATATTTGAGGGGCTTCCACAAAGAGGAAGGAGTCAAGCTATTTTCTAAAGCACCTGTAGGCCAGGCAAGGAATAAAGGATGGAAACTGAACAAGAAGATAATTAACCTGGAAATAAGGAGAAACTTTCTGACAGTGAAAACAATCAACCAATGGAACAGCTTGCTCTCGGAAGTTGTAGGAGCGCCATCACTTGAAACTTTCAAGAAGAGATTGGACTGCCATTTGTCAGAAATTGTGTAGGGACTCCTGCTTGGGTGGGGGCTTGGACTAGATGACCTATAAGGTCCAACTCTGATTAGCTGTTATCTGTTAACTATATATCAAGTTTTTGTTACTTCTAACACTGAACAGGACACTTCAGATTCCTGTCTAACCTCACTGTCTCATCATAATGGAGGGTTACAGGTGTTTGGTTGTAAATACAATAGTTCTAGGTAGCTCACTTTTCTATCTGTATGTTATATCTGCATAAATTTTATGGAAGGAAGAGATGCTTTGGTTAAAACAAAGTCGTTCTTAAAATGGTCTTAATATGCCAACACCATAGTATATGTCAAGGTTTTTAATTTTAGATATGTGAATATATGTTGACTTATTCCCAGATTTCCCCAACCAGCCAGCCGGCATGTAGACACTTAGAAGCTTCTTGCCTACTTAAGTTTCCGGACCACAGACATATCTGCCTTTAAGGAAAAGGCCAGATCTCTCAGGCAATGGAGCAGATTATTGGATATCACTGGAGGTGTATTTATGCAGTGCAGACTGAGATTCTCTCTGTGTTAAAGAACAGCTGGAAGAGGAATCTGCCCCTGAGGACCCAGCAGGAGCAAATCCAGGATTATAAAGAGAAACTGACTGGTGGAAAAAATTGCACACTTTGGAAAGAACAGACCTGGTATCAGAGAGGACAGCTTGACAAAAGGGCACTCAGAAGATAAATACCGTTCCCTTTTTCTATTCTCCTCTCTAGGCTAAAATGAAGCCCAACAAAGGAAAGGACTACAACTGTCTAACATATCAAATGTATAAAATGCGAGTGAGACAAATAGAAAACTATAAAAGGTTTGGTATAAAAATCTATGTAGAATTTTTCAGCCAAGGTCAATATATATTACAAGGAAGGACCATTTTTTAATTTGAAAAACACTGCTACAAGAAACAATAATTTAGAGAACAATCTGTGTTTCTGGAAGGTATATTGCTGTCTCTTTTTTCCACTTTCTGAGGTAATGTTTCTTTTTGTTTCATGCAAATACAAACCTCGAGGATATTGTCTTATAAAAGTTATATTTCCAACTATAGTGTGCATGCAAAGTACCTGCTAACCAACAAAATGTATTTTCAGCACAGTATGCTTTGGGGGGAAAGCGGGGGGAACAAACTTAATTAAAATATTGACAAACAAGCAACTTAAACCATTACTTACTTTCTTTTTTTCTGTCTTTCTTTTTTCCTTTCCTTTCTTCCTTCCCTCCATCCCTCTCTCTCTCTCTCTCTTCCCTTCTAGTTGGTTCTTGAAAAACCAACTAAAATCACATTCAGCTCAATAAAAACACAAACCATTGGACACATGCACCATGCTGGAACTCCCAAATAATCTCCTGCACCCAATCTGAGCAGCCTAGACTTCATATTGTCCAATAATAACTCTGGCTACCCCCAAGCCCATCAAAATATCAACAATTTTTCATGTGGACAAATTTCAGATTCCACATACTTAATTAAATACTAAGTGTATAATCGAGAAGAAGCAACATTATTCAGAGGCGCTAATACCAATTTCCTCAATTTATTTCAATATCCTATTAAAATTATGTCACTAGATTTGGAAACTGTATCTTTATTCCACCAAAATCTCGAACGTACTCAAATATCTAAGGATAGCTAATATAACATGAATTTAGTTTCATTATTTTCTTGGTATTTGAAATACAATGCTTCTGAACCTTCGAATATGTCATAGCCATTATAATTAGCAGCCTTTGATAGCACTATCATCCATGCTTTTAATATCTTTAAGATAATCTGTAAAACAAGGCATATCTAATTATCAAAGTGATTGAGTGTTCAATGCTTAAAACAAAAAAACTAAATGCAGCAAAACTATACAAGTGACATGTTAAAGCCATCAGCAAAAAGGCCAAATCTTAGATAAAGTATAAATTACAAAATGGAAATATGTCTAGTATATATTTCCTGCATTGTTTTACTTCAGGTTAAGCTAAGGTTGGCATAGAAACTCATCATCTATTCTCTTCAGTAAAAAAAAATTGAGTATAATTTGTCAGGATAAAATATTTTATAAGATGAAAATAATTATTACAATCTCTAGACAACACTAGATAATCTTGGCAATAAATAATTATTGGAATCTCCAGACAATGGCTAGATGAGAGCATAATCAGACTTGTCTTCCCTCCCCCATCTCAGTGTTTTTTTCTGACTGACAAACATGCAATATTGAATTGACAGTTAAGTGAGTTTTCTCCAACATTATGACCTTTTTTGCAATAGTTATTAAGCAAATCACTGCCGTTTTTAAGGGAATCATGCAGTTATTAAGTGAATCTGCCTTCCCCCATGGAGTTTGCTTGTCAGAAGCCAGCTGGGAAGATTACAAATGGTGATCACATGACCCTGGAACACTACAACCATCATAAATACATGTCATTTACCAAACACCTGAATTTTGATCATATGACCATTGGGATGTGGCAACAGTCAGTAAGTGTAAAAAACGTTCATAAGTCACTTTTTCACTGTAAGTGTAACTTTGAGTGGTCAACTACATGAATAGTCGTAAGTTGAGGACTACCTGTATAATGAAGCCTATTTTAATGAATTAATTGGACAAGGGTGGCCTTGTTCTTCTCCAAGTAGAGTAAGTCAAAGGGACTATCTCAGAAATGCAAATTATATCTTTCACATTTTTCTGTGATAATATAGTTATAGATACTGATTGCTTGAAAATGAATTATATTTTTACAAATGGTATAATTACTTCTATTTTCATAATACCATATAAATTAAACAAATTATGGTACAGACTTCATCATACATCCTTCATATCATTTCTTTAATGACATCGTTAAACATGATATAAAATGCCATGTGCATTGCATTTAGCTTGGGAAATAAACCCAATTTAGTACTAGAACATGCTTGCCTTTTCGCTATATGCAGCAAAAGATGCAGGGTGAACTTGGAAATAAGAATAAATTCCTCCCTGAAAAATAATGCATTATGTGGAGATTAAAAATTGTCTCCAGTTGGTAACTGTCCTACTGCCCATAAAGCCGACTAGAGAAGTCTTTCTAGATTTAATCCTCATTGGAAATCTTCTGGATCCAGAGTGATGTCTGCAATTTAATCAATTAGTCCTATTTAATTTAATTTGGAGGTAACTGGAAAATAAAGTTAACCATTTTCATAACTCTTATTCATCTTCAAAAGATGAAATCAGAGATTTATTAATAGGAGTAAATCTCATGCATAGGGATTACATAAAATATAAATAGCTTCTTCTCAATAGATAGATAGATGATAGATCTGTGATGGCGAACCTACGGCATGCAGAGGCACTTCTGCTGGCATGCGAGAGATCACCTGGAAGAGCCCAACTGTGCATGCGTGATGCCCCCTGCCAGCCAGCTGATTATCAGGTATCTGCCGCACATGTGGCATTCAGGGGGGGTCATGCACGCATGCACAGAGGTGCACAGTGCATGTGCAGGGGGTTGCACATTCATGCACATAGGTGGGGGTTGCATGCGCATGCACAGGGGATCACGGGGAGTCACGCGTGCATTGAATCATGGGTACAGGCACACGAGTGCACACATTTTTGGCATGCAATGTGGAAAAGGTTAGCCATCACTGTGATAGATGATAGATAGATAGATAGATAGATAGATAGATAGATAGATAGATAGATAGATAGATAGATAGATAGATCTCACAAGAAATATTTGAGAGGTGGAGGAATAATTCAAAAATGTACACTCTGGTTAACTTAGTCTGAAATATATGGAATGATTATATACTGAGACAACTTTTTAAAAAATTAACAGAAAACAAAATTAAGAGTTTTGAATAAATTTAGTAGCCATGAATAGTAATAAGATTTGTCTTATAGAACTGGTAACTGATTAGGGAACAATAAAGATATTTTTTTCTGAATAAAAGGATGAAAATCTCTTCCAAGGACTTCATTTATTGTATCCATTCTTTAAAGTTGTTCATAAATGGTTCAAGGACAAAGAGTGAAATGGCAGCAAAAGAGAATACTGTTACCATGGAAATGTAGAACAGTAAATTGTTCAATGAAAGTTAGTGTTAAGTAAAGCAAAATAAATATACTGATGAAGCCTGAACTGGTATTGACCACTCAGGAAAGATTCGTAATGTGGAATCAACAGATTGATGAAAGCATTGACACAGTATGTGGTTTTTGCAAATGGAAGATAACGTGTTGGGAATTATTAGGAAAGAAACCAAATATGTTGCTGTAGAAATATAGGCATGTTTCCACTACATTTGGAATACAGTTCTTTGTTCTACTACACTTCAAAAATATCTTGTTGAATTAAATAAAATCTAGAAGGGAAACTAAAATGATGAAGAGGCTCAAATAAGTGTCCTTTAAGAACATTTTACAGTTCCATTAAGCATAAGTGATGGATACTGAAGATTCTTTGCCATTCTGTAACAGCTTTGAATAGTGGACATACAGTATACAGAAAAAAATAATATGCACTGGTAAAAAAGTAGTGGATGGCAATTTAACAGAAGATATTCTATATTGAGATATTTTGAACAATTATTAACCAGTATCCATTTGAGGGGGAGGTGTGAGAAAGTAATGGGGCTGCACCTGCAGAAGACCGAAAAAATATTTCTCTGAATGTGGTTTTGTCACAAACTTCACTGTGAATTATCTCTTCTGCTGTTCTTGTGTGGGTTTGTTTGTATTGTTCTTTGTTTTTAAATGTTTTTAACAATTGTAAACTGCCAGATTTGATCATAAGCATCAGGATTATGTCTCGTGAGCTCATGATGAGGGACATGATTCTGGTCAACAATCACTCACTGATATTATTGAACTATTGATTATTTTTAAAAAGCTATCTCTCTTTGATGGGACCAGGGGAATTGTTCTGTAATGGATATTTCTGCTTTAGGAATGGTACCAGTTAGTAGTGCTAGGGACAAGAGATTGGATCATAAGCTTCTCAGTTGTTTTCCCTAGTCAAATTTAACAACTAAATGATAGCTTTGTCTGAGATCATTGACTGATGTGGTTAGGTATCATCAGTATAATCGGTATGCAGATATCTATTTTACTTCTGACCCTAGGTTTTCCAAATGATGCTTTCCAGATGTCTGGAGACTTTTAGTTGATTTCAGTAGGGAGGAATGGGTTAAGGATTAGTCTCCAAAATATGGAACAGCATTGAGTTTATGAGCTGTCCAATTTGAGAGAACTACTATCTTTATATTTGGATAAAATTTTATTCTTTGCTCTTCCCAAAATGGGTTCATAAATTGAGAAATTCTGGGACTCAGTTCTTCTTGAACAGCTAGAACCTTTACACAGCTATATTTTAAGAACAAGGCACAATCCCTCTGTAATGGACAACCATATTCACTGGAATCAGTCACTTTTGATTGAATTATTGTCCCCAACATGGAGTTCCCTATCAAGGGCACTCAGATGCTACCATGGATCCAGAATGCAGTCTTTTGTGGATCATGTCCTAGCAATGTTTCTCTTCCTGATAACATTGAACAGGGTAGGCTCATTCCAGATCTATACTATCAAGGCTGGAGTCCTGCAGAAATCAGTGTGATTTTTAGGGTTCAACTTTGTCTGAAATATCAGAACAGTAGATGTTTGGAGCTCCAAGTTCCAGACAGAGACTTCCATAGAGAAAGCCTGTATATTTTTTCCTGAGCTCTGTAAGCCTCACCAACAGGAAGAACTCTCAGCCAGCCTTCTCAAGATGATCAGGACAGGCAGGGGAATATACTTCATGAAATATTACTTACTGTATCCATTTATTTCCATGCTGTGGTAACAGTAGTTAATAACAGCACTTAAATCTGAACAGAGTTTTCTCAATGTACCCCTCAGCATTTCAAGTTTTATAAAACAGACAATCCAGATACATCTCTTTTAGCTTTTAAAACTCACAGTAAGAAAAATTGCTTCTGATCACTAACCCATGATGATTCAGGTGCTCTAGCTCAGACCAGGCATTTAGCCTGCTTTCTGACATGCCAAGTAAGTGTTCTTTGTTGCCATTTAGTTTTCAGCAAAGTCACCGTGAAAAGTTCTTACCAATCTATTTCAGTACGTTTAAGAAATACCTGCGAAGATGAAGCTATGCAATTTCAGATTCTGTATAGGAGCTGAAAGAATAGATCCATATTCAGTATTTCTCAACCTTGGCAACTTTAAGATAATGGCAGTCCAGGAATTGCTACGGAGCTGTTTGTTGCTACATGAATTATTAACCTTCATGAGTTTCTTCATCCCTATCAGTAGTAATTCAGATTCTTGTGAACTAGGCAATGGTCTTTGTATTTTGGCCTTGAAATTCAACCCTAACTGCAACACATAGAACATATATTCCATATATCCTAACTGCTATTCAGAACTATTTTAAATTATCAGGAACATTTAATAGGAACAAATAGGTTTTCTTTGTAACTGTTCTTCGTCTGTGTGCTTCTTGTACAGATGGGAATATGCCAATTCTACATATTAGTTGGTTATAATGAAAGCTGTTTTATTTTATATTAAATTTTGGAAGAACTGACTGAACAGATTTAAGACAAGACAAAGCAACTGAAGATAACGGTTACAATTGTTTCCCTCCTTCAGGAAACAGAATAGGAACATAATATGACTCAACCAGACCTGCAAATTCCTCTGTTCTTTTTTACCTTGAACTGTTGAGGAATACAATCACTACAGTATATCAAAGAATAAATAAAATATGAAAACCATATGTCAAATTAGTTTGACAAAATGCTAAATGATGTGTCATACAATGTGTATGCTATTATTCCAGTGTACAAATGGAAACAACAAAACACATTGTGTGAAAATCAACATAGATTAGCTACAATAAGGCATCTTGTTGAGTTTGACTCATACAAGGCTGAAATCATTATAACTACTATCACAGTATTAGACACTGGTATTTCTTTTTGTCACGTTTTATTCTTTTAATATATATTCTTTAATGAAATTACTCATGTGCCATTCTATTTACACTTGACTTATTCTGCATTTGCTTAATGGGTTTATTGTAGGGATAAGTGTGGGTGCATAGCAGTAGAACATTTTAATAAAAGAGATGGGAAGAATTTGTTTAAGGAATAAAAATATCCAGCACCAAAAGGTTGAATATTTTAAAATTACAAAATCATACCAAGAAAGATTTAGGACAATTTAGCGTAGAGTTCATTTATATGAAATCAAATTATGGCATACTTATTATTCTAAAAAGAATTGCTACCTCACAAAGTATAAATAAACTGTCTACTTTACCTAGACAAATGTACAACATTTCTACTATAGAGATCTTATTTAACTTCCTATTAATCAGTTAAGTAATTACTACCTGTCTTTGTATTCTTTGTATTTGGAATCTTATCTATGGGTAGAAATATGTTATCTTTTAAAAATAGTAATGATTGTTTGCCATTGTTGTTTTTAATATTTATTTATTTGCTTAATATCCACCAAATACAAAAATTTACTATTTTTGTTTAATTGAAATTATATTGAAAGGTAAAATAATACATTTCTTCCACATAGTTTATTTGAGAGAGTTTATCTTTTCATTAAATCACAGACATGGGCAGAATCTTATAGAGGATAAAGTAATGCAAAACTTTCATTTGAACTAACTGTGCCTTAATAAAGTAAAAAATTTACATGAAAGGGAATCAATCATCTCCATTAAGTTTAGCTACATTGGCACAACTTTGCCAGGACTTTCCCAAATTACTTACATGTATGGCATTCGGCTTTGTTTGGGTATTTTCCCACGTCATTGTAGTTGTTCTTTTAAAGTTGTAGCAACGTTTCAGCAGAATCTCATCTGCCATCATCAGGCTTCTGTATAGTGTTCGTCTGTGAGTCAGACTTTTACAGTGGTTTCAGATTTAAATTTGGGGCAGCCTATTGCTGTGCCAGAATGGTTTTTTCTTCATCCTGATTGGTTGGGAGTCTTGGTCTGTGTTTATTGGTCTTGGAGTTTGCTGTGTTCTGCTTGATTGGTGTTTAATTTTAATGATGATCTTTGGAACTTTCATTCTTTCCAGTTAAAAACGCAACACAGTGATTGTTTCAAGAGTGATCAATACCTGGTAATTCTAGATGTGGAATGTTGCCAAGGAAACCTTGGATAAAATGCACGCATGTCCTGGCATTGAAACAGCATTTGAACAGGACTTAGAATGTCAAGAGTTCTGAGACATAAACTCCATGAGACAGTTTAATAGGAACAACTTCATCTAAATATGGCAGAGAATTAGATGCAAGTAGGCCTTTCTACATGATCTTTGCTAAGAAGGATTGCAATTAGTTTATACTTAATTGGAACCCTGTCCATACATATAATATCATAATCAGTTTATAAATTTAATAATGGGTGGCTGAGTTTGTTTCTTCTCTTATAATTCAGCTATTACCACCTGTATGTTATTTCTTTTACATTCTTATAAAAAAGACACAGGAGTCTCCAGGCAAATACAACTTATTATGCCATAATAGGTTTGGTTCATCTTTGGTTTGGTGGGTGGCCTGTATAAACCCAGACAATAATATATTCTTTGATAAGCTAATGTTTAAGCCAAAAGTGACTTAGTATGATAAACATATTTAAATCACTTTGTATCTGAGTCAATGTGTTAATTAAATAGGATGTGGGAAATCCTTGAGAGAGTGGACAAAGAGAAGAGAATGGTCAGATAAGTGATAGCATGGTCTGTAATTGGCAAGCAAGGGGAGAGGAGGGGAAGAGACTCAGAAATGACCCCATCCTAGTTTCTTCGACTATAAAGGAAATGGGGCAGGGGAATAGAATTGTACTTTCAGCCTTGCAAGATTGATGTCAGGCAAATCAGATAGAAATCACAACCAGATGAACTAATTCTATGTTATTGAATGGCTACATTGACAGAATCTTGCAAGTATAAAAGTACAATTTTCCACTGCCTCCACTTCAGCTATTTACAGCTTGAGAAACTAGGGAGGCTCTTTTCTGAGCCTCTTGCTCCACCCACTATTCAGGTGTGGACTATGTTGTCTCTTAGCTGACTGTTTCCTTGGAGGTGTCTCTTTGCCCCATTTTCCAAGGTCTTTCCTACATACTGTTACAGTTAATGATCTTAAATAAACCACTTGGAAAACGTTCTCTTTTCCATTTTGTAGAAAGAGATAAACATATTTAAGGCAAATTTAATTATCTATTTTTATTTTTGACACACACACACACACACACACACACACTCAAAAATATAAATAAATATTTTTAAAACTTTATGTCAAAGGAAAGAAGCTCTTTTTTCAAAACTAGCTTACAAACCAATATGAAAGTATGTTAAAAAAATTTATATTCAGGTCAGACTGAAATCATTCAAGGTTTCATCAAAATGACATGGACACTGGGACATGAACCCATTTTGCCTATTAACAATCCTGTTTTGTAGATAGGGATATGTTTGCATCACCAAAAGAAGACATGTAATAATATGCTGCTACTAATTCACAATTACTAAATAAACACAATATAACTGACTATTGTGGGGAAGACACAAGACTTTCCCTTGAACCTTAAGTAATTTGGGCAAGTAAACACAAACACAACCAAAACTATCACAATTAACAAAAGCTAAGAATGAAGCAAGTATTAATATGCCAAACAAGAAATGAAATGGCTATACTGAAAGAGCAGCAGCTGCTGCTGTAAGATCTGGGAGAAGGAAGGAAACACAAGCAATTTCTATTTTTCTTCTGAGAAAGACTGCAACTAACATTTTCGGAGAGAAATTAAAGGAGCAGCATAGCCATTTTCAAATAAACCCAGAACAAAATTGAGTTCAATGGGTTCATTCACTACCTAGACATCCCTCCAGCTCTGCAGCTTCCAAGCTACAGACTTTCTTTCCTCAATCCTTTTCTACTTGTGCCTGCTTGCTAATTGGTATCTTTCTAAGCACTCCTTACTGCTGAAGCTAGCCACAATCTATCAACAAAGCACTGTGTGCCATCAAATGCTTTCTAACAACCCCAGGTAACATCAGAGATAAATGCTGAGAGCTGCAGGAGTCTTATATTATACAGCCCCTCACAGGGAGGATTTGGAAGACAGATTCAATACCTGAGAGACAGAGAAGACTACAGGCAGAATGAGGGTGGGAGTGGGGTAAAAAAAAATAGCCATATAAAGAACAAAGGATAGAACAGCAACTATCTGCTTTTACCAGTCATTACAGTTAGGGAGTAACAGGAGGTGAAGCCTACATTTGCATTCTCATTCAGGGCTAAATAACAGGAGGCTGGTCTGAAAAATTTATGATTGTGGAAACTGTGATCCTCAAATGTTTCAAGATTTCATAGACCATTGATAGAGAAAGACAGAAGTTCTATTCCAATAACAGATTTGAACAATAACAGATTTTCTGCTCTGTAAACATGTTGGTGTTTCTTTTTGATTAGGTAGAATACTTAAAGAGTGTTTTGTTGTTATTATTTTAATGCCAACTGCTTTTTTTCTAGCTCATTCAGAACTAACTCTTTGTTATGATTTCCCATTACATGAAATTTCCCGCCTTTTTTGGGGGGGAGGGGGCTACTCTTCTTAATTTCCTCTCAGGAAACATGACTAGAAATGTTGCCTGCTGTTTTGGATCACTGCCTATGTTATTTAATATAACAGTTTCTTATTGTAACTTGGAGTATATGAATGTTAGAATTGTAATTGTTTATTATTGTTGGCTGTTTCTTTTAAGATCCATAAGCTGCTAGCACTCTTTTGGATCAAAGAAAGGAAAATTACATAAATAAATCTCATAATAAATATATAGTATGAAATGCTCTCTAGTTTAAAGTGTTGGAAAAATGAATGAACTTGTTCACATAATAGCATAACTATAAATATTCAACTTATTGATATTCAATGATACCTGTTTACCACTAAGTACAAAAGGAGGAAAATGAGAAAAATAAGACAGATATCACATAGCTTTAAAATATGTAGAGTGGACGAAAATGACTTCCATAGTAGTCATAAAATGCTATTATTACTATTAGGATTGACATTTGACACAGATCATAAAGATTATTTTAAAATGCTTAGAGGTAACTTTAGCTAAAGAAGCAGTTTTTTCTGCCAGTTTTTCCAGAGTTTGTAGATTTCTTTCTTTCCTGCTTGCTTGCTTTAGTGATTTGAAGAAGAGCTCTGCATTCAAATGAATGATAATGAGAACTGTCAAAGAGGCAGTAAAATTGAATCCCGTCCTTCGCTGCTAGGCTGAGAGAACTGCAGGAGTTAATTGTGTGAATGGTAATGAGACTGAGCAGGCAGCAGATGCTCGCGTGCCTTTACAATCCAAATCCCACCAACAAATTCCTCCCACTGAAACTTTCAGGGATAACTTGGCACCCCGGAGATGGTGATAGACTCACTTTCAGCCACTTGCCACCTGCTAGAACTATTGTTTACATTTGAAAAAGAAAGAAAATAAAAAAAACAGTTACAATTGCCGAGTTGACTGCTGTCTTCTGCAATGACTTTATGGTGCTAGGTTTATCATAGTCAGGCTATTGAAACATCTAACTTTAAAGAAAACACACAAAATTCATCTATATTTTGTTCTTTAAGCATTCCTACTCTCTTCCCTTTTTGATTTCCATCCAATATGTGATTTCTGTTTCCTAATTTTTTTCTAAGTGTTTGTGTGTGGTTTTTTATCTATGTGTTTGTGGACATATATTAATAAAGCTACTACAAAATAAAATGTTATTTATTAATAAAAGTCTTGAAATTATTATTCTTTGCTTTGTATATTCTGATTCGTTCTATAAAAGAAAACAGAAGCGACAAAGGAAAATTAGTATTAATTGTGGAAATAACGTTGCTTTTAAAATAACTATAGTATATACAGTGTACACATCATTAAACTGGTTCCAGGAGATGCAACAAGTACTAAAATGGATGTGCCCCAAGCAAACCACATGATTTATCAAATGACCATTTGTTTCAGCCAGGAATAACTTTCCATCTGCCCTTTTTCCTATGTCAACAACCTTCCCAGCATGGCCAACTTCCTTCCTGCCCTCTGTGGCTATCCACCTCTTTTTGAAGTAATCTTCCCAGCAATGGCTGACTTCCTGTCCATTCTGCCCAGCTGTCCCCCTCTTCCTATCACAGCACATCAAGTACTAAACAAACCACCAAGTACTGAGACAACATTTTCATGTCAAAATGCATCAAGTACCAAATATAACAAGTTTTGAAGAACTCAAGAATTAATGTACTACTGTATAGTCAAACCTGAGCTTCTGAAGTTGACTCATCAATTACTGATCTTCAAAAATATCATTATATATTCAATTTGCATGGGACACACACCCTTGTACCAATTGTCACACAAAGTTTAAACATACTCACACATATAGTTAGAACAATAATTCATTGCTCCATTCCACACACCTGTATATTCACTACATTGAGTTAATACTTAACCTACATGATTCAAGAACTAGATAATCTCCTAGTCCAAACATTGACATGAAATAAACTTTATGCAGGTTGGTTGTTTATATTAAGCCATCATTTCTCACATACTTTAACTTTGTCAAGGGAATACAGTCTCATGCAGGTTCTCCACCATTTTATTTCAATATTATATTGGAATACTTCTTGCCAACAACCAATACTTTACATAAACTAGATATAAACAAATATAAATGTTAAATTTATCTGATTTAAAGAAATATTAAGTCAGTGTTTTTAAAATGATCATAAGTATTTCTTAGAAGATTTTTAGCTGAGAAGCAACATTAGGTATGTGACATATCATGTCTATGGTATTATTAAATTATAAACAATCATTTCCATTTACATGAACTTTAAAAGTACAAAGAAAAAATAATAGTATACAAATAGTTGTTACAAAGTAAGCTGTATTGGCAATGAAAAATATAATATATTATTTTTCATTCATGCAGAATCATAAATTATCCATAATCATTTACAGTTTTCCTCTATAATAGTAGCTCAGTACACTGAAAATCATTTGTGTGAGAGAGGAAAATGGTCAAGCAATACCCTGTAATTCTAAAAGTTTTGAAATTCAATGATGTCTCAGTGTATACAAGGTCAAGGTCAGATTTCTAGATATGGAATTTATAATACATTGCTTCTTTGCAGTAATTTTTATTCTTCTTGGGATATGATTCCACAGGCATTGGAATCAAAAACAGATTATATTTCTAGTCCTAAGTGGCTAAGAAACAAGAAGTATAATGACATATTATATTAAGAATGAGCATGTCACAATGCATATGATTTATTCATTTGTTTGGACTGCATATTGGTTTATAGTGTCATTTGTTACTGAAGATCAAAAATCAACTTGTCTCCCACTCCTCAAATTATCATACTTCTTATCCCAGTTGTCAGTTGCTTGGGTGGAATCACATAAGCATTTGTTTCAGTGTCTTCATTTTTTTTTCTTAAGATACAACTATAACTGGAATATGTTTAAACATCAACCAGCCAGTGAACCAGTGTTGTCACAGAATGGGACAACTCACCATGGCCAACTCATCATAGCCAATTCACTACAGCCAACTCACTATGGTCCACTTGCCATGGGACGACTTGCCATGGCCAACTTATATATCTAAGTATGGTATATAAAATCATACATTGCAATGACTTACCTGTCAATGAATACTTCAGCTTCAACTATAACAATACAAGAGCAAACAATAGATACAAACTCAAGGTTAATTGCACCAAACTTGATTGCAGGAAATACGACTTCAGCAACAGAGTGGTCAATGTCTGGAATACTCTACCTGACTCTGTGGTTTCTTCCCCAAACCCCAAAAACTTTAACCTTAGACTGTTTACTATTGACCTCACCCCTTTCCTAAGAGGTCTGTAGGGGGCATGCATAAGCGCATCAACATGCCTACCATCCTTGTCCTATTGTTTCTTTTATTTTTCTTATATGTACCCATTTCATGTATTCATAACTATGTATATACTTATACCTATTATTTTGTAAGCGATTGACAAATCAAAAATAAATAAAAATAAAAATAAAATAAACTTGCCACAAGACAACTCGCTGCGGGTCAATTCAGCAATTCAATTTTATTATTTAAAATATTTAAAAATGTCATTCAAATTTCATTTTGGCATCCTTTCTTTAAGATTCTATTCCACATGATATTAGTGTAACTCTTGTCCCACGGCCAGTTATCCCATGGCGAGTTGGCCATGGCGAGTTTGGCTTTGGTGAATTGGCTGTGGTGAGTTGTCATAGACCATCTTCTCATGGGGTTGTTAAACTGTTGCAAGATTTATATCAAAGACTACTGATAATCCTTATTCTATATAGTAGCTGACTGTATACATGTGCAATGGATGCAAATTCAATTTCTGCAGTTCTACAATATATTACATTATAAATTAACCAAATTGCTGGGTTTTATATAATGATGAATAACAGAATCAAAGCAAAACAACAAATAAACAAATAACACACCCCAGGAATTCAAGGTAACAGTTAATCTATACTATCCACTAGATCTAAATGTACTTTGTTCATAGGTTATGTAAATGTAGCTCATGCGAAACAATAGAGAATTCTTCTCTTGTGATACTTTGAAGAAATTATTGAGCATATGGCTTCCTAACAGTGCAATGCTTTGGTGCATAGTTTCTGGTTAAGCTAAATCTGAAGTTTTGTAATAAGCTTGTTAGGATTTGCCAAGCTAGCAACTGAATATTTAAAGTTGTTTTGATATTTCTCTCCAATCTTGAGTTCAGTGTCATTTATCTTGATCTGATAATTAGTGATTCTTCCAAAGAAAGGAGATAGAGTACTTCTAATTAAGCACATTTGTGAGATACCAAACTAATATTTAATAGAATCCAATAAACTGGAAATTGGCAATCATGCACAATGATTTCAGCTGATGAATCAAGGCAACAAAATGTTGAAATAAAATGTTGTTGCTTTTTAAAAACAAAGATATGGCTTCATTAATTATTCTAAAATATGAACTAGCAATGTATATGCTTAAAATTCTGAAAGCCTCTTCAAAATACACTGCTCATTTTTATTAAAATAATTGTTTCCAATCAGGCTCTGCTACATTAGAAATATAATCCTACTTTTGAAAGCAATCAGAGAAAAGAAGAATTGAAATGATTATATTCCACTGCAAACCAGAATTTTAAAAAAACATTCAAAAAACCCAAATACATTTACTGTTTGAACTAGGGAGATCAAACAGAGAACTTTCATTCGTATTCTCTTCAAACATATTCAAAAGAAATTATTTTCATGTTTTAAAGTTTTTCATGCAAGTCAGAGAGATCCTGAGACTTTGAAAGGATTGCAACTGAGAGAACTGGCCCCATTATTAAATAGTTTCAGTTAGTTTCATCAGACATGGATATGTCTCTTAGGTACCCACAGAACTGAGATTTTGGTATCATTGATGCCTGCTTTTTGTTGGTCTACTTCTAGTGCATCACAAACATACAGTGAGAAGCTCCTCCCACCGCAACAAGCAAACATAAAGGCAGTCACCTTCAGTGTGGACATTCAACTGTCATCATTTGAACATCCCCATTATTCTTCTATATTAGACTACTTATGCAGGGGTGAGCTTCAAATTTTTTAGCAAAGGGCTCTCTGCCCAGTTGCTGGGTGGGCGTGGCCATGGTGGCCATGGCCTAGTCAGCCTCCTGCACCATGGCGGGGAGGGATGTTTTTTGTCCTCCCTGGGCTTTGGAGGCTTTCTTTGAGCCCCCAGGAGGACGAAAATTGTCTCCCAGGGCCCCAGAGGCTCTCTGGAAACTGGAAACGGACCCATTTCTGGCCTTCCCAAATTTCTGGGAGGCCCATTTTTCACCCTCCCCGAGCCTCTGCACATTCCCTGCACTTATCTACAGGCCATTGTTTTTATTGATTTCTTTTTTTGGGGGGGGGGACTGACAATTTGGTGAGTTCATGAAAATTAGCATAGTTTCATGGAAACTATGAACATGGAAATGGTTTGTGCTGTGTATTTACAGATTTTTTTTTCACTTCCTGGACTAGCATACTATTATCCCATCAAAATGTTAAGTAGCTCTAACTCTCCCTATCTTTCTGAGATTAGCCAAGATGCCATCCAGCAAGACTCAATTGCATGCTCCATATTAAAAATTCTCTTTCTCCGATATAAAATAGTCTGCCTTTTAATCCCTCATTGACAAGACATTCCATAGATAAGATCTGAGATTTCCGTTTGTATGTCTATTACATCCCATTATGTATTCTTCTGTAATCTTTAAAGTGTGATAGATTGAGAACCTTGTCACAATGCAACAAATCATAAAAATAATTTTGCTAGTCAAGCCAAAGGGACATCTATATAGTGATTTTCAATGACCAATCAAATTATATATAATAAAAAATATTAGAAAATAGTTGTTTTGAGATTTTATTTCAAAATTCCTGATACTTGAAGAACATTAATAAAACATTAATCATCTATAACTGAAATGGATTAGTTTCAATAGACATTCAAAATAATATAGAACATAGAAATACAATTACTTGATTAAAAAACATATCATGGATTTAAATGGCCTGGCTATTTTGTAAAGACAAAATTGAAAATCAAATAATATATTAAAATATATCACGTTTATACAATCTTCTTTCCCAGTCATCAGTCACCAGAAGAAAGGGCAAATGATAGGATTTTATGTTTGTGTGAGTAAATTTTCATGACAGTTTTGCAAAGCTGACTTATTGTCACATAAATATTATGTTGAACTATTCACACATGCTAAAACTACCTTGAGCTATTTAATGCATTTATAGCTGTTATAATCCTGCTCTCTTATATTTACTATGACTTCAAGAAAGTAGAAGAAATGGTGGATAACAGAATAGAATATTAAGAAAATTTTCCCTAAGAAATCTTTGGTCAAAATAAATTTTTCAAACATTGCTTCTTCTTTGATGTTCATAACAAGAAAGAAGACAATCAAGCAAATTATGTTTTCAGCCATTTTCTCTTTTTATTATACTAGAATAGCTTGGGTAAATCTAATCTTATTTTATGTTACCTTACCTTACCTTACCTTACCCTAATCTTATGACACTTAGAAAATTTTTGTATTGACAAATTTTCCATCTGTCCATTATACACAGTGAAAATATAATTACATATAATCTGCCAATACATGACAACATCCCAGGTTCCTGTGTTGAACTTACTGCCTAGGAAGGCCAACACCAGCTAAAGAACTAGCACTGTGATTTTACATTGTTGTGTATATAATAATAGTAATAGTAAGAAGGTAACAGACAGAAAATGCCATGTCTGCAAAGAAGCTGAAGAAACAGAAGACCATCTGGTTAGCTGCTGCAAGAATACCGTGATTTAGGCTGTACATAAAGTTGAGTAGAAACATATAAGGAAATTCAAATAATTTAAGTCATTATCTAGAGATGAACATCCAAGTCCACACTGATTATCATAGAAAGGAAATTGTATGTATAATTACATGGGGGAAATGACAAATATATTGCTACACTAAAATTGGTGGTTTTTCAACTGTTTATATGGTTAGATATCAATTCCACTTTTATAATGCCATGCTCAGCTTTTTTTCTTAATATATTATAATTTGTATTCATACTCACTGCCAGAATTATCTTTCCAAAGGCTAAAATCAAGTAACTGTATTTTATTATACAATTGTAACTCTGAAATTCTATACTGCCAGTGACACAAAAATCTTAAAGGAAAAGACCAATCAGACAATTTTACCTTTGATAAGTGATATGAATGAATTTTAATTCATTCTTGTCTGCCTTTGTATTTCTGCAAGCAATACCAAATTATTTTAATTTTTCTCTCTCACCTTATGCTTCTCTTATGTAATTACAATTTTTAATGTAGCCCTGAACTAAGAAAAAAAAACTGGATGAACCCTTCCAGTAACCATTATATAATATGTGCTACTTACCTTTGAATATAGTTTCTCATTTTTCAAGACTTCTTGTAAACATTATGCCACAATACCTCCATTGGTGGGTTTCAATTTTTTTTTACTACCGCTTCTGCGGGCGTGGCTTGGTGGGCGTGGCAGGGGAATGATACTGTAAAATCTCCAGTCAGAGGTGGTATTTGCCAGTTCTCTGAATTACTCAAAATTTCCACTACCAGTTCTTCAGACCTGGTCAGAACTGCTGAATACCACCTCTGAATACCTCCTAATGCTGGCTTGAAGCCAGAGGTGTTTACTCTGGTACAGGAAATTGGTAAAATTTCTATTGCTTCTGCTTCGTGTCTTTATGCTATATATTCCAATGAGAAGGCCCCTTGTGAATATCATAATTTTTCTTTCCAAGAGGAGGCATTTTATACCTATGGATGTTGTCTTCTCCATTATAATGAAAATATTTTATAAAATTTTAACTCCTTTTAAAAAGTCATGTCTTTCATCTCACAATAGAGATGTCATATCTCTTTCCTATAAATCTTGATTGTTATGTTGAAATGCCATAAGTGACATGCTGTCACATGATGTGACATATCACAATGCATCAGGTGATATGCAAATATGAATTTATTTTTTTCAACACAAAACAGAGATTATTGATTGAATTGCTTATTCTGATAGGCTCATTGTAGAGAAAATATGATCTAGTGGCTTCTTGCTTTCTAGCTTTGTTTTCATTTACTAAGTTTTGTTTTCAACATCCAAGGCTTTTACATCAAAATAACACATGGTTTTATGCTTACAAAAGTAGTGAGTTTTAATATCTATAATATGCACTGTGCACTGTGATAAAAGTTAATTAACGTGCTAGAAATTGGTAGCTTGAAAAGCAGTGTTGCTGATATCAGGAGGCTTCTGAGAATTATCATGTGTCATGCCCCTGTTGGAATCTGACTCAGAGGGGGAAGCCGACAGCTGACGGAAATTGAGAGTGTGGTTCTGTTGGCTGTGAAAGAAACTGGGGAAAGGCAAAGTCCAGCTGGGCAGAGCAGGGGAGAAGTAGAGCAAGGGAGAGGGAATTCAGAGGAAGACACAGGCCCACCCCCTCTTCATCCTAGGGCACGCAGGGAGGAGCAATGTGAGTTGCATGGCTTATGGAGGAGGAAAGGGCCCTGATTCCCTTCATTAGCTGCAGCTTGGAACACAGTGTATAAAAGAAGAAGCTGCGCACAGCAAGTTGTTGGGAACAAATGTGAATTTATCTGGTATCATCGTGGCTTATCTGTGTTCTTGGCATCTTCCCAACTGTGTGAGTTTTGCCATGCTTCCAAGGCTGAAATTCCTTCTCCTTCTCCTGCCCTGTCAAGTTAATTACTTCAGCTTTGGATTTTTATACGTACCTTGTTTTGGACTGAATTTTCTACAGTTAAAGGCTGTTCCTGGGAGAGAGTTTTCTCCAGCCATAGGTAATCTGGACACTGGGGCCAAAGTTGGAGATAATAAAGAGACTCTTATTGCTTATTTGACTCTGTTGCCTTTGTGCCACACCCCGGGTCATCACATCATGCTTGTTTCACTTATATAGAATGCTGGAGATTAAAACAAAAACAAAAATACTGCAGAGAAAGTGCCTGAGGTTAAAATAAAGAAAAGAAACAGTTTCAATCCATATTAAATAATTTTAACCTTCCCAGAAGTTAAACCATTCATTCATATAAAAATATATCCTGGAAGGAGACAATGGAAAACCACTTCCTGTATGGCTGCCAAGAAAAAACAAGCATATGCCTATGAAATTACCAGAAGTTGAATGTAATTCAATGGCCATCTTACTTCTATCTCATATGTGCCTAACAACATCCTATAATAAATGCCTAGGTAAAGAAATGTATGTGGTTTGTACATCGGATTGTCTCCTTTTTTATGACCTCAGTGTACTAAATAAAATTGTAGGAGGATATCCAAAAAACCTCTAAGGATGTGGAATGTAGAAAAGCTTCAGGATGTTCTGTTTGTAAACATAATATACGCAAAAATAAAAAATCCTAAACCTTCAATGAAGTATTTAATATTTTAAAGTTAACTTTATAACTGTTTCTTGGTTGTGTTGCATAATTATGCATAATTAAAGGATTATTTTTTCTCATACCTTTTTCAATAATATTAATTCAGAGTAATCTAGATTTACCACAAATATTTGCCCACATTGGGATATTGTGAACCAAACCATCTATAATGCAGATATATTTTCAGTTCTTATTATTGCTGCTATTGTTATTATAGATTTAATCTTCAATTCGATTCACAGTCTAGGACTGGTAAACTTAACAGATAATAACAGATGATCAGAGTTGGAAGGAACCTTATAGGTCATCTAGTCCAATCCCCGACCAAGCAGGAGAACCTATACCATTTCTGATAAATGACAGTCAAAAGATTCTGGGTAGTTCACAATTTCCAAAATATAATTAAAATCATTTAAAACATAACAATAATAATTGAACAACAAATAGAACTTCAAGGACCAAATTCTTGCTTTTAAGATATGATTTCAGATATGTTCTGTTGCTTTGTACTAATGCACATATCTTCACAATCATATGAAGTGCATTTGAAAATTATTGCAATAAATACATTGTGTGGTTCAGCTTCTATGCATTAACTTAATTATTATTCTTAGGAATATGAGAATATATAGAGAGAGTTTAAACATTTTAAGATGCAGCTCTGAAATTATTTTCAACCATGAATTAGCCACTTGACATTCTTTTAAAAGGTGACAAATCCAGTTCAAACAATGGAATTATTACCTGGCTTTTAGAAGAATGTTAAAATATTTTCAGTTATGAGCAATGAAAAAAAGGAAAGAAAAGCAAATGACAAATTGTATTTTCAGATTTTAAAGCAAAATAAAAGAGCAGAACAACACAAATGAGTGCTCTTGAGCTAATGGAATTATCTGTGAATTTTCTGTATCCAACTCAGAAAGGACACTAATTCCTTGGTTTGCTCTTTTGGAGCACTAAAGCCTGAATTGATATAATTATTGGCTTGGGTTGTTAGTGATTTAGGCCAGATGGCTATATGTTTCTAAAGTCCCAGTTGGTTGAATTAGGTTTTTCAGTCTGCCTATAAGGTTTGAGAATTTGAACTTTGAAAAGGCTGCAAACTTGTAAAACAGTATTATTCATGGGAGGCACAGTGTTCATCTGTGTGACTCACTACTAAATACATTCATTATAGCCATGTCTATTCTATGCAATTTGATACACAACATTGGTTTCTGAAAAAAAGAAGAAGAGACAATAGCATATAAACTGCTTTTGAATCCTTAAAAAGGAGAGTTCACACTGAGACTCTTCTGCTTTCTTTATTGGAAGAATACTCATAGTGACTTTGGTTGAATTCTGATGAGAACAACAGCCCTGGAGGTAGAGGGGCAGAGAAACAACCAAAGTTTTACATATCTAGGCCATGTTTGCAAAATTTGGAATAACAAACAAACAAACAAACAAATAAATAAAAATAAGGAAGGAAGGATCCAAGTTAGCACATAAAACAATCAAATGAACGAAAGGTGTGTGTGTGGGAGAATGAAGCACCATATATCTGAAATAAAATACATAGAAAAAGAGAAATAGAAACAATCCTTTGTAATCTTGGAAAATAATGTGTAAATTTCTTTATTCTGTATGCAGAACCAATCTCTGGTAATAATCAATTATATTTCTAATATTTAAAATAAGCATTCCCACCTATTCCATATATTAAGGGTAGAATAAGAGATCATCATCTCAGTATTTACTACATGGTTATATCATGTCTAGCACTTCTTCTTCTTCTTCTTCTTCTTCTTTTTCTTCAGCGTTTGTCTCGCGCTCTGGCAAGGTCCGCTATATATCATGTCTAGCACAGCATGACAAATCTGTACCTCTTGTGATGTTTGTAGGTGTCATCGTGTGTCTGTATATATTTGTACTTAAAAAAAAAAAAAAAACTTTAAAAAAAAATAGATTTGTATCCTTTTTTTTCCTTCACACACTGAAGGCTATATAACCCCCATTTCACTACCTGGTCCCCTCCAGCAATACTGTCTGTAGTCCGATCCATAGACAACCACTGGAATAAAATCAAGCATAGTGCTTTTGGGCCAAAGGTCTACAACTGTTGTCCAGCATTTTAACCACTATACATAATATGTAATATTTGTTCTTGACAGATGCATGTGAGTTTAAACCAGAGGTGGTATTCAACAGGTTCTGACCAGTTCTGGAGAACCAGTAGTGGAAATTTTGAATAATTCGGAGAACAGGTAGCAGAAATTTTGAGCAGTTTGGAATTCCATCTCTCACTGTCCCTGTCCCCATTTATTCTCTGCTTCCCGAATCCCAGCTGATCATCTGGATCATCTTTTGTTGCCCTGCACAGGAGAAGATAGCTGAAAAGCGGGATGGGGAGGGAATGGAGATTTTACAGTATCCTTCCCCTGACATGTCCACCAAACAACGCCCACCAAGCCACACCAGATCCAAGCCATGCCCACAGAACCAGTAGTAAAAAATTTTGAATCCCACCACTGGTTTAAACATTCATTAATAGGGCTGCCTATTGTTTGAAAGAAAGAAAAAAAGATCCGTGTGAAGTCCAAGAAATAGTCTCATAATCAGGGATGGAAATCTGATTGATGGAAAAACAGCGTTGCATCAGATGGACTTTTGTGGCATGATTTTTAATCAGTTCTGCAAAAATATTGATGATCCCTAGATGGCAGCACAGTCGTAAATAATACTGTAAATTTTCCTAGCCATCTAGAGGTTTCCCATATTTTTGTACCTCTGATCTGATAGCCCTAGAAAGAACAAAAGCAGATACTGCCAAAAACCACATGTAAATATCAGAGCTTAGGCTTGATTATTATAGCCAGATATTTACAATTGCAAGACAGTTCAAAAATCCATGAGCCAATGGCACTACATTTATGAATGGCAAATTCAATTTCAAAATAGTGAATGTCATTCAAAATGGCAATACATAATTATCTTATGTATTTTTTTAAAAAACAATCTCTCTTTTACTGATGGAGAATTTTTTCTTGTCCCAACTCCCAATTCCTGGAGGTGTGCTAGAAACATTAGATAAGTTAAAATGTAGAATTACCAGGACAATACCAACTTTAGAAAATAGAAGGCAATTAAAGATTGCTATTGTGATGAGCACAGTTGTAATTTATTCCTTCATGTTTGTCAAGAGGGGAAAGAAATGTACTTTTAAACACAGAAATGATGGGGACAAGACATAGCTTTTGCTACTGGATGATATGTGAACACTAAAGAATAGATAGTTTTTTTGCCAGAAAAAAACAAACACTTAGTGATTGGTGATCTCTGTGAGAATTAGACTTCTAAGCATGCCCATGCTGATACAGTCTGATAGTCAAATTGATCTGAAATAAAACATTCTGGACCCAGAAAGATGGAAAGACTCCAGCTGAGTGGAATACAATAGGAAAAGTCAGCTATATTCCACTCAAATAATGTAGAATCTGCCTGGCTGCTCATCCTTATATATTACTAAGGTAATTAAAGTAGCACAATGTAAGCAGATAAGCCTGTAGACCACACCTGAACTCATAACAATTTCAGTTCATATGTTCATAACTAACAAATGACAATTAATTATTCAGTCCAGAATCAGTTTGATTAAGTGGACATGGAAACCTTGCTCTCCCATTACATCAAATACATTCTGTGATGTATCCCATCTGCTTCATTCATAAATAGTTAAGCCACAGTAGTGTGTGAAGAGATGGATCTCAATTCCTACTTATAAATGAGTTCAACAATTAGCATTTCAAGTGTGGTTTTCCACATATACATTGTAGGTTTTGAGCAAATGCCCAATAAAATATTCCCATTTTGGGAAACATTTGTTTTAGTATTCTATTTTTAAAATTTATAGTATTAATTTAAGCTTCAAAACACTTCAAGTAGCTTCACAGGACAAAATATGAGATATAATTAGCAACCTGCAAAATAAAGAGGTAAAGCTTTAATTATTAAAAGTTGGAAAGAATAAAAATATAATAAGATAAAGGTAAAGGTTCCCCTCACACATACATGCTAGTTTTTCCTGACTCTAGGGGACAGTGCTCATCTCTGTTTCTAAGCTGAAGAGCCAGCGCTGTCTGATGATGATTCTGTGGTCATGTGGCCAGCATGAAATGCCAAAGGTGCACGGAATGCTGTTACCTTCCCATCAAAGGTGGTTTCTATTTTTCTATTTGCCTTTTTACATGCTTTTGAACTGCTAGATTGGCAGAAGCTGGGGCAAGTAACAGGAACTTACTCTGTTATGTGGCATGAGGGATTCGAACTACCGAACTTCCAAACCTTTCTGATCGACAAGCTCAGCCTCTTAGTCACCGAGCCACCCTTAAAATCCCCTTAAAAAAATAGTAATGTGGTACAAATGTATTTATTTTCAGGTGCCTCCAGACACAGTATTCCCACAGAGAGGTCATCATTTTCTGCCAAAATTTTCAGGTGCAAATATTTGTAAGAGTTCAAGGAAATGAACTCTTATTCATTTCTTTGAACTTAAAAAAATGTTAATTCACATTCAATATGGAAACGTCCATTGATTTATAATTCAGAGTTCAAACATTAATACGGTTAAACAAACTGGAACCCAATTAAGATTTTAATTGCTGATTAGTAATCATTATTTAGCATAAACAATAATTTTGAACTGATGTGGAAGTTCATGGGCCTTGGCTTCTTCCACTGATTCATTTCTGCCTGAGCCAAGTCAGTCCTAAATTCCTCTAATTCATTTAAGAGATATTGGCAACATTTTCTTAATTGTTCATTCCTGTGTATATTATAACTATCAACATAACTACACAAAAGAGGATACATAAGCTATAAGATATCTATACAGTAGGGAACAGAAGAAGCTTATTCTGAGATTATTATTGCAATACTGAGGTTTCATCTACTGCGTACTGTCAATGCTGTTTAATATACTTTTTTTTTCCAGTTTTTCAGACTGTAGTTTTTCCAGTCCTATCTGGAGATAGCAGGAAATGAACATGGGACCTTCCACAGTGAATTATGTGCTCTACTCAATTCATAGACTGATCTGTGTGGTCCCCAAATGCAACCTAGTCACTCACCAATAGTCTTTCTAGTTTCTAAAATGTGCTGGGATTACCACTATGGACTATCCCAAACTCTCAGCAAGTAACCAACCCCTATCTGACCCTTGTAATGGCTAAAAATGAAAGCATGGGTGAAGGATCAGAACTTCAAATTCAGGTGTCATACAAACCGTACTGGAAACTAAAGCTAAATTTGTAACCAAGTTTGAAATTATCTCAATTAATCTATATCATCAACCATTTTTTTTCCTTGCTAGGCATTATGATAGCAATAGTCCATGGGGCAAAGCTGCCAAAAATTATTATTTTTTTTTGTAAATTTTATTTGAGTTTTCACAAAAAGAAAAAAAAATACAAATAAAACATCTTTTTTGAAAGTAGCATAATCCTGGGTTACATTTCTTCGTACAGACACAAATTCAAGTTCATGCTCATTTTTATATTCTATTCCATATCTTATTACTATTTTACATTTTCTGCATAGCTTCTCCCCTCTTTTAATTTTCTCAATTTTATTTTAATTATCTCATCTCAATTCAAATAATTATATTTGTATTTTTTGTCTGTCCTGTTTCAATTATCTATTATCTTTTCTCATTAAACAAAATTTTTCCTGTAGTTACTGATTGGAGTATGATGCCTTTATATCTTTTAAGTTTATCCATTTAACTCTTATTTAGGCTTCAATATATACCCTAAAGTTATAACATTCAATATAATACATAACTTCCATTCGGATTCTGCTTGGTACATTCTTAAAATACACACTATATTCTTAAAAAAAGAAAAAATTACAAATGTATGTAATTAAAACAACACATTCCATTCCAATTCAATTCTATCATTAATATTAATGTTCATTAAAGTCTTAACTTCTTTAACATTACTTTTCAATTAAATATCATACTTCTATGGGAACAATTATAAGCTTTCCATAATTAATTCCCCCCCTCTTCACTTATATTTTATAAAACATTAACTAATTAAAATGTTCCTGTTCCTTCCTAATTCAATTTTCTCATTTATTTTATTTCACTTATTTTATTCACAAACATTTCACTAAATTACACTAACTATTTTATCCCCCATTTTAATCATACATTGTTTCCAATTTTCTAAAGTTATTTCTATTACTAATATAACAATACAATCTAATGTACCTTTACAGAATCCCTTTTTCAGTTAGATTTTCACCCATTATCTCTAAATAGGTCCTGTTTCTCTATATCTTGCTCCGGTCCTTTGTAACTACTTTTCCTTTCCTTCTTCCCTCTCTTCTTCTCTTTCCCCCTTTTACCCCCTTGTCTCTCTACCTCTATTTCTCTCTTCTGTATTCCCCTTTTCTGTTGCTTTCCAGTATTATACTTATTTTTTGAATTATTTTTCTTTTCTTTGGTTGTTTTTTTAAATCTTGAATTCTCCATTCTCTTCCCCCGCTTTCCTTTTTCTTCCCCACATAAAATTACTTGTTCATTAAAGATGGCTTCTTCTTTGTCCCAGTCTTCTTGTTTTGCAGACGTTTCTTGTTGTTTCTCATAGTTCCAAATCTCCATTTCTAAGAATTGAAAAACGAAGCCAAAAGAACCCTTCCCTTCTTGTGCATCTTCTTTGTACTTTTTAAGTTCCGTTTTCAATTCATCCAGAAGTGGTGTCATTGTATAAATTTTTAAACAACTACCCGATTAATTTTAGTCATTCAAATGTAATAACCAAGAATCCAAAGATCACCAAATAATCCAAATACACGCAAGCTGTTTCTTTTTGTTCTTTTTTTTCACTTTCTCTTCTTGGGTTACTGTTTAGTTACAAAGTTTCAGTTAAAAATGTATCTTTTAGAAGTCTTGTTGAAGTTTTACTGTAGATTCTTTTTAATTCCAGGCAGTCTCCTCCCTCTTCCAGATCCTGCCCTTATTTTTTCTCTCCCTTCCTGCTTATGAAAAAAAAAATTAGTGTCCAGAAATCTTTATTATCCCTTTGGCATTTTATTTTATTTTCAGCTTAATTGCCTATTGATGTCAAAGTGGATTTTTCTGATTTCTTATTTAAGTCTCTTAGTTGTCAGTATAGGGAAGGAGAGAGAAGAAGAAAAAAGCCAAACCTTTCCCTTTTCACTTTCCTTCGCTGCTTCCGACTCTTCTTTGGGAGCGATGTTATTTTTTTGTAAGTTTAAATTTCAGGGTACCTTAGTTGTTGCTTTCACAATTTAACCTGGTCAGCCAAACCTCACTTCTTATCTTCCTCCTGCACATTCTTTTCCGGTTGAGTTCTTCTTTGTGGTGGCCATTTCTGACCACCGCTGCAACCGCCATCGGGAAAGGGAGTAAAGGCCAACTGAGCATGAGAGATGTGGCTCTCCTCAACCCTGCTGGCAGTCTCCCCCCTCTTCACCACCTCTACAGGGTGGCTTAGCCCCGAAACCAGCCGGCTTGGGGCGCTCCAGCAGCAAGCCCAGACCAAAACTGCACGATCGCGGATTTCTGTCTGTTGCCGAAGAGACTTCGGAAGGCCCAAAGCTGCCAAAAATAATTGACTTCAAACCGGAAGGCCCAAAGCTGCCAAAAATTCTTAAAGGACTATAAGAAATGAAATTTGGTTATGTTGGAATAAATGTCGACCTGGGTTCAGTTCCAAGTGGGAAGAAAAACACTGGAAACATGGAGACTGTTTGGAAGGATGGTTTAATGGTGGACAGGACCACATGGTTTGAAATCCTGGGCAAAACTGAGCACATGGGTGAGTGAGAGAGATTTATACCTTCTCTTGGGCCTTGAACTTGTGTCCTGTTCCTGTGAAAGAAATGTATTCTGATTGGTTATCAGACTCTCATGCGGCCATGCTTTGTAGATTGTCTTGAGTTCCAGACTTGGTTGCATCTTGCTGGGTGATGTAATCTTCCTAAGTGCCATGTGGTGAGATAGGTAGAGAGCTAATCATATCATGTCCTGAGACCCATCTCTTAAACCCATTACCCTACAGGGAGCTGCTTTGTCTTTAAAAACATGTTTCTCTTTTCTCATCCAGGGAAATATAATATTCTGCCTTTTTAATATTTCCTAGAATATTTCATTCTTCTAGGAGAGGGGTGGGTGCTAACTTTCTACAGTTCCAAAGAAATAAATGAGAACTTGTAGAGATATAGCGTGGTGCAGTGGTTAAGCCGTTTGACTAGAACTGAGAATCTTCAGGTCTACCTGTGTTGGAGATTTTGAGCTAGTAATTAGGACAATACCTCAGAGCAGTGATCCCCAACCTTTTTTATGCCGCAGCCCGGTACCAGCATCAGCTGGGCGCCGCGGCCCGGTACCGGCATCAGCTGGGCGCCGCCATCTTTTGATGAAAAAGTGCTTCCAGTGACCTCACCGGAAGCACTTTTTCATCAAAAAGATGGCGGCATGCGCTCGGTGAGCTTTTCCGGGTAGAAATGGCTTTCTACCCGGAAAAGCTCACGAGCGAGCGCCGCCATCTTTTTGATGAAAAAGTGCCCGGTGAGCTTTCTACCCGGAAAAGCTCACCGGAAGCACTTTTTCATCAAAAGATGGCGGCGCCCAGCAAACCAGCGGCCCGGTAGGACTTGTTCCACGGACCGGGACCGGTCCGCGGACCGGTGGTTGGGGACCCCTGCCTCAGAGTGTTGTGTTGTAGGGGGAAAATGACCAGGGGGAGTGCTATGAACACCATATGGAGTTCCTGAAGAAAAAGCAGCCTATAATTCTAGCAAATACATGAATAAAATAATAAAACAAAATAAAATAAATTCTCCTTTGGAAAATGCTGGCCTGTTTTTCTAATATCCTATCCCAAAGATATTTTAAACTGATTTCACACATGGGCCAAATGTTTTAGCATGCCTCATCATGTCAAAGACAAAGGCTGCTTTTAAAACAAAGAGGCTTCTGAAGTTGTGAAGTCTGTTTTATAGTAAGAAGAAAGAAAAGGCTTTTGTGGAAGATAACATACCTACAAAACATTGTCAGATAGAAAAGAATGTGTGAAGCTAAGGGCTAGGCTCTTGGTTTTCTTTTGCAGGCATTTCATTACCAAGCTATAAAAGGAAGAATCCAAGCTCATAGGGCCAAGAGCCCAACAATGTCAAAGCTATATAGCCTTTTTCTGAAACCAAGAAAAGAAGAAAACCACAAATGGATTTTTCTTGACAGTAAAATGAAGGGAAGCATAAGATTAAAAACCAAATTCTCTTGTTGGCAAAACATTTTAAGTAAAATATCAAAAGGATCAATTTCTTGAAAGCGGCCAAAGGGAGGGAGGACAAATTCTTGATGAAGCAAACTTACTCCTTATTCCTTTGGAGGCTTGGTTTGCCTTTTAACCAAAACCTGAATATGCCAGGATATTAATGAAAGCTCTCGTTCAAATGACAAAGAAAGAAGCTCACCCCAACCGAAATCTTCGTAAAAATGGGAGAACATGAAGTTTGATTTTAAGACATTCTTCAGCAATTTGTTTCCTTTTGTGGTAGTGGGAGGTGAGGGAGAGAGGAGGGTGGAAGCCGCTCCCACCTCCCTCCTCCCTCTTTTTTGGGGGGTCTATGAGCATGTGTGACTTCACTGTCCTTTGATTTGGAAGCAAGCTGATTGGCTGGAAGCGATTCAACACATCCAGCCGGGCAAAAGCTTTGTCTGAGTTGAAGTGAAGTTCCAACGATTTTTTTTTAGACGGGAGTCAGCAATCTTAGTCGTCAGAAGCTGAGGAGAGAGGGCGTTAAGAGGGGTCTCTTCGGGAAGAAACCGCGCCGCCGCCGCCGCCGCCGCCGCCGTGCAGCCTCGGCTCCTTTCCCTCGGCACTGGGTGAATAATAGCTGCAGCGGAAGGAAGAAGCCTTGATGTGCAAAGCTCTTGGACGAGAAGAAGCGGAGGAATCCGAGCCGGCTTGCCTACGGGATGTATAGTGGGAGCTCCGCCGCCTCGGTCTCGCTGTAGGCAACTTTTTCCTGAACGGCTGGGACGTGGCATCCGTTTCAGAAGGAAGGTTTGCAAGCGCGTTTTGTTTTTTTCTCTCTCCTTTTTCTCCCCTCATTCCTCCCAATTTCCAAAGAACCAAATGGACGTTGGGTTTGAAGGGTCGAGATTAAGTTAAGCGAATTGCTTTGTAACTTGTTTGGCAGAAAGACCCCTCGGGAGCCTATGCCGATGCCGCGTTTGGGTCGAAAAATGCACTTTAGGCTTCTCTTTGCACTGACAACCGTCCTGTCCTGCTGGGAAGGCGCAGCGGGCAAAAATCTGAAATACAGGATTTATGAGGAGCAGAGGGTTGGCTCGGTCATTGCTAGGCTTTCGGAAGATGTCGCCGATGTTTTGTATAGGCTGCCTAATCCTTCTTCGGTGCGGTTCAGAGCCATGCAGAGGGGGAATTCTCCGTTGCTGCTGGTTCGGGAAGACAACGGAGAGATCAGCATTGGAGCTAAAATTGACCGGGAGCAACTCTGCCAGAAAAACTTAAACTGTTCCATAGAGTTTGACGTGATCACTCTGCCGACTGAACATCTGCAGCTTTTCCATGTGGAGGTTGAAGTGTTGGATATTAATGACAATTCGCCTCAATTCTCCAGAGCTCTTATTCCTCTTGAAATCTCGGAGAGTGCAGCCGTAGGTACGCGGATTCCTTTGGATAGTGCTTTTGATCCAGATGTTGGGGACAATTCCCTCTACACATACTCCCTTTCGGCCAATGATTTCTTTACCATCGAAGTTAGAACAAGGACAGATGGAGCCAAATATGCAGAGTTGATTGTGGTGCGGGAACTGGACCGGGAGCTGAAATCAAGCTATGAACTACAACTAACTGCCTCTGATAATGGTGTACCTCAGAGAAGTGGATCATCTCTCCTGAAAATCAGCATTTCAGATTCTAATGACAATAGTCCACTTTTTGAACAACAGACATACATAATTCAGCTTTTGGAAAATTCACATGTTGGCACATTACTTATAGATCTCAATGCCACTGATCCAGATGAAGGTGCCAATGGCAAAGTTGTCTACTCCTTTAGTAGTCACGTGTCCCCCAAAATTATAGAGACTTTTAAAATGGACTCTGAAAGGGGTCAACTAACTCTTCTCAAACCAGTGGATTATGAGACCTCCAAATCCTATGAAATTGATGCTCAGGCACAAGATTTGGGTCCAAATTCAATTCCAGCTCACTGCAAAATCATTATTAAGGTTGTTGATGTGAATGACAACAAACCTGAAATCAATTTAAACCTGATGTCTCCAGGAAAAGAAGAAATCGCTTATATTTCTGAAAAAGCATCCACAGAGACTTTTGTGGCCCTTGTTAGAGTGCAAGACAAAGATTCTGGACTGAATGGAGAAGTGGTTTGCAAGCTTCATGGACATGGGCATTTCAAACTTCAGAAGACGTATGAGAATAACTATTTCATCCTAACAAATACTACTTTGGATCGAGAAAAGCGATCTGAATATAGCCTGACAGTCATAGCAGAAGACAAAGGAACTCCAAGTCTTTCTACAGTGAAACATTTTACTGTCCAGATCATTGATGAAAATGACAACTCACCCCAATTTCAGACAAATAGATATGAAATTGTAATTTTGGAAAATAATTCTCCAGGTGCATATATCACCTCTGTTACAGCAACTGATCCAGATCTGGGAGATAATGGGCAGGTGACTTACACTATCTTGGAAAGTTTTATTTTGGGAAGTTCCATAACTACATATGTGACCATTGATCCCTCTAATGGAGCCATCTATGCACTTAGGACTTTTGATCATGAGGAAGTAAGCCTGATAATCTTTATGGTTCAAGCTAGAGATGGAGGAAGTCAACAGTTAGCTAGCAATACAACAGTGGTACTAACTATTATTGATGAAAATGATAATGCTCCTTTGATTGTGGGGCCTGCACTGCACAACAATACAGCAGAGATTTCAATCCCTAAAGAAGCTGACAGTAACCATTGCATCACTAGGATAAGAGCCACAGATAGAGACTCAGGGGTTAATGCAGAGCTAAGCTGCACATTAGCAACTAGCAGTGAAGAAGGCCTCTTTGTGATGGATCCACAGACATGTGACATTTATCTTAATGCTAGTATTGAATCTGTTACATCAACAGAATGGGAACTTACTGTGGTTGTTAGGGACAAAGGAAGTCCTCAACTGAGTACCAAAGCACTTCTGAAATGCAGTGTTGTTAAAAATATCTATCAACTTTCATCTACAGAAGCCACATACCCAAGCCAACCTCCTCTAGATATTTCCATGATCACAATAATATCCTTAGGAGCAATATGTGCAGTTTTGTTGGTGGTCATGGTAGTCTTTGCTACAATGTGTAATCGTGAGAAGAAAGACACCCGGTCTTATAATTGTCGTGTTGCAGAATCCACATACCAGCATCATCCCAAAAGGCCATCAAGACAGATTCACAAAGGGGATATTACATTAGTGCCTACCATTAATGGTACTTTACCAATCAGATCCCACCACAAAGCTTCACCTTCATCATCTCCAACACTAGAAAGAGGGCAAATGAGCAGTCGACAAAGCCATCACAGTCACCAGTCTTTAAATAGTCTGGTGACCATCTCATCAAATCATGTACCAGAGAATTTCTCTCTTGAGCTCACTCATGCTACTCCTGCTGTTGAGGTAAGATCATACATTGCATTAAATAAAAATTCACCTAAATAAGTAAATCCTATGTCTATTTAGTACAATAATTTTCAATGTTTCATTTCAGTTATTATATATGATGACTGTACACACCTATATTTATGATATGTTTATACATATCCAGAAATTCACTAGGAAAATAAGTTGCAGTTTCCCAAGTACCTCCCCCTCTCTATATGTACACAGTATGTATTGGATGATATTTTCATTTCTTATTATACCATGGGTAAAAAAATATAACCAAATTATGGAATTCCAGCTCTGAATGTGATTTTAGTTTCTGTACAAATCACAAAACCATGAATAATAGGCTGGCTAGATCTTGGTACTCTTGCTTTCCAAATCCCAGATGATCACTTGATGGGAACAAAGTATATCATTTCATTGTACCTACTGGTGATCCAGAGTTTTGCAATCTATATTACCCTAAATTGTAGTAATTGGTGCAATATTAACTAAATTGGTTAACATTTAGTTAATATTGATACGATATTAACTGAATTTTAATAGCCTACCAGTAATATTAGTCTAGAAAGGACTAATATATTTTAAAATTAGTTCTTAGAAATCCTTCCAGGATGTAAAAATCACATGTTGTTCTATGCTTCAGTATTTCAATATACTTATAATGTATTTGCATATTTAAAGGGGACAAAAGAATGAAGAAATATATTACTAACACTAATGAAGTTTTAACTACATCTGTTCTAACAGCTTGTGTCAACTGTACATGCAAATTTTTAATGAATGTGTTTAAGGCCTTTGAGCTCAGAGCAGTTAAATAGCTAATTTTTCACTGACTTCAGTAGAATTAAAATTATTTAGAGCCAAACACTTGAATTTAACTAGCTTAAGGTTCAGAATTAAGCTTTTTATATGCTTTGGATCATGAGGCTAAGTTACAAGGCTAAAGTATATCTAATACACTAAGATGTTTATAACTGTCTTTTATATTGGACTAAATTCTGTTTCTTTCTTCTGGCAGATTATTTTAACAGACACTTTATGGCAGGGGTGTCAAACTCAAGACCAGGGGTCAGATCTGGCCCACAGGGTGCTTAGATCTAGACCGCGAGGCTGTCCTGGAAACAGTGAAGGACTGGCCTGCAGTGCCTTTGCCAGTGAAAATGAGCTACATTTTCGGCTCCAACAGCCTCCTGCAACCCTCTGTCAGTGAAAACGGAGCTTGGGAGGGTGAGTATGGCCAGCTCAATGTCACTCATGTATGGGGTGCCTGTAGTGTCCCGAGTGCTCTGCCAGAGAAAATGAGCTCCTGAGCTCTGTTTTTCCTGGCAGAGGGTTGCAGGAGGCTGTTGCAGCCAAAAACGGAGCTTGGGAGCCTGTTTTCTCTGGCAGAACACTGAGGCTACCACAGGCCCCCCTGATATGAGTGTTGTCAAGCTGGCCATGCCCACCCTGGCCAGACTCCCCACCCCGCCCGAGGTCAAACACAACCCTGATGTGGTCATTAATGAAACTGAGTTTGACAGTCCTGGTTTATGGTTTAAAAAAAGAAGGACATAAATATACATAGATTTTCTTGGGCAGTTATATGGATAGATTTTCTTGGGCAGTTGTAAGGATTAATTTTTTCCTGCTGTTGTGTGTTTCATAACAGGTGTCTCAGCTGCTCTCCATGCTTCATCAAGGCCAATATCAACCAAGGCCAAGTTTTCGAGGCAACAAGTATTCCAGAAGTTACAGGTAAGGATTTTCTTTGGTCAAAGTCCAGAGTAACATTATCAGAGGGTATATAGGCTTAGCTCATGAGCTAAAGAAGCCCAGTTCAACCCACATCTCTCTTTTGTTTTATCACAGATATGCCCTTCAAGATATGGATAAGTTCAGCCTGAAAGATAGTGGTCGTGGTGACAGTGAAGCAGGAGACAGTGATTATGATTTAGGGAGAGATTCTCCTATTGACAGACTTCTTGGAGAAGGATTCAGTGACCTTTTCCTTACAGATGGGAGAATTCCTGCAGGTAAAGATTCAGTGAAAATTAAACAGCCTATTTTCAGCATTCTCAGACAATGATACAAAGACAAATTTGTACTGGTGAAAAATAAACTCTTTTATCTTCTTTTTACTCCTATACTGGACAACACCTAGAACTTGCTCGAGGTTTTAAAAGCAATACATATTTGCGATATAAAGGCTTAAAAATTTGTCTAAACCGTCATACTCACAACTCTCTGGAATACAGTTCTATCCTATAAATGGTCTCTAAATTTTCGCTAAAGTGAATTGAATCCCCTAAATTGTAAGAAGACATCAAATGTTAATGGCAAATAGATATTGTTTGATGTTAATGTTAATGGAAAGTAGTTTACTATAATGCTTGGACTACAACACTGTTAATCATACTACTGTTAAATCACAAGTCTATGTCTATGCTTGACTTTCTGGCATCCTTCTCTGATCTTGGCACATTTTATGATGTTTGTTTACTGGATGTGGCCAAAATAATTGGATTTTGGGGGGAAGTTAGAGTTTGGAGAGTTAAGTACTTCTCAAATGCCTTGCCCCATGGTGTGAACATCCTTGTCACTTTGATGATACCATGACAAATCAAACATACCTATGACAATTTGAGACCAAATAAAAAACAATGGGTTGCAAAATAATATCTCAGTTGTAAAAGAAACCACCATTAGAGCTGTAAACTTTACAATGGAAATCTTACTTTGTTCTCATAGTAAGTATAAACCAGTTTTTATAGATTAAAGATCCTGTTTTAAATTAGACATGGGTTGGTTAATTAGTTATTGTTACTAAGTTGGATGGGTAACAAGTGGATTGCTTATGAATGTATTGGTCCATGGACTCCATATTAAAGATTACAGATGTATACAGGGTTATAGCATGATAATTTTTTCTGTATATTTTAAGAACACTAAATATTTTGGTATTCAGGTGTAAAATATAACATCCAACTAAGATCTTGATACTTATAAGGGAACCGTGTCTGATTGCTGTGTTTTTGTTTCATCTTGCAGATGTTTAAATCTAGTGATAAAGCCTATTGTTAGTGTAGCTATTTGTATTCTTACTAAAATCATATTTTTCTCCAAATGTTAGTTTTCCAAATGTGAGGGCATAAGGTCATCATTATAGGCTTTCTGGTTCATACCAAGGTCTACCTTAGTACAGCATCTGCTTCACAAGCCAGGTGCTCACAAGCAGGAGATAGATACATGCAGCTTTTCTACTATTGTTCTCCTGCAACTGCATGGGGAATACTGCTTCCATTCCAGAGATAATGATAAATCTTAAATACTGATACACATGATGGACCTATCTTCCATACATCTACCCAACCCCTTTTCAAATCATTCAAATCACTGGCCCTCACTGTGCATCATGATAGGTATAACCAGAATCATGCATTGGAGTTCATAAAGCAAATCTCTGTTTAATTACAGTAGAAAAAATGCAAAGATTTGAGTGCTTAACTAAATTAATATATTAATATCACATTATATCATTAATATAATTTGTTCAAAGACTATCTACTTTTATCCTTTCAGGCTGCTGGTGTTTTGCATAGTTGTCAAATACAAATATTTGGTTATAATCCCAAATTATTTATATATATAAGAGCAAGTATGGTGCAGTATAATAGTCAACATCTTGAATTATGATGGGTAAATGCACTGTCAAATACATTCTTAGCCATGACTTTGGGCTAAGCTTCTCTCAACTAAATTTCCATTGCAGGTTTGTTCTCACAGGAAGACATGGAGAAGGGACTTCTACCTTGCAGAGTACAATATATATTTACCAAACAAAGATGCTTTGAAGTTTATCAATAAATTCTAAAACACATCCATTTAAATTTTTTTCTATAAAAGTCTATAACAAGAATAATAGCAATAACAAAAGCACTTGCAGTATATACCATTTCATAGTTACAAAGTCAGCATATTGCCTCCAAATATTTGGGTCTTCATTTTACATACCTCAGAAGGATAGAAGGCTGAGTCAGTCTTGAGGTGGTCAGGATCAAACCAATCACAGTTGGCTGAATAAGCCTCTAATACTGCATTCTAACCACTGCACCACCATGGTTTAAAATATAGCAATTATAAGAAATTCAAGTACATATTCTGAAATTAAATGAGTAATATCTGATATATGGAGTTCTAGATTCTGTAGATCTAGAATCTAAATAGAAGCTATTTGTCTATATTAAAATATATAGAGCAAAATGGAATGCAACAAAGTGATTTATGAAAATTAATGACAGGAGTTGATGTCACATTGCTCTCTTATTGCCATTATTTAAGAAAAAAAATGGACAACTTAGATTTTTGAAGTTGATCAAAAACTCTAGTTTGAAGTATGCTCAAAATTAGGACAGTCTTTATAATTAGGCTGTTCTATTCTTTTCTGACTAGCAAAACGATAGTTTCAGCAAAAGTTATGAGAAAAATATTTGAAATAAGATATAAACAGGCCAGTTAGTAACATTTCATATAACTATAGTATCAAAGTAACACAAACATGAACCAATATTTTACTACTTTAAAATTCTAAATATAATCAAATAAATAATTAAACCACGATTAGACTGGATGTATACTTTATTTCATTTTAAAGGGAAATTAAATGAAATTTAGCTTTTGTTCTTACCTTCATATAGTTCTTTGGAGTATAATGCCATTCAGAATGTCATTAAAAGGCCAAACTTGACAAAATTAAGCATTACTATTCTAAGATTCAGTGAAAGAGACCAAAGCGCTGATTTATTAAATGTGTTTTTTGAGCAGAAAATATATGTATGTTTGTTCAAACTATTTTTAAAATTAAGGTTTTAAACAGTCAAGAGTAACATCTTGAACTGGGCCCGAAATCTTTCAGATTTTTAACATCTGGTTTCACTTTGCTTTCAGCAATGAGATTATGCACAGAGGAATGCAGAGTCCTTGGGCATTCTGACCAGTGCTGGATGCCACCCCTGCCTTCCCCATCTTCTGACTATAGAAGCAATATGTTTATACCAGGAGAAGAATTTCAGCCTCAGCAAAACCAGCCACCACAAGAGGAGGAGGATCATCAGGAGGTTGAATCATCTGAAAAGAAGAAGAGCTTTTCAACTTTTGGCAAAGACAATCAGAATATGGAAGAAGCAGCTGACATATGTACCTCATCTCTCCTCTCTGAAATGAACAGCGTCTTTCAACGTCTCTTGCCTCCTTCATTGGATGCTTACACAGAGTGCAATGAAATAGAGCCTCCCAGCTCACTAGAACGCAGGAAAGGACATTTGCCAGCCAAGACTGTAAGCTATCCACAAGGGGTGGCAGCCTGGGCAGCCAGTACTCATTTTCAAAACCCTGCAAACAGCACTGGGCTTACTTTGGGAACTCATTCAGGTGCCCAGCCCTCTTCAAAATGGCTACCTGCCATGGAGGAAATTCCAGAGAACTATGAAGAAGATGAGTTTGACAATGTGCTTAACCACCTCAGTGATGGTAAACACGAACTCATGGATGCTAGTGAACTGGTGGCAGAAATTAACAAGCTGCTACATGATGTCCGGCAGAACTAGAGTGTCTTATTTCATAGCATCTTAATTTTCCATATTTTTGGAAAATGAAGAGATGAGAATCCATAATGAAAAGAACTGGCATTGCCAATTAGTTACATTTATCATAAATGTGTCTGTGTATGTTGAATCCTAAAATACTGTATTTTCATATGTACACAATGCAAGTGTGATTATCTTTAACTGTATTTTAAAAATACATTTGTATCTTATATTTATGCATAATTTAACAAATAAATTTTATTTTTGTACTCCCATGGCAAGCATGTTTTCCTACATATAAGCAGCTGACACCATTTGTGTCAACGTACAGTATTTCTATCACAAGTGTATAAATACTCAAAAGGTAAGGATGCCATTTTCCATGGGTTTCTCCACAAGCGTTTAATGTTATGATACAAAATTGAATCAATTGAAACTTTATCCAAAAGGAAATTTTAATAATTAATGATCTAAAATCTTGTTGCAATGTTTCAATTCTTATAATAAAGAGTTGTCAAATTTCTGGAAGCCTAGATTTTTTTTTAATTTTCAGACTTGGATAATTCATTCTCCTGTATAATTAAAAAGGAAAGAAGTGCATTATTTTGATTGTAAATAACAACCTAATTCCAAATGGTCAAATAATTTCAGCAATGAAATTGTGTATATTTTACATCTGTGTTGTATTTAATTTAATTTAATTTTGCATATAGATTTAACTGGTCCACTTAAGTTAATTGTACAGCTCTGTTTTGGTTAAGTTTCCTTTTATGTATTGGGTCTAATTTTCCTTTCACTCTAGCCATGCTGTGTGGTCTGGGTTTTTTTTGCTTTGCTTTGTTTAATGTTTGCATCTGTTCCATTATTGAAGTATGAGGTATAAATGATGCTAATATACATTTTTAACTAGCATTGAATCTGACAACTAGCATTGAATCTGACAGACAAAGTTGTCTGCCAGAAAAAGCAAAGTTCAAAACTAACAAAGTTATCCCACACATATGTTTCAAGTTAATAGGCTCCTTCTAAATAAATAAATATCACTTATTGGTTCAACCAAAATCTAAAGCTAGTATTGACAACTGGCTAGAAAAACTATGATATGTCCAAATAACTGTAGGCAAGCATGGGTTTTCGAGGTAGATTATTTTTCTTTCAGTGTGGTTCATTGTGCAGGAAGAAAGAGAATCAGATAACTGTTTTTGGTGTTGTTAGAAGGTAGAATATTATCAGCAGTTGATTTACTTTTATTATTATATTTTTCACAATGGTGAAGATCCTTCTAGATCACTAGTTGTTAAACTCAGGTTGATTACTCCAAGGAAGGTAATCTGGGATTATCCTGGGGCTAATGGTGCAATTTGTTATTTTTGTTTGTTTGTGTCAAGGATCAATTTGGGACTGGCACCTGGGAAAACTTCCGTAGGGTTTTTTGGGGGGAGGGGGTGATGGAGAAGAGTATAATGACATTGTGCAACATCATGAAAGGGGTAAGTGGGTCAACAGTTTAGAAATGATTGGACTTCAGTGTTCTGCTTCAAGAGTTAAAATAATATTACTGATGAAGAGGATTCGTGTATAGTGGCATTTTCTGCTCTACTTCAGACAGAGACAGGTCTTGGATCAGCCTTGAAATTTTGCATAATTCATCTTACTTTTATTTTTAATCTATTTATATATACACATATGAAATGAAGAGTCTAGCTCAAAGCCACCTGTAGATATGAATACAAAAGAGTTAAATCTTTTCCTTCAACTATTTCTTTTGTTTGCTAATTTGCTTCACATAGTTATGTTTTGAAAGAGGCATGTGTATGTTCTCATGTGTATTTAGTGTAACATGAGAACATGGATGTCAATCTATGCCATGTAGTTAATATAATCCAGAGATACATAGCAAAGTTTTCTGGCTACATGTAAAACGTAGATCAAAAAGCTAGAGTTGTGGTCAAATTATTAAATTCATAAACATTCCCATATTAAATATGTTCCATTTGTTGATTTGGTTTTAATTAATTTTACTTACAACATGTCATTACTGTTGTGACCACATCTTATGTGATCTGTCTCAGCCAATTTCTAGCTTTTTTCTAGAAAAAAACTGCAACAGATGTAGATAACTTGGTATTGTATCCTTAAAGATTTTCTGGTTTGTTGTTGTAAACATTAGGGTTGATAAGAATAATTGGCCTCCTTGTTTCTCTTGTGTATTATTTGGCTACACTGTTTAATATAAATATCTCTAAGCTTTGAATTTGAAACTGGAAACTATACATGCATACGTATTAATTCTACAAATGCGTTAAACTCCATACCTTTCCAGAATCTGTCTTCAGCTTGCAGCTTCTTCTGTGGTGTTATGAAGAGAAATTCAGGGTGTCAGACAATGATATTTTTATCCTTATGCATAATTTTGCTCAACTTTATTTCTAGAACCAGTAAAACCAATGCTTTTCAGCAGAGCCAAGTATGTAAGAATTTATCCCCCTGCAAAGAGATGATAGAGGAAAAGTATCAAGACTAAAAGCCTTTTTTTTTTCATTTTGAGCTTCAAAGCAATTTTCCACACTCATATCATTGTAGAGATAAGCATATGAATTGTTGGAAAGGCAGGATAGCCAAAACCTTCTAGGGAATTAAATGGTATTGGAAGAGTTATTTATCTACCAAGGGGAGAGAAACTTCTACCTTTTCCTCCACCTCCTCTGAAAATTATATCTGCAGTAATAAGTTGAAAATAAGATTCAGGAGTTACAGTTGAGATGTGACTGAGAAAATTACATTTGAATGAATTTCAATAAATATATTAAGCTTTTAGATAGCATGTGGGAACTAGGCAAGGAATCACTAAGCAAAGAAGGAAATGGCTGCATTTTTCATAAGCATCCAGCTTTGCAGCATATTGGAGAATGAAATAAACACAGCAGGGATTCAGTGGCAATTTCCAACTATGTAAAGATAGAAAATACCAAGGAGGAAAGATGCCAACAGTAAAATGTAGGTATGTGCAGTTACCCATCAACCTCAAAAAAACAAAGGAGAATTGATACAAGCCATCATTTTGCCAGTAACTATAGTGCCGATACTAGAGAAAAAACTGGCTCAGTGAAGCTATACTGGCATTTATACTGCTTCATTGATATTCCCTATTCTGTCACTAATGTCTCTGAATTGTCTGCAAGGTAACACATGCTGAAATCTAATAGATTTATGCACTGTGAACTTGACCTTGTGAATATGTCAAAATAAGGGGGAAACATTACTTTAGTATCAGTACCAATTCACCAAAAATGAATTAAGGCTAACTCACTCATGGCCTGGGAATATTATGAAGGCAATGTCATGGGAACATGGCAGAAAATATATGTTGCCAAGTTTATGCTTACACCTGGTTAAATGCAAGTGGTCTAGGTGCTTTACACTCTAATAAATATAACTCATTGTATGAGGTGAGGTCATTGTGACATGATATCTTAGGAACAAATAAACAGAAATACATACAGTATATTTTCTAGTAACCCCGTAAGTGACCAGGAATGAGAAGCAAAGCAACTTAATGGAGTTAGAGAAAGTTGGGTGGGAAACACATTCTATGCAATGTATTTCCCACCCCACCCCCCCTTTTCAGCAAAGAGAAACCAAGTAGAAATCACAGATTTTCTTATCTTCCTGCTAAGCTGACAAATGAATAGTTCACAGTGAAAGGGAAGAAATATGGGCACTGTATACTAACAGAATCATTATCCATAGCTTGGTGTTTCTTTTGATCTTCCTGCATGGAAGTTATAAGGACTTAAAGATATTGTAGGAAACAAAAGACATTAAGGACAGGTCATTGAATATATGATCCTGAAGATGAGCATATGAAAATGACAGTTTATGTATCTTCTTGAATATTGTGTATGCCAAAATACAAAGTGAATTGTTAAAATTATGACCATAACCCCCTGAAGTTATGACACTCAATTTCCAAAGTCTAGGATATATGTTTTCTCTTCCCATGTATATTTAGCTTTTCCAAGAAGGATAAATGCCAAAAATGCCTTCAGATATAAGACAGTATATTGATTTACATTCAGTTTCCACAATCTACTGGGGATTAACAGTTGGAGATGCAAAATCTTTAAATCAGTTTGTGCCTAGAAGACAAACAGAAAAAAAATGCAACTTTTGTTTTAAACTAATGTTGTCTCACTCAGATGGCACTAATTTAATAATGGCGATATCTGACCATTTCCAATGTATTATCAATACTGTGACTATTTTCTCAGGCTGGAAGCTTACTAATATAATCTTATATCTTTTTTTAAAATAAACTTTATTAATTTTACAATTAAAACAGACAAACAACACGTACATATATGTGAAAGAGAAAAAAGAAACAAAGAAAGAAAAGTAGAAATAGAGATAAGAAAACAGTTAAAAACAGTTTCGTCCTCGACAGCTTGTGGGACCTTATTTTCAACCTTATTTTATACCCTGTATACAATTAAAATTACAATTACAATTAATAAGCTTGTCCCAGCTTGTGGGACCTTATTTTCAACCTTATTTTATACCCTGTATACAATTAAAATTACAATTACAGTTAAAAACAGTTTCGTCCTCGACAGCTTGTGGGACCTTATTTTCAACCTTATTTTATACCCTGTATACAATTAATCCTTGTGCAAATATATAGTCACTACTACAATTATAACATATCTTCTTTTGCCCTTTATTGTTCAATCGATCTTTGTTCTATCCATTCGTACCAGCAGTTCCAGCTGTCGTAATACATTGATGTGTCTTTTCCTTTTAATGCCAGAGTTAATCTGTCCATCTCTGCACACTTTGCTATTTTTTGAATAATCATTTCCTCTGATGGAATATGAGGTTGCTTCCAACATTGTGCAAAGGCCAGTCTGGTCGCTGTCAAAATATGTACTGTTGTATACTTTTTTGAGAGTTGTTTATTAAAGATCCCTAATAGAAAGAGTTCTGGTTTAAATTCAATCTGTTCTCTTGTCATTTCCTCCAACCATTTTCTAATTTTCTGCCAATATTTTTGAGCCTCTATACAATGGAAGAAAGTTCCCTCCTTTTTTTTTTTTTACATTTCCAGCAATTCGGACTCATGTTGGAGTGCATTTTTGCTAATCTCAAGGGGGGAAGGTGCCACCTGTAAAACATCTTAAAGGCATTTTCCTTGTAGGCTGCTGATTTTGTGATTTTATTATTTCCACTCCAAACCTTCTCCCATTCTCCTAAGGTGATACTACGTCCTATATTCCTACTCCAGGGTATCATATTCCCTTTGACAATTTCTTCCTCTAATTCTGCCTCTAGTAAGTAATTATAAAATTTTGTTATTTTTTTTAAATCTGGGCTTAGTAGAATTTTGTCTAGTTGCTGAAGTTTATTATTGATTCCAAATTCTTTCATATCCTGTTTGTATCTACTCTGAACTTGAAGGTATGTCCATCTGTCAATTTGTACTCCCTGGTCTTGAAGAACTTGCCACAATTTCAAATTTCCTTGCGCATCCAATAAGTCCTTGTATTTAATCATCTTGGTAATATCCAAATTATTCGGGTACATCATCGCTTCCATTGTTGAAAACCAGATTGGTATCTTTAAATAATGTTTTTTTATTTTCTTCCAGTTGGTCAATAATGCATCTCTAATTAAGTGTCTGTGAAAGTATTTCTGGGTGGTTTTCCCAATATCACATATAAAAGCATGCCACCCCTCTGTAAATTGTGGCCTTCTAAAATTAATATTCTCTTGTTTGTTAAATTTACCCATTCCTTCAACCATACTAAGGAGGCCGCACTATAGTACAACTCCCAGTTTGGAAGAGCCACCCCTCCTCTGCTCTTCATATCTTGCATTGCCTTTAAATTTATTCTTTTTTTTTTCCTTTGCCAAATGAATTTTGTGATTATTTTGTTAAGTTCTTCAAAATACTTTTTGTGTACTTTAATTGGTATCATCTGAAATATATAAAGGAATTTTGGGAGAATAGACATTTTAATCGTAGCAATCCTACCTAATAATGAGAAGTTGCAGCTTACCCCATGTTTCTAAATCCTTCTTTACCTGTTGCAATAGTTTGTCGTAATTATTTTCCTTTAGTGTTTTGCAATGTGCTGTCAGCCATATTCCTAAGTATTTAACCTTCTTTATCACTTGAAATCCCATGATCTTTTCTAATTCTAACTTCTGTTTTCCTGTTAGATTTATAGTTATTAATTTCATTTTCTTTCTATTAATTTTTAATCCTGCAACTACTCCAAATTGTTCTAACTCATTCATCAGTTTTTGTCGTCTTTCAATTGGCTCTTCAATAAAAAAAATCTTGTCATCTGCAAATGCTTGCAGCTTATATTCTTCTTTCTTAACCTTTAATCCTTTTATGTCTGGATTCTGTCTAATATATGTTAGTAATGTTTCCAATGATGATATGAAGAGGAGGGGTGAGAGTGGGCAACCTTGTCTGATTCCTTTCTCTATTTTTATTGGGCTAGTATATTCCCCATTTATCATAATGTTTGCCTGTTGTGTATCATAGATCGTAGTTATAATATTTTCGAATTTGGTCCTAAATTCATATTATAAATTCTTTGGATTAAAAATTGCCAATTCAAGTTATCGAAGGCCTTCTGTGCATCTAAAAACATAAGGGCTATTTGTTTTTCAGGGTGGGCTTCATAAAATTCAAGAAGATTCTTAAATTATTATTAAAACTATTCTTAAATTATTCCTGATTTGTCTGTTCGGGAGAAATCCATTTTGGTCTTGATGTGTAAGGTCATTCAAAATTCTTTTTAATCTGTTTGCAATAATAGAAGCAAATATTTTATAATCTGTATTTAACAAGGAAATTGGCCTGTAGTTTTGTATATATCGGGAGTCCAAATCTTCCTTTGGGATCAGTGAAATCAATGCCCCCTCCATGAGTCCGGCATTCTGGCTGCCAATAAGAGATCATTAAAAACTTCCACCATAAGGGGTCCTATTAGTTCACCTATTGCCTTGCATGGTTCCCCTGGGATCCCATCTGGTCCTGGAGATTTACTATTTTTCTGGTTCTTTATTGCTGATTTCAAGTCAGACCAAGTATTATCTTTGTTTAATAATTCTTTCATCTCTTCCGCAATTACTTTATCCTTCATTTTATCTAAATAGTTTCTTATCCTATCCTCATTGACCTTCTTTTTTTAATATAAGTCTTCAAAATACTTCTGGGCAATTTCTTTTTTCTGTTCTATCTCCTGTTGTGTATCTCCATTTCCATCTATTAATTGGTAAATCAATCTTTTTTCTTTCCCTTTTTTAAGTCTATAGGACAACCATCTCCCTGGCTTATTAGCGTGCTCAAAATAAGTTTGTCTAGTTGTATTCAAATTTATAATCATTCACTCTTGTTCAATTCAATTCAATTTGTGTTTAATCATTGTCATCTGGTTTTGCAATCTTGAATCCTTTCAAGTACTTTGTAATTGAATTTCTAATTCTTTAATTTTTTGTTGCAATTTATTTTGCTGGGCATATTTTTCTTTATTCCTCTTGGCATTATAAGAGATTGTTATACCTCTTATTACTGCCTTCATTGTGTTCCAAATGTTTTGTTTCGTAGTTGCTCCATTATTATTTTCTTTTAAGAAATAATTTAATTCCTCCTTAAGTTTGTTCGTATATTCTTTTTCTCTAATTAACTGTGTATTTAATGTCCACCTTTTCCTGGGTTTTTTTTTCTACCTTTCCAGATCATCTGAATTGGATTGTGGTCTGCCCATTCATTGGGTAAGATTTCAATCCCTTTTATTTCATTTGCTATTTCCCCATGCATCCATGGCATGTCAATTCATGTCCAAATTTGGTGGGGTTTTGAATAGAATGTAAATTGTTTTTTCTCAGGATTTAACCTTCTCCATATATCAATCAAATTTAACTCCCTCATCATTTCCATACATATTTTTGGAAGCTCTTTTTTTCCCCTGTTGCTCCCCACAATACTGTGGTCTTTTTGGTAATCAGCAATAGCATTAAAGTCCCCTATGATACAAATATTTCTTTTTTCCAATGCTACTATTTTTTCATATAAATACTTAAACAATTCTTTTCGCTCTCCATTTGGTGCATAGATTACCACTAGAAGGATTGGAATAGCATTGATCCAGATCTGCAAAACCAGAGTTCTTCCATCAGGGTCCGACCATATTAACTCTGCTTTTATGTCCTTTCACATACACTGCAATCTCTTTCTTTTTCCCAGCATCTGCTGGTGCAGTAAATAGCTTCCCTAATTTCGGGCATTCTAAATATTTTTCATCTGATTTCTTTATATGGGTTTCTTATAAGCATACTATGTCAGCGTTTCGCTTGATTAATTTGGCTATTGTCTTTTTCCTTTTTGTCGTAGAGTTTAAACCATTTATGTTAATTGACAATATTTTCCTTTTCTTCTCCCATTATTTAGTTTTGTATTGTGACTGCTCCAGTTTCTCGTTGTGCCTGAAAATGTATCCTATCTTCTTCTCTCTCTTGATGTGGTTGACTATTTCCTTGGTTTCCTAAAGCTCCGTATCTGTTCTTATGTTGGTCTTGGTCTTTTTGGGAGTTCGTTTCCACTTCATCCTTACTGCTCTGTTCTTCCAGGCCTACCAACCATTCATAAAATTCCTGGGCCTTTTCCATAGAATTTATTTTAATTTTCCTTTCCTCCCATGAAACTAACATCCCCTCTGGGATTAACTATTTAAATACAATTCCTTTTTTATTTAAGTGGGCCGCTAAAAATTTATAAACTCGTCTTTGATCTCTTACTCTTCTTGGTATTTGTTTGAGAACCAAAACTACTTTACCTTTATACATAATTGATTCTTCTCTTGATATCTTGTATATAATGTCCCAGACGTTTCTATTCGCAAATCATATATGGAATTCTCTTGGGCATTTGTGGCATCTTGCATAATTTGTACTGACTCTGTAGACTCCATCAAACTTTCTCAAAATGTCATCTTTGTCCTTTTCCAATAGTTCCACCAATATTTCTGCCATTACCTGTTCCAAATCTTCTTCTCTTGATTCTGCTATATTCTGGAATCTCAAGTATGTAGCAGCCTTGTCCATCTCTAGGTAGATCAAGGAATCCTCCATTTCCTTGCTCACATTCTTTAGTTGTTCATCTACCCTTTCCAATTTCCTTTCAGTTCGTTCGGTTCTTTTCTCTACCTCTTTTATTGTTGCTTCATTTTTCTCCAAGGCCTTCTGTATTAGTCCAACTTTCTCCTCTACTTTGGAAATATCTGCTTTCATTTCTGCTTTTAGTTTCCCCATCTCTTCTTTTAATCCATTTATATCTGCTCTAGTCTCATTGTGATTTTTCATAATTGTTTCTTGCAACTTCGACATCGATTCTTGTAGAATAAGCAGGATCGATTGGATATTAACATTTGAGGTGGTGGTTTGTTTCTCCAATGGTATTGTTTCTTCAACTGTCTTTTGTGCCATGGGCGAAGATGTTGCCGACATAGTTGTTAGTGTTGAGGTGGCCTTTCTTCCAGTTTTCAGAGTTGTAGTTGTTGTAGATGTCATTTCTTTTAAAATTTGTTTTTGTTGTTGTAATATGTTGGTTATGTTGTCACAAATTAACATTCAATGGTAACAGTCAATAGTATATATTAAAATTGATCAATAATTCAATTAATTAATCTATCCTTCTCTTTGGTATCTAAACTCTATATATATTTAGTAGGAATATCTTTTAAAATTTGTTTTTGTTGTTGTAATATGTTGGTTATGTTGTCACAAATTAACATTCAATGGTAACAGTCAATAGTATATATTAAAATTGATCAATAATTCAATTAATTAATCTATCCTTCTCTTTGGTATCTAAACTCTATATATATTTAGCAGGAATATTAACCTAATATAATTTCAAATCTGAATTCTATATCACATATATAATTTATATATAGCCTAACCTTAGTTACTAATTATTACTAATTCTCTATAGGTAGGTTCAAAGTACTCCTAATAAACAATATTTAATCCTATCACTCTAATCTAAGTCTTATTGCCTAAATCCAAATATATACAAATGCTCTGAGGTACTATCTCTGTAAAATGTTTCCTCTAAGTAGCTATCTTATCAAACCTTTTTTTTTCAACATTGTTGATCATACACAACCTTATAGTAGCAAAAAAGTGAATCAATTAAATGTTCAAGGTAATCCACCCAGTATATACAACTATTAATATATAAACATTAATTGTAATAGGTGATTAAATGATACTTAAAGTTATTATTATATCCTTTATCTTTTCTATGTATGTAACTGGTAAGTATATAACTATCAATATTATTAATAAATCAATTAAATTAAAAAGACTGCATCATAATTGTAGTAAACAATTTCCCTATATGTATATATATACTTGAGTAATACTATGTGGAAACCAAAAAAAATTGAGAGAAGAGCATTAACTAATCAGAACACCAAAGAGAGATAGAAAAAGTAGAAAGAGAGAGAAAAGAAAAAGAATCTTAAATCTTAAAGTAGCTATTCCACTTTCAGTCACTGGAGTTACACGCTTGCAATCTGAATACCCAGAAATAGAAAATTGCTGAATAATAACAATGTCCTCTCAAAATCTCAGCTCACTCAGTTATATCCAGTTCTCTTTTCATCTTTTCTTGTGGATCTTAAGTTCAGTTTTCCTATAATTATTTATTTCTTCAGTTAAGGCAGACTATTCAATTGGACCGATACACCCTTGGATCAGCAGTCAAAGGCTTTTTCAGAGCTTCTAAAAAGTTTCTAAGTATCTCCTTTTGCACCATATTATCTCTGTTTATTTCACTTACTCCGATCTTCTTCTCGTCTCAAATCTAATGCAGTCTTTCAAAAAGAAGGTGATCCAAGTCCCCCAGACCTTCCAGCAGCTAGATTTCCTTCCGTTAATAACAATGTAGCAAGCCTCACCAACCTCCCAGTCTTCTTTGCTTCACTTGTTACTGTCCTTATTTTCTATCTGTCCAGTCCTTTCACTTTCACCCACCTCACCTACGTTCCTTAGCCACTTCCTTTTAGGGATCCGATCAGATTTTTTCAACAACTTTCTGTGGATCCACAGCATTCGGAAAAAACTTCCTTACCCACACCTTTCATCATTGATCACCACAATCTGTCGCTCACTTGCTTCCTTTCATTAGTGGCAGACCAGACTTCGGGACCGCCATTAACAGAATGGCGGTCTCTTGCTCATCGGGCTCTGGAGGGTTTCTCTTCGCTGCAATGGGAGTTGCCTTCCCCTCACTGCCACTCAAGTTTCCCCACACTGGCACGTTTCTCTCTGGGATTCGTGCACCCTGAGGGATTGCACCAACAGCAAGAAGAGTCAAGAAGAACCATGAGCAGACCTCTATACCTCTGTTCATCTCCGCCTCACCACCGGAAGTCTCCTATAACAGCATGCTTGATTGTCCAGTTCATATAGTCTTATATCTTACAGTTAAGCAAAAAATCTGTGGTGAGTCAATCTAGTCAGACAAGACCATTGAAAAGTAGATGTGCTTAATTGTATTTCAAAGTCTATATAAGCTAGTCATAAACGTTCATAAGATGAAACTTTGATGAAGTCTAAGTGGGAAGATGCTGCATATTTTCTGTCTTTGAAGGGTTTCACTCACCTATACATTTTGGGGTTATTTAACTGGCAGAAAGAGTGAACTGATCTTCCCTTCTTTTTATATTTTGTATTCTTGAATATTTTTTAAATTGCTGTCTTTGATTAACATTCTTTGATTACCATCTTGGCTTATGTTATTACGTTATTTTCTTATCTGTCTTGGAATAAAGCCTTAAATATTCATACTATGTAAACATTGCTTCTAGATCCAAAAGAATCTAGAACATCCAAAAGATGATCCAATTCGGCTGGACTAGGACATAGCAATCCATCATGCAGACACCCAAGAAAACAATTTTTACAGCTGAGGTTCATTTAGATTTTCAAAAGACATGATTTTCATAAGTAGCTCATAGGAAAAAAATGGGTGGCAGATATGAAGTGGTAAAGATGTAAGCATTGAAGTATTTAAGAAGGCCATGGGAAAAAGATGCTTGGAAATAATGACTGATAGCTAAAATGGCTAACAAAAACAATTCTACTGGCCATTGAACATGGATTGTTGATTTCAGGCCAAGAAAGAACAACTAATGATCTTTAAACAGATTATGCAATGTTTACTTTGCTAAAGCTCATTCATTCATGAAACATTTGAAGTCTACAAAGTGAAGCAGTTGAGGACATGATCTGAGGGACAAAAGCAGAGGAGATGTGTGGCCTGATATAATCATCAGAAAGATTGATCAATGGAGTTAAAGTTGACAGAAGACATTTTTTTGAGATTATAATGATATTATAAATTCGAATTTAAAAAGATGGGGAGGGGAGACTGGAATGTTGTTTTCTTCTGTCTTTCAAGCATAGCTTTTGAATTCTCACATGTACCTGTGACAGTGCCCTTCTCAACAATTTCTGTCCAAAATCCACTGAGCTCAATCTAAGCAAGGATTATTTCTGTCACACAATTCTTCTTACTAATATAGGTCTGTGAAAATGCTTCTTCAGTTGGTGCATAGATAGGAGGTGTCTTTATTCCAAGTGTTACTTAAACTGAGAATTTCCATGCCAAAAATTTCTGATATAAAATATCAATAAGTTTTGATGTTACTTGGGCACACATATAAATAATATTTTAGAATTTCTTTTTTTAAATTTTCTTTTTTAAAAAATTATGTACTCTTAAGTATTGTGAATTCACCAATCCTTCTCCTTTACCTAATTCTATTTTAAACAATAAAACCTGTATTAAAACAAATGTGAAATTATTTTGGTTAGATGTTTTTATCTACTTATTCTTTCAGTTAAAATTAAAAATATAGTTCAAATAAGCTACATGGAAATTTGATGATGATGATGATGATTATGATGTGCACAATGAAGATGATTGTCTCATGGAATAAATAGAAAATAGAAAATCCCATTTTCTGTCCATATTTAATCAGTAGCTTAAAAGTTTTAAATTTCCCTCCTTTCTGATATGGCCCATGCTTCATGTCCCTTAGCTGTAATAGGCATATTGTCAAAGATGAGTTTAAAATCTCTGAAAGCATAATAGAAATTTTGAAGATTTACATTTCAACAGCTAAATCCAAGACTAAGCAAGACATTTTCTCATGAATACTGATTTGATTTGTACAGGTTTTTTTTTTTTTTTGCAGCCATCCTCTCCTAGTTATGGAGAGTTATGAAAATGTATGGTTTGTGCTAATGTGGCTACAATGGGCTTCTGTGCCTAGAATGTGAACAATTATTGCCAGGTAATGATAAAAATGTACTAAAATAGCTTAGAAGTGACTGAAAAGATCCTTTAAATGCCTCATTGACATTTCAGATTATCCATTCTATCCTTCCCTTCCTTTCCCATCCATGTGTTTGCTCATTTGATACCTAAATGTTTTGATGCAGGGATCCTACATTTTGATACTGAACACATTTAGATATCCTGAGATTAGTTCTTAGGAACACTGCAGTGTTTTGAGATAATCCTATATAGAATGATATGTGATGCTGTCATACTACTCTGGGTTACACATATACATTGTACCCTCTATCCTTCCATAGGTGGACACACATTAAGTCATATGAAAAGAGATGCATTTTTGCTATTTTAAGTAACTAAGATGTAGAATCAATTCTACTTCTATTTTCCTATAGATTATTTCTATATAGTAGTAACCCTGAAGATATGCTTGAATGTTAGATCTAGTATTACAATTGATTTTTGTTACATGTTAGTTACACATACATAGTTCTGAATACAGATTATATCCTCTTATATCCTCTTCAGAATTTCTCTTATTCATTAAAGAATAAATAATATGAACTAAAAAAAATGAGGGGTGTGACTGGATGAAGTCCAAAGCACTTCTGCCACATCATTTTTTGAAAGTTTTTTGAAAGCCCTACAATAGATGAAGTTTAAATTTGTAAATAAAGCTTTGGGATGTGAGATATCTTATACAATATACTTTTCTTCTGAGAATGTATGTTTTGACTATCTATGTAACATATGTAAACATTTTCATTTTTATATTCATACACAGAATAATATAAAGGAAATCTTTATTTATGTTTGATGAACAATTTGATCTAGTGGTTAAGGGTCCAGGCTTGAAATCAGGAGATTGAGAGATCTAGTCCCATCTAAGACATGCAAGTTAACTGGATGATTTGGAACCAGTCACTATCTCTCAGCCCATGACCAAGGCACAGAGGACAAGTTTGCTGGTCAATTTTGCCATAACCAATGGATCACACTCATTTAGACTAATCTTAGTCCTGTTATGAATAAACAGTGACAAATATATTGATCGGGAAGAAATTCATGCAAATCTAACAAAGGATTTCTTGAAGGACTATATAAAAGAGTAATCCTAATATCAGAGATAATCAGGCAGTTTTTATAATTTTGTGAGCATAAAGTCTTTAGGTAATTTAGTCGAGAACATTTCTTCCCTGATCTTTTCAAAGTACTGAATACTGAGTTTTAAATACATGCAAATGGGTGGAGGAGGGTAGATATCAAAAAATAAATAACTTCTAACTAATGCTCTTTGATTTAAAATGTTGTGCTCTTTTTGAAATATAAAAAGGAAAAATCCCTACAGGCACAGTTATTATTTCCTAGTACCTTTTAAAGGAAACTAAAAAAGAACATTTTGTGAGAAAAAAATAATTTCATTATGAATATGATAATTTTTTCATGTCTAATATTAAACATGCAAAAACAATATAAGAGATGCAGGAGGCAAAATGAGATTCATTAATAAGCATCATAATACTAATTAAAAGCAAATCTAGTCCCTCTATGACCTTTTGAGACTGTGTTTATCTTGGCTTAGTTCACACAATATGCTAAACTCTATATAGCTTTTGTTTGGTTCACATAATGTGCTGTGCTAAAGCAAATACATTTTTATTATAGCTGCATTCTAAATGTTAGGATGATCGCTAAGTGTATGTACTATACTGAATTACAAATTATCCAAACTCCATTTTGGCATATTGTACTATGCCATGCTGTGCAACATGAACCAAACCTCATCCATGCCTGACAGAACATAGTTTTTAGTACATATTGCATAAAACACTATCAAGGAACTGGGTCTAAAAATATATGGCCAAACAACCTGCAAACATTAAGTTCATATACAATTCCTGTGGGATTTTTATAATAAACTGAAGACAAACAGAGTCATCATCTGAATATTGAATATTGAGTGGTCAATGTCTGGAACTCACTACCTGATTCTGTTGTCACCTGCTCAAACTCCCATTCCATTACCCTCAAACTAACCTCTATTGACCTCACCCCATTCCTAAGAGGTCTGTAAGGGGTGTGTATACACGCACAATTGTGCCTACTGTCCCTGTCCAATTGCCCCCAATTATTAGTTCCTATTTCTTGTATTTAAACTTATGTTTACTCTTGTTTCTGTTGTATTTTAAGCTTTTGACAAATAAATAATAAATAAATAAATAAATAAATAAATAAAATATGTTCACTGATATGTTTCATCTATTTTTCTTGTTGTTTCTTATTGAACAAGTGTCATCCTGATAGATACTGCTGGGACATATTAGTTCTGTAAGATACTATGCTAAGTGTTGTATCAGACATTATGTTGTATCAGACATTACCAGCATTGTTTCTCGAAGAAGCTTGGCAAACTATTTGAAGTGTTCATGCTCTGTAATCTCTTCTGAGAGGAATCTCTTTGAATTCTGTGTCTTATCCCTAGGACTGCTGTCTGGTTGAAAGCCAAACATATGGTGCCTGCTTTGTGGGCAGAAATCCTCAAACTGGCATGCACAAACATTGCTCACTCTGCTAGCTCCTCTGCCATTTCTGTGTTAAATTTCAGGGATTGAATTTTTGTTCAGACTCCTTCTGTTCTGAACATTCTCCCTTTCTATTTCTTAGTTAATACCTACTAGATGAAAATCTTTTCTTCAATTCTAATTTTTGAGTGCTTGCAATTAGGTGAAAAGAAGACACATAATTTGAACATAGTCGAAGGGCTCTATGCTGTACAATTTTCTTCCAATTAAATTATTTTTTTTTCAAGTGAAAGAAATACAGTATATTATCAGTTATCCATACATTGGCAATGCAAGCCTGATGGATTTTAGAAACAATTTCTGTTGCTTTTGAATTTGGAATGCTCAACTGCACTTTGTATCACTGTATTTCAGTGCTGAAACCTGATCCAATGAAACATCTGTGCAAACACAAAATGTGGTCCAACCTGGCTTTTAAAAGCAGTAGAAACAAGTATCAATGCAATTTGTCTGATAGGTTTTGTCAGATTTAAATCTGTAATAAGAGAGGAATATCCCTCTGATAAATTACATATGGAAACATTCCTCTTTAGAGAACATATCTGTCACAATATGTTTGAATGTGATTTTTTTCTCCAGCAAAGGTTTACTAGTGGTGCATAAGCTACAGTAAATAATAAATGATTGTCAGTGTTCAAGCTACTTGGGGTTAAAGAGATTTCTATTTTAAGAAATAGATGTAAAACAGAGTAGAGACCTCAGTACCTTTTCTGAAAATATGGTAATGTTCATAATTTGAGATAAACTTCTGTATTTTGGAATTATTGATGGGCAATAAAGAACATTGTCCACATTGTTACAGTATAATAAGAATGCACAGTCTTATCACCCCAGTCAAATGGCAAATGGAGATTTTGGATTGTGCACAAACCAATTTGTGAACACCTATACTCATGTATACATGTCGTTTCTTTAATACAAACCATGATGTACAGTACTCTCTTGAGAAAGCTAGAGAAGGAAATTTTCAAAACTATGATAAATTTCCTTAGGCAAAAGTGGACAAACTACAAAGTCACATGTGTCTTAAAGCATACTTTCATATGTTCTTCAACCTTGCTTCAAAAAGTCTTTTGCTTTTATCAAAATGGATTGATTTGCCTCCTATTTGTAGAAGAAAAATGGGACTGATGGAAGTTGTATAAACACACAGACCAACGTGCACACACATATATACTTACACAGAAATATGCATATCCTTTCATTAAGGGAAATATTTATAATACAACATATATTTGAATTCTAAAGAGGATTCGCTAACAAGTAAAGCAAGCAAGAGCCATGATTAGATATGTTTCTTTTTTTAATTTACTCCTTACCAGTTGTCTCATTATTTTGTTGTTCAAAAATTTATCCTATTTATCACGACTTTATATTTCTTTGCTCACATTTGTTTTGGTGTCCTTTCCAAACTTTCCCCCCATGACTGTAGATTCTTTCCCTATCATCGTGGTCTTATTTTTTAAAAAAACATACATAGTTTAAATCAAAGGGTAAGTGCATTCATGCACTATCTAAAATGCAGGCTACTATAAACTATGAAATGGAGTTCTTGCTGTATAACACCACTTATGAATATAACAAAGGATTATATTATTAGGTGTGAGACTTTTCAGAAGTATCCAGAATTTAGTCTTTAAAGGCAATGATAGGAGACTGCTGTAATATGGGACCTCCATAACCAACCATAATATTACCACCATTAGACAAAGGATTCTGCCTTCTCTGATTGGCAAGTTTGTGAAGCCAAAAGGACAAATTAAATAGTTTGTTGTAGTCAATATGGTTGATACTGCACAGGCATTTAATATGCTTGTTTTGTAGCCCACCAGAGTTTTTTGCCATTTGATAGTAAGAAGGTAATATATTGTTAATAGATCTTGGAGGGGGGGGTATTAAACAGCTAATGGAGTTCCAATCTTTTATATGATAAGCTGTAATTTTGCTAGGATGGTTTCAGAAGTTTATAATTCTTTGAAACCCTGCAACAAAGACCTTTCTAACAACTCTCCCTACTAGAATATTTATTACATTGAAAATTCTTCAGATAAAAACAAATAAATATGCTTTTAAGAAAGGACTGATACAAATTGTTTCTGAAGGGAGTAGTACTGCTGTTTTCAGCAAACCTGGAAGCAAAATGGTCTTGTTTGCTTTTTTTACATTTAAAGCAACTAGTCCCAAGAAGGTGAAATACCGAAAATAATAGTAGAATGCATATGAGGGATAATAAAATGACTACAAAGTGAAATTTGGACACCAGCTGTTTGAACTTAAAGTCCAGTGCTAAAAATACAAACAAATAAATAAATAAAATTAAAACCTGTAAAATGTAAGATAAAAACTGTTTTTACTAGGAGAGAAATTACTTAGTTCAGATTTCCAAGAAGAGTTTACAAAGAAAACACATTTACTATCTAATGATAGAAGAGGATGTTTGTGTCATTTTTGTAGTCTGTCATTTTTAAATCCACTTTCAGATCCACATTCAAGATTATGAATTTACATTATGAATTACATCCACATTATTTTTAGTAAAATCTGTTCCCAAATATGCCTGAATTTTTCCACAGTTTAAAAACATTGTTCCTTTGTATTAATAGGTTACATCTCCTTTTTAGTTCTTTCGGTTCCCTTTAATCAAACTTCAAAGCCACTCTTATCATGTGCCTTTTTAAAACTAATTAATAACACTATCCCAGAAGACAATTTCTTATAGTTTGTTTTAAATACTCTCCCCCCCACCCAAATTCTTTCTCTGTGTATATTCAGACACACACACACACACACACATATATATAAAATTTTAAACAACTCACAGGAAATGTTATCTGGGCCTTTAATCTGTTTATAACTTTCTAAAATCTTCTGCTCACCCTTTTGTTGTTTGTGCTCAATTAACTAAAAGTCCCTCAACTTGCATGAAACTTCTTTCATCCAGAATAGAATGAAACTCATCCAGTATACTGAAAATTGTCTTTCTGAAGTTTCTTTGCATCCAAAAAGCCATTCACAAACAATTTCCTAAGTTGATTAATATAAGACATATGTGAATCCAGTGTCTTTTTGAAAGTGCTGATCATGGTTTATTTCAAGATGGCTTTCCCTCTAGATGAGACCTCTATCTTACATTCTCCTCATATGGAACCTTTATGTGGAGCATTTGTGGGCAATCCTGCCTCCACACTTGCTCCAGAGCCAATCCATTCATGCACTCCTGTTTCTGCCTTAGCCTTTGATTTCAGTCTCTTCAGACACATCTTCAGCACACCATTATTTCCCCAGAAGTCCACAAACCCTCTACATAAGTATTTTTCAACTTCAGTAGCTTTAAAATGTATGTATTTAAACTCCCAAAATCCTCAGCCAGCCAATTCTAGGAATTACAGTCCATTCAACTTAAAGTTGCCAAGGTTGAAAATCAGTGTGCCAAAATAAAAGCTTCTATAACCACTGGCAACTAAGTACTGTAACTGTACTGGTGCCAGAAAGATGCTCAGGGAATTATCAGGAAAACCATTGTAGGAGAAAATTGCATAAAATGATTGAAAAATGACCACTCCGTCCCTGACAGCCACTTTTGGGTGAAATCAATGTTTGTTTGTTTTTTTTCTCTTCTCATATTCAAATGAAACTGGCTTTTCAGCATTTTGAAGCACTTCAACAACTGCTTAACCAGAAGTGGAAGAAGGATGAGCATGTGGCAAAAGTATCAGTATTATAGTTTAAAATTTCTTGAATAAATTATTGCCTAATACTATTGCATATTTGGAACCATTTGCTAATATGTACTTAGTATGATTAATTGGAATCACAGAGTTAGGAAATGCATTTATTCATGTAATCCAATGCCGCAGAATACATCTATCTTATTCACTATTATTTGAAGTAAATTAGAGTCTTCTATCCTGTTAGCATCAAGGTTTTAATACATAGCTAGTATCTAATGAATTTTGAAATATTTTAATATTTTAGGAATGAGATTTTGAATACAGATATTCTGGTATGACTATCAAATTTGTCAGTTGTGGAGACATATATTTTAAAAATAAGCTAGTCTTTCTAAACTTGTAAATAACTAATGTAGGTCCACCAGTTATCAAGAACAAAATGTGTATTATTTGTATTGTTTAGTGAACCTTAAGACAAGCTTTTCATAAACAAAGAATTAACTCTTATTTCATGCTGTAATTCTTTGAAGAAATAGTTCTTATATTGGGTATTATCACTTGAGTGGTATCCAAGTACAGTTACAATAAGAGATTTGTTATCAGATTTAATTTTGCATAATTCAGCAGAATTTCTTTGGTGATATTTCTAAATATCAAGCTGTTTTTCATATATTGAACATTCATTAAAACAATGAGATTGAACACTTCAAAGTCATCAGTTGACCTGAGATGTGAAATAATATTTTTATACATTTGCACTGGCAAATATTTTAATAACATCTAAAAGCTTGGTTAGCTATCAACATACGGATTACCTTAAAATATTTGCACACAACCCAAAATTGGACTTTTTATATACAGCATATTGAATTAAATCAATGAATGTTGATGCAGAATAAATTGACACGTTTTACAATTTTTACATCAAGTGCCAATCTGAAGTTTTTCAGAATATTCATGAATGAACAAAAAAAAAGGAGAGAAAGAGTAAAGAAGCCCAATTATTTAATTATACAAAACAGGGTGGTAGCATTGTGTTGCTCAAACCTGTTAAGTTTAAATACGTGGATTTAATTCCCAGATTTTCCCATGCAGGCAGGGAAATTCTGGGAACTGAAGTCCATGCATCTTAAACTTGCCAGGTAGGAGAAACACTGTTATAGCATATATTTACACTATTTATATTTATTATAATTATTAATACAAAGCTTATATTCTTTTTACTTCTCCTCTTCCACTTCCACCATCATACGTTGGGGCAACCTGACAATATGTCCTCACTATTAAGACTATATGACCTTATTGTGTCTCTGATAAAGGATAGTACAATATATTTAATTAAAAAAATATTATTTTCTTTATCCTCCTTATATGTGCACTCCTATCACAGGAAATCATATATTTTTATTCATTTGACAAAACTTCTGGAAGGGGAGGGCACATGTATATAAAGAAGCATAATGATGCAAAAAACTTTTGAAAATTACATGTAAACCAATTAGAAAACCTTCTTGAAATTACCTCATTCCAGTTGGAGCTACCAGATTTAAAATTATATTTTGATGCTTGTGTTTCATGTGGATGAAGAATAAGGTGACCTTGAAGAATAAGAGGCTATTAGGTTTGAAGGGCCATAATTTGAAATTTGGGTGGCATGCCTACTTGTGGCAGATAAAGTCTAGGTGAATGCAGATTTTAAGAATAATTTTGTTGTATGTGCCATCCTGAATTCGGATTAAATATAAAACAAGGCTTCATCTTAAGATTCTTTTTTAATTGTCACTCCCAAAAAGCTTTTTAAAAGAAAAGCAAAAGTAGTAGGGCCTATATGGTGGACCTATGGTGAGCTACTATGCTTTACTTAAGATGAATCCAAGTTGAAATTGAAAGAAGAATTAGATTTAGAAGGCAAATTTGTCATTGCTTCACATATTTCTAATGAACAGAAAGATTTAAAAGATAAGAAAAGCCATGATTTTGAATATACAAAACCTAAATTTGAAACTAAATTGTGGGTCAATGATGAACATGTTATTGATAATTATATTAACTGTTGTTGAAACTTAATTGAAATTTGGAAAATGAATGAATTTGGAAAATGAATATGCTACAATTGCATGATCCAATGACAAAGAATTTTGGTTATTAAAACAATGATTGTTTGGTAGGAAAATATGTTGACTAATGGATTAAAATTTACATCAAATTCTAATGTGAAAGAAAAATAAATAAATGATGTATCATTGGTTTTTAACCATCTGAGAAATCATCAAATATATATAAAGGAGTTGCAAATGCATGTGGCAACTGCAACTACCAAGAGGTTACTTTTTATCACCTCTGGTGGACTTGTGACAAATCAAAGAAATACTGGAAGCAGATTTTTTTTCCCCTTTAACTCAAAAGATTGAAATAAATATAACTTTAAACAGAACTTTAACTGTTAGGTTTCCTGGACCAAAAATGTGAAAGAAATTTTGGAAAGTTATTATATATGTTGACAGTGACAAGATTATTATGTGCATAACAATGAAAAAAACACAGTAATTCCCACAAAGAATGAATGATAAAAGTGATGGAGTTAGCAAAGATGGTGAAACTGACTGTTTTAATCAAAGAGAAGAATTTATCTAGTTTTGTTTCTACTTGAAAATTACTTCTGAAAATTTTGTCAAAACTGAAAAAAACTTGGATTGTAGGTTTTGTTGTTTAGAATAGTTTTATTATTCTAATAGAAATAATTTGAAATGTTGTGAAATGTAAAGCAAAAGTTTGAGATTGTACTTTTGTATTTTACTGCAGGGTTCCCAACCCCTGAGCTGCCACCGACTAGCAGGCCTTGAGCATTTCAGAACTGGGCTGCAGGAATGCACATGTGCCCTTATTCATGTATAAAACCATCCCTTTTTCCCTTCCCCACGAGGCCGCAAAGCTGAAAAGGTTGGGGAGGTTTATTGCACTGAAGAAAGAGAATTTACCACTTATTTTCTTTCTCTGCATTTATTTTCTTTTCTCTCTCTTAGTTCTCTAACTATTTTCTGTATTTTTTATTTTATAATGAAACTTATAATAAAGTATGATAAAAAACAAATCATTTTATTCAAGAATCAAGAATTTAATTGGTACAGGTGAAAAATGTAAATGTTTATGCTTCTATTTAGAGCACGGGTGTCAAACTCAATCATGTCATGTGATGTCACGTGATGTTTTGTGATTATTATTTTTTTTTTGCCTTTGCAGAGCCAGGGTGGGTGTGGCCTGAATGTGATGCATCCGGCCCATGGTCCCCTCAGTTTGACACCCCTGATTTATAGCATGGTATAACAAACATGAGACAGTTTAATATAATGGTTAAGGTGTCAAGCTATAAACTGGCTAATTCTAGACCCACCTTAGGTATAAAACCAGCTGGGTGATCTTTGACCAATCATTTTCAGCTCTAGGAAAGAGGCAATAGCAAATGACTCCTGAAATTTGCCAAGAAAAATGCAGAGACTAGTCCAGACAATGGTCAACATTCAACACCAACTCAAAGGCACAGACACAAATTAATATGGGTATTGAATTCATGATAATTATTTATTTCATGTATTTATAGCCAATTTTTCTTCTGATTTAGAATTCAGAACACCTTACATGGTAGTAAGTAGTCTCCATTCAAGAGTGGTGAAATTTTAGTCTTTACTAGCTTCAGGAAATTTATTACCTCATATTCCTCATTTTAAATCCCATCTGTACATCTGTTGTGCTTCACAGCTAATATGTATGAATGCCCCAAAGTAGACAACACAAGAATAATTTTTACCAACCAAAATGATTTAGCTTCCTCTATGTTCTGAAGAAATAAAGAAAAGCTAGACAAACTTATCACAGTCATTTTCATCCTTTCCGATAATAAGTCTGCTGGCAACTGCTGACAGTAACACATAGATTGCTACAATTAATTGGAGAAAGTAGCACACAGATTGCCAAAGTTTAATGGTAGGACACAGAATGTTCTCAAGACCTGAGCAAGCAGATGGTGACAATAGAAAGCCTGTGATTGTTATACATAAAAAGGCACAAAGGAATAGAAAAGAAGAGAGAAATGTAGTTGCTGCTATTTTCTTGACTGAATCAAAGTTTTTGTATTTAATGGGTTTGCCTTTGAAAACACCAACTTCAGATCATGATCCAACAGACTGAAAATAATGGCACTGAATTCCTTTTACCTGTTAAGTGTTTTGCGTAGAATGCTTAAGACATTTACTTGGAAATTACTTGGAAAACTTGTTTCAGTAGAATTCAAATCAGTGGCTTTATAAATCATGTATGGGCATAATTTTTACTCTCAATACACACATTGCCTCAATATAAGTTAGGGGGGGTAAATGCCAGTAGATAGATGGGCAGAAATTATCTGAGATGCAATCAGAAACTTTATGATCCCATCTTTACTTTTTTATATACTATTTTTTATTCTTCTCTTGCTCACTCCTATTTTCTCAAAGGAATATATTAATAGAGAATTTTAGGTGTTTTCTTAAAGAGGCATTTGAAATTAGGTGGGTGCCTGGTTGCTACAGCTGTGAGTGAAATTGTACTGCATAGATTTCACATTAAAAAACATTTTGTGTATGTGGAAAAAGAAAAAGAAGGCAAAGAAGAAATGATAAAAATGTAGGTGGATCATAAGTAGAAAAATGATATTACCCAGAATTTCCTATGAATGAATAAAGGGGATTGCATTATACAAGTATGCATTATACAATCAAAAAAATATTAATTAGGATTGATACTGTATGCTTTTGAATATTGATGGGAAGTACTCTGAAAATATCACTCATCCATTTCTTAGAACTTTACATTTGCAATATAGTTATGTAGCTGTAACAAAATTAAGTTTAAGATATAGTTTTCATTTTGTGAATGGAATGGAATGGAAATTTTTGTGAAGATTCATAGAATTCATAAAATAACCCTTCCCAAACATTTCTCTGCTTCTCTTACAATTCTCAAAGCTGTGCATGTGAGATTTGAAAATTGAACAGGAATGGTATTGGATATAGTCCACAGGGAGAGGAATAAAGAGAAAATAGAAGGAATTGATGGAAATTTGCTCCAATTGTGCAGATAGTAGAGAAAATAGGGATCCATGTTAATAAAATTTTTATTCTTGACTTTTCTAAAAAAATATGACATGTTATAGAATAAAAAGATTTTCATGATAAAAAGATTTTCATGTGTATTTGCTTTACACATACATTATGGGATGAAAATAAAAAATTAAAGTCAACACATGCATGACTTCACATCCCACTTTATTTATTTATTCAATTTACATGTCTGAGCAGCTTGCAAACAAAGAATGTATGTATGTATGTATGTATGTATGTATGTATGTATGTATGTATATGTATGTATGGTATTCAGCTCTGTTTGGGTATTTTCCCACGTCATTATAGTTGTGCTTTTAAAGTTGTAGAGACGTTTCAGCAGAATCTCATCTGCCATCATCAGGCTTGTGTATTGCGTTTGTCTGTGAGTCAAGCTTTCACAGCCATTTCTGTTTTAAATTTGGTGCTAGCCTACTGCTGTGTTAGAATGGTTTTTTCTTCATCCTGATTGGTTGGGAGTCTTGGTCTGGGTTTATTGGTCTTGGAGTGTTCTGCTAGTTCCATGAGGTGTTTGGGTGGTTGGTATTTATTTTTGATGATTTCTAGGGTTTCTTTTATTGGGACTTGAGTGAACAGTGAAACCACATCAAAACTTACAAGCAGCAGCTTCACATCTACAATACTCATACCACCTCTTGGAAATGATCAAAGATCTACACATGGAACAAAAAGATCTGCTTGTAATTTTTGACCCTAACCACCCAAGCATCTCATGGAACTAACAGAACACTGCTTAACCAACAGCAAAATTGAAGGAGCCCCTATGGGATCACCACTGTCACTCGTCATTGCAAACCTGTTCATGGAAGAATTTGAATCCAGAGCCCTAGCCAATGCCACCCACAAACCCAAACTATGGTTAAGATACATCAATGACACATTTGTTATTTGGCCCCATGGAAAAGAAAACCTAAACAATTTCCTAACACACCTAAACAGCACACATCCCAAAATCAAATTCACCATGGAAAAGGAAACAAGCAAACAACTACCATTCCTAGATGTACTAATCTACAAAAAAACAGATGGCACACTAGGACACACCATATATCAGAATAAAACACACACCAACCGCTACCTCAACGCCCAATCCCACCACCACCCAGCACAGATAAACTCCATGGCCAAAATGCTAATTGCCAGAACCAAACGCTTGGCAGACAAGACACACATAAAGAATGAATTATGCGCCTTAATTAAAGTACTGACAGCCAATGGCTTCCACAAAAGCAAAATCACAGGCCTGATCCACAAAAACACACTGAGACATAATGGAGACCTAGAAGATGAACAAACCTATGGAACAGCTGTCCTGCCCTACATAAGAGGTGCTATAGACAAAATCAGGAAGATACTACACAGGCATCACATCAAGACTGACTTCAAAACAGACAGAAAAATAGCAGCCATCCTTAGAAACCCCAAAGATAAAATTGACCTGGAAAACCAAGGCATATATGAAGTCCCCTGCACAACATTGCCCTGCCACATACATTGGACAGACCAATAGAAGAATAAGCACTCACCTGGATGAACACAAAAACACAGTAAAAAAGCTGGAACACACTACCTCACTAGTCCAACACATGAAAGCCACAGGTCATAGCATCGACTTCAATGGCACCAAAACCCTAGCCACTATAGAAAACCCCAGCTACAGAATTATCAGAGAAGCCATAGAGATTGAAAAAAGACCTGAAAGCATGAATAGAAGAGATGATTCCACTTGACTGTCAATTTTCTGGAAGCCTGCACTCACAAACAAAAAATCTCCACAACACAAGCCAGGTAAACACCTGGGCACAAACAGACTCCTCCTGATACATCCAGCTCAAACACACCCTAACCAGGCACCCCAGATGAAACCTAGCTTCCTAATAAATGATAGCTGTCCATTTATTCAAAGCCAAGCCGCACTAAAAGCCTCCAATACAGGAAACACAATGTTGCCAGCCAATTGAGACAAAAAAAGGCTACAAAACAGAGAGAAGATATTAGAAACACCAATCAAGCAGAACACAGCAAACTCGAAGACCAATAGCATCGACTTCAAAACCCTAGCCACTATAGAAAACCCCAGCTACAGAATTATCAGAGAAGCCATAGAGATTGAAAAAAGGCATGAAAGCATGAATAGAAGACCAAGACCAATAAACCCAGACCAAGACTCCCAACCAATCAGGATGAAGAAAAAACCATTCTAACACAGCAGTAGGCTAGCACCAAATTTAAAACAGAAATGGCTGTGAAAGTCTGACTCACAGATGAACACAATACAATACAAGCCTGATGATGGCAGATGAGATTCTGTCGAAATGTCTCTACAACTTTAAAAGCACAATTATAATGACGTGGGAAAATACCCGAACAGAGCTGAATACCATACATGTAAGTACTCGCGAAAACTTAAGAATGAATATATATATATATATATATATATATATATATATATATATATATATATATATATATATATATATATATATATATATAACACACACACACACACACACACACACACACACACACACACCTCCACAAGTATGCCGCAGCTGGTGAATCTTAAAAAGTCCACAACATAGCCAAGAAATGGGTCACATCCCATAGGCCTGGCACAAAATCAAGTTTTCAAAGCCTTATGGAAGGTCATCAAGGTAGAGGCCAATCTAATCTCAGGGGAGCTGATGTTTCAGAGGGTAGGTGCCAGAGTAGAAAGGGCTCTTTCTTTGAGCCTTGACAATTAACATTTTTGTTGGCTGATGTTATCTGCAGTATCCTCCACTACCAGATCAGAGAAGATGGATAGAAATAACAGGGAAGAGATAATCCTATAAGTAACCTGCTCCAATCAATGTGGGGCTTTAAAAGTGATTTCCAGAACCTTGAATCATACCAGGATGAAATCCTGTAGCTAATGCATCTTGCATTAGTGGTGTCATATATGCACCAAATAACCAACTTCATTAATTTCCTGAGCCACTGCACACTGCACCACCAAACTCTCCAAATGCTCTTTAAGGACAGCTCCATGTAGAGTAACTATGAACAGGACTTCTGATCTAGAAGAAACCACTGGAGCAGAGACCATATCCAGTATCATTAATTCACTGAGCCACCGTGCCTCTCAAATATCTCAGTTATTAGATAGTTTATTTATTTTATTTTATTTTATTTTTGGCCTGAAAAATTGTATTTGGAAGAGGGAATGTATCACTGAGTGGAAGACTTAGAAAGAAAACCAGACTTCATTAACATGTGACTTGTACATAAGAAAAATTTTCCAAGGTTAAGTTGCTTGATAGCAATTCGGATATATACTAAAATAATTAATATAATCTAAATATTTGATTATGTTATAGAAAAATAGTCTGAATGTGCAAAAAAGAGGAAAAAAAGGAAAAGGGAAAAAGTATCTAAAGGCCTTCTTTTCAGATTAAAAATATCTCTTTTTAAAAGAAAAAGAAAAACATTTTTTTCTTCTGTGTAATTTGTTTTTATTTTTTTTTAAACCACATTCTTTTTAGCCACTAGACCCAGAGCAGGTCACATGGAGAATAAAATAAAAGCTGAGTGTTTTTTTAAGGCCTTAAAACTTTAAATGTAGAAATAGAATTGGAAGAGAAGGCTCCACAGAGCACACTTGGAATGAATTCTGTGGGTTGGCAAAGTGTTTCAGAAACCATCAGTTTTTTAAAAGCAAAAACTTTGTTCCATAAAATCTTTCTTTCCCTTCCTTCATTCTTTGTTATAAGGGTTTGCCAAAGTTCCACTGTATTTAAAAAAAAACCCAGCATACTGTAGTTTAAAGCATCTGGAGCTGTACATTTATGGTCTCACTTGCAACCTTGGAATAAAGAAGCAATTCCATAACATTAAGAAAGAGTGAACTGTTCTGAAGAAAAAAACCTTTTTTTGTCTAAAATAAACCATCTATATTTTCAACCCATTAATAAGCCTGTGTCTGAAGTACACTCTCCAAACTGACAGCATGAAATGAAACAAAGATAGAACCAAACATTTTTGTTACAAAAGAATTCTTTTTTTAATATAAATTTTATTTGGGTTTTCACAAAAACATAATACAAATAAAACATCTTTTTTTTTTAGAATAGCATGATCCCGGGTTATCACTTCTTCATACAGACACAAACTCAATTTCATATTCATCTTTGTGTTCTATTCCATATCTTATTACTATTTTAACATTTTCTCCATAATTTTTCCTTCCCTTGGTTTTCTCAACTTTATTTTTAATTATCTCATATCTACATTCAATTATATATCTTTTTCTAAGTTTCAATGTCTTTCCAATCATTATATTTATACTTTTGTCTGTCTTGTTTCAATTTCATATTATCTTTTCTCATTAAACAAATTTTTCCCGTTACTAATTGGAGTATGACACTTTTCTAAAAACCATTCTAACACAGCAGTAGGCTAGCACCAAATTTAAAACAGAAATGGCTGTGAAAGTCTGACTCACAGATGAACACAATACAGAAGCCTGATGATGGCAGATGAGAAAATACCGAACAAAGCTGAATGCTATATATATATATATATATTTGTTTTCTTAAGTTTTCGCGGTACTTACATGTATGGTGTTGCTTGGCAGTATTCCCACGTCATTGTAGAGTTTCACGCTCAGCAGAATCTCATCTGCCATCATCAGGCTTCTGTATTGGCAGAAGCCTGATGAAATTCTGCTGATGCACAAAAAGAACTACAATGACGTGGGAGAATACCGAACCAAGCGAACATATATATATATATATATATATATATATATATATATATATATATATATATATATATATATATATATATATATATATATATATATATATATATATATATGTTTTCTGAGGTTCTGGTATTTGTATGTGGATCTTTGGTTATTCGGGTTTCTCCCGCGTAAGATTCAAAGTATCTAGGCAACGTTCGGCGAGGTCCCACTCGCCATCTTCAGGCTGGTGCTTTCGGCTTAGTGCCAGTGCAAGCAGTGTGTGACCGGAGCTGCCATCTCTCTCTATATACAAGTGGTGGGGGGTGGTGTGCTGGGCTGGTTGGCTGTGCTGCAGCCTCTTGATTGGTTGATGGAGTTGATGTTGGTATAATGGGCTGTGTAATGGCCTTTTGTTGTGGAGATATCCTGGATCTTGTGCTGTCATCTCCTGGGTCGTTAGCCTCTTGTGTTTTAACGGCTTGGGTAATGGGTTGTGTGATGGGCTTGTGAGTTCTTTTGTTGTGGTATCCTGGGTCTTGCGTTGTAATCTCCTGGGTCGTTTGTGTTTTGATCTATATATATATATATATATATATTACACACACACACACACACACACAGAGTATATATCAAACTGGAACAGGACCTGTATTTTTATAATACTATAGAAAATATTACATGTAAAGCTTTATTTTGTAACAGGAGAGTGTATAACAAATAATCTTTATCAATGTGTTGAGGAAATTCAGCTGAATCATTCAAACTAGTTTCAAAGATGAAAATTAATAAAAGTGGCTGAACACTCTTGCCCTTCAAATGGAAGGAAAAGTTTGACTTCTTATCATGAACAGTTAATTCAATAATGCATGAGATTTTTTCATCAAACATTGTAACTTGACACGTATATATAGCTCTTCTTAACAGTGCATTTCTTATTTGTGCCTTTATTATTATGCAAGGAAATTAAACTAGCTCACAATATTCTTTGATATTCTTTCCTACTCAATTGAAAAACTGAAGACAATCTCAGCTTATTTTTTGTTGTCATAATCAGTACCATACTGAATCTTGCTAACATAATGAAGCATGAAAATATTCAAGATGAGAGGCATGATATTTTCTTGAAACAACAAATATGCGAAGCCATTTGTTGAAATTGATCCCTACACTTTCCCACATGATTACAAATAAAAAATAGTAAAAAACTTATAAGGATATTAGAATTGTCAAAACAGAAAAAGGTGGCACTATCCATTGCAGAAATAACTATAAAGAAATTTCATACCATACTAATACAAGGGGTAGGTGTCACCTAGAGCAAGTTGTATGACTAGACGATAAAATGTCACCTATCCTTTTACAGCCTGTCTTGAAGAAATATTTCACAAATACACTGGGCAAAAGATGGAATAAAAATCAATGACACCTATTTAAATTACTTAATATTTGCAGATGAAGTGGTTCTCTTCTTACTCAGAAGAGTTACAAAGACACATACAACATCTGCACAAAGTTGGAGAACCACTTGGCTTAAAAATAAACCTGAAAAAAGCCACATTATATTTAATAAATTCACCCCCCAAAGATTTTTTTATGTTTATGGAGAAGAACTAGATGTAGTGGATCACTGTATAGACACCTTGGCCAATGGATCCCAAGGGAAGATAATACAATAAAGGAAATTGAATGATGTGTTAAATGTGGTTGGCATGCGTTTGGCAAGCTAAGTGTAATTTTCAAGAACAATCTCTTTCAATCAGTGTGTGTTGCCTGTTTTAACATATACTAGTGAAAAATAGACAATAATCTCACAATTCATACAAAAGCTGTGAGTGGTTCAAAGAGCCATGGAAAGATGCATGCTCAGTACCACAAGACAAAATAGAAAAACCTGCACATGAATTAGAGAACAAACAAAATATACGATATCATCAAGAGAGTAGAAGAATTGAAAATGGGCTGATCACATAGGAAGGAGAACTGATGGTAGGTGAACAAAAACAGTTATGGAATGGATTCTACAAAAGAGACCTAAAACAAGATGTATCAATGATATTAGGAAGTATTATGGGCCCAATTGGCAAAGGAACGTTTAAGACCATATGGATTGGAAACATGCAGAAAAGGCCTTTATCCTGCAGTGGATAGACAATGGCTAGAATGATGATGATGATGATGATGATGATGATGATGATGATGATGATGATGACTGATGCAATTTGGGCAGTCTGAAACTTAAGTCTTCAGGAATCATCTCGCTCACATAACACCATTTTGTAGATCCCAGAATTTCCCCAGATTACACTATTCAAATGCAGCTTCAAAGTAGTTAATTTTATGTCAAAATTTGTGACGTTTTTATCAAAAATACAGATGAAAATAAATATATTCACTTTTTGTAAGAAAAAAAAATTACCTTAAAATCTACCATTCTCCACTCCTCCCCCCAAAATATGGTTTGTTTTTCTGCTTGTTTGTTTTTTGCTGCTCTTATTCTGCTCAAATTTTGTTTCTTGGATTAAATCCTATTGAATAGGAATATTTTTTGTTAAAAAATGTTTCATGAGTAACCTTCTGGAACAGGAGATAAATCTTTGGTACATTTGATATGTCTTATACAGAAATGCACTCAGATTACTGACAGCTAATGTGACTTCCTAGACCTTTTAACCCCAACGATTGCTTGGAATGACATGAACTGAACCTGAAATCTCCTCCATGTAAATTACATGCTCTTGTGCTGACCTAACCTCAATTTCTGGATGTAATTCAAGCTTAATTTGAAGCATATAAAGAGTAGTTTTTTTTTTTAGAATAAGCAGATTCAGTCAACCATGAAAGTCATCATATTGCAAACTGTTGGTAACCCCTGAAAGGGAAGAAATATTAAAGTTTGTCAAAAGTCTATTAATTACAGTTATTCAGAAGTATTTGAAAATATCAAGAATGTAAGCTTTCTGTTGATTCTGAAAAGATAGTTTACATCTGATTTCAGGCATAAAACCATGCTGAAGTAACCTGCATATTTGAAGTTTTACTTGACTAAATGATAATGCAGCATTGCTACAGGGTAATAGAAACCCATTCACTCTCGGATTAATTCAAAGGAAAAATCCATATAAAGATGGAATAGCATCTCCAATCACTAACCATACTTATGTCTGGTACAATATTCCTATAAAAAAACCCAGAGCAAATGGGACCATTATTGCAATTCGTGTCCATTATAATTTGTTTTCCAATGAAAAAAAAAGATAGAATTGCTCAAATTAAATCCTTGCAAAAATCAATGCATTTTCCAGTGCAATGGAATACACAATTGATATGAAAAAGGTAGTGAAATAAATACTTATAAACAGGAGTAAACTAAAGAAATGAAAAACAGCATCATTATATATTTAGCATCACAGCTAAAAATAAAGTATTTAATAAAGCATAAATACCTGGGACTAATAAATTAAAAAAGCAAGAGAAAAATTTCTAGCTATTATAGTTGCTAATATGGCATTCCCATGAGGGAATAAAACATTTTAAATGACTCTCTCCTGCTAGAGAATTATCACATTGTCACTGAATGAAGATTTCTTTCTGAAAGCGATGCCAGTTAGACATTTTGCTATGATTACCCTTCCAGTAAGTTTTTTTTTTTAAAGGGAGGATAATTCTAAACTGATATTAGAGTAATTGTAGCTCTGCCAGCATGAAGGAAGCATAACATACCCATCCTGTATGGGATCAAAGATGACAGCAAATTATTTCTGTATTGATACAAAAATGATTTTTTTCCACCCAATCAGAAGTCAATCCTTTATTATTTTACACAAAGTGATGATTTGTCCTCTTCAAAAAAGCTGCAATAAAACTGCAAGGTAGTCTGATTTAAAACACAGGAAATGTGTAGCATTAATGAAGAAAAATACTTTAGTTTAGTGTGAAATTATGCTTTCTCATTAGCCGTACTTGAGGGACAAAACAGGAAGACGTCCTTGGTAGATGGCAAAGCTCAAGTTAGAAACCATAGAAATTGTCTTCCTTTAATTTTCGTATTATAGAGATATCACACCCTCCTAATCCTACCATCACTACACAATTGTCCAGAGCGCACAAGACAAATTTTACTTGGCCACAACATACAGCATTATCAAGCTCTGTGCTCTCAAAGCTTTCTGGAAGAAGACTTATAGCATGTGTGTAGTGCTCAGTCTTATAGTTTGGTCTCAGCTTGGTCCTCGCCTGACACTATAAAGTGCCTAGCACTTTATACTTTCTTATCTTATTACACTTACCTTCATATATTTTATATAGCTTTTAATATTTCTAAAGCTTTTTTATATCTTTTATGTCCCAATGCTTTCCATGCTTTGCTGCATTCCTTCCCTGTGCCTTATGCTGGTCTAGGGTTGTAAGAAAGATATAAAAGCTTGGAATTGTGGAAGTGGAAATGAAATTTACTAAATAGTAAATATTAGGAATAATAAATGTAAAGCAAATGAATTAACAAACTGTGGTGCTAACTGGAGGACTGCATCCTTACATCAACTGTAAGCATCATTTTGCATGGTCCCATTTTTATCTGTCATAAAGATTCTTATGTAAGTGAGTCATGTTTTATTTATTTATTTATTTATTTATTTGATTTGCCAATTGTTTACAAGATAATAAGTATAAGCGTATACATAGTTGTGAATACATGAAATGGGTACATATAAGAAAAATAAAAGAATAAGAGAAACAATAGGACAGGGACGGTAGGCACGTTGGTGCGCTTATGCACGCCCCTACAGACCTCTTAGGAAGGGGTGAGGTCAATAGTAGACAGTCTAAGGTTAAAGTTTTTTGGGGTTTGGGGAAGAGACTACAGAGTCGGGTAGAGTATTCCAGACGTTGACCACTCTGTTGCTGAAGTTGTATTTCCTGCAATCAAGTTTGGTGCGGTTTACTTTGAGTTTGTATCTATTGTGTGCTCTTGTGTTGTTATGGTTGAAGCTGAAGTATTCATTGACAGGTAGGACATTGCAATGTATGATTTTATATACCATGCTTAAGTCAGACCGAAGACGGCGTAATTCAAGGTTTTCTAGTTCTAGAATTTCAAGTCTGGTGGCATAAGGTATTCTACAACGAGTAGAAGAGTGGAGAACTCTCCTTGTGAAATATTTCTGGACTTTCTCAATTGTGCTAATATCAGATACGTAATGAGGGTTCCAGACTGATGAACTGTATTCGAGTATTGGTCTAGCAAATGTTTTGTATGCTCTGGTTAGTAGTGTGATATTACCAGAGAAAAAGCTACGTAGGATTAGGTTAACAACTCTTAATGCCTTTTTGGCTATGTAGTTGCAGTGGGCTCTAGCACTTAGATCATTAGAGGTGAGTATTCCCAGGTCCTTTACAGAGCTTGGGTCATCAACAAGTTCTTGACTATTCAGCTTGTATTTTATTTTCTGATTTTTTTGCCAATATGTAAGACAGAGCATTTATTTGTTGAGATTTGAAGTTGCCATTTGTTTGACCATTCAGATACATAGTCGAGATCTTTTTGAAGGGTAGCAGTATTGTCTGTGGTATTGAACAGCTTTACATCATCAGCGAAAAGAATGCAATTGCTCTTAATATGATCGCAGAGGTCTTTAAGTAGAGTATGAAGAGAGTTGGTCCTAGAACACTGCCCTGGGGGACACCACTATTGACAGGTACTGGATTTGATAGGACGCTCCCGATTTTGACCATTTGTTGTCTGTTTGACAGGAATGCTTCTATCCAGTTATTCAGTTGTCCAGAGATACCATAGGATTTTATTTTTAGGAGTAGTTTGTCGTGTACCACTGAATCAAAGGCTTTACAGAAGTCTATGTAGATTGCGTCTATTGCTTTGCCCTGGTCGAGTTGTGTCGTCCATATGTTTTTGCAGTGTAAGAGTTGCAGATTACAGGATAGTTTTTTTTCTGAAACCAAATTGTTTATTGGAGAGTAGGTTGTTTGTCTCTAAGTGGAGGATAATGGATTGGTTAATAATTGATTCCATGACTTTACAGGTGACGCAGCATAAGGAGATTGGCCTGTAATTTTCAACTAGGCTTGGGTCTCCCTTTTTGAAGATGGGGATGACTGTGGCTTGTGACCATAGGTTAGGCAAGGAGCTGGTTCTGAAAGATTTTTCAAAGATTATGCTTAGAGGTTTGGCTATGGCAGTAGATAGCTTTCTTAAGAAGTAGGCACATATTCCATCCGGTCCAATAGATAGAGATGGTTTTAGATTGCGTAGTGATTTTTCAACATTGTCTTCTGTGAAATCGATATGTATTAGATCATTGTTGTTATCTGTGGTACGGCTAGGAAATACTGGGCATGATCCATTGCTGTTTACAAATACTGAGCCAAAGAATGTGTTAAAGATGTTGGATTTAATGGTGTCGTCGTTGCAGTCTTTACCATCAGGTCCTATCAAGGGAGGGATGGACCTTGAGTCTTTTAGTTTGTTGTTTACAAAATTGTAAAAAAGCATGGGTGGAATTGGTGCTTAGAAGGTTTTCCTCTTGTTTAATGTGATAATTGGTGCATTCGGTCTTTATCTGGTGGCATAAATTTTTGTATCGGTTTTTGAAATTGGCAGCGTGACCAGATTTGTTTTTCCGCCAGAGTGATCTCTTTTTGGATTGAAGTTTCCTTATTGATATGGGTAATCTGCTTTTTGTTTTGTTTTGGGAGTTGTTGTTGGAACATATAGTTTGATGACTCTTTTGACTTCAAGTAAAAATATGTTGTAATGGTCTTCAACAGTATTGCATCCAGTGAATAGAGATTGCCAATCAAGGGATGAGAGATCGTTGTCTATAAGATCATAGTTGCCTTTTTGAAGTTACAATTGGGGATTACATCATTGTGGTGATTTTTGTGTGGACGTATGTTGAGACAAAAGTCAATCATATTGTGGTCACTACTGGAAAAGGGTTCTTTAGTTTGTATTCCGTAAATTAAATTCAAACTATTGCAGAAGATGAGATCAAGGCAGTTGTTTAGTCTAGTGTTGTTGGTTACTAGTTGTTCCAGTCCCAGATTTGTAATAGCATTATAGAAGGTTGTGTGTATGATTTCAGTTGTACAGTCATTTAGGGTCCAGTCAATATGAGGTAGATTGAAATCACCAAGAAGGATAAAAGGGTATGGGCAGGATGCAGCCCATGTTAGTAATGTATTTAGCTTGTTTACATGTTCGATGTCATAATCAGGTGCTCTGTAACATAGTAAGAATCGAATTGTGATATTTAAGGATAGTTCACAGATGATGGTTTCAGGAAGGGCAAGCTCCTGGGTAACTTGGATATTTTTTAGATGTAAGGATTTTTAATAGAATATAGCAACACCACCTCCTCGACGATTTTCACGATCTGATCAGTAAACATGATAGTCTCTTACTGTGGTAATGGAGTCAGGGAGAGATGCATTGAGCCATGTTTCACAGACAAATATAATGTCGAAGTTAGCCATATTTAGGAGGATGAGAAATTCAGGTATTTTATTCACGAGGCTTCTTGCATTGAGTAGTTTGCATTTGAGGCCGGCAGTAGTTGGAATTGAGGTAGTTGGGGCGTGCGTGCCTAGTCTTGTGTGATGGTGGATTGGTTGAGGTAGGGTTGTGGTTGAGGGTAAAAGCTGAGTATTGGGTTGCGTGGCTTACTTTTGATACAGTCAGCATGGTAGTCAATGTACAGGTCCTTCTCTCCATTGTCTAGACGGTTTTTGAGTTCGATGCGGAGTACACGGGAGCGGGCACGTTGTTGTATGGTTAGGTCAGGGCGGCAACGGAGGTTCTTATGGTTGGTGTTGGTTTGGCGAGTGAGTTTATAGTATAAATGAATTTACGTTTGCTTGATTCATTTTGCAAATGACCCTGCACAAGCGTGGGGCCACAGAGCCGTCTCTATTTTTGAGCTCTCGGTCGATGCGGGAAATGTCAAGTATTTCATCAGCGGAGATGGTTGATGCTTGATAATCTCTGATGATGTTTCAGACAGTTGTGATGTCATCATTGACATTGATGTCTTCTAGACCAAATAAGATGGCGTTTGGACGTTTCCGTTCACGCTCAACGGCTTCTTTGATGAGGATTGGGATGTCAATATTTGTCTGGGTTGTGTTTATTTGTGGATTGGGTTTTGGATTGGATTGTGGTTGTTGGGTAGAGATGTGGTTTGTATCTATTGGATGTTCAGGTTTTTGCGTTGTGTCTTTTTTTTCAAGGTTGGATATTCTTTCTTTTACGGTGTCCAGGGATGCTACTATGGTGTTGAGGGATGTTTTAATGGTTTCGATGGTAGGGGATGTTTCAATGGTTTCGATGGTATCAACTCTTACAGACAGATCCAGTTTGGGTCTGCATGATTTGCAGAAATATGGAAACTCATTGGATGATTCTAGGTATTGAATCATTTGCTCAGGTAATCCCAAGCAGTCATGATGAGTGTATTTTTACACAGAGAACATTTGATGGAGTTTTCATTGTCCTTTAGATTTTTGTAGCATTTAAGGCATGTGCAGGAGTCTTGTGGTTCATTGGTGGGGATTATCTTCTCTTTAGGTTGTGGATAGGCGTACGATTTTCTTTTTGGCATGGTAGGGTTGTTAAAAATAGTACGTTGATTGAATTAATTAAAGGAACAATTTTGGGTAATCTATATAGCCAATATTACATCAAACAATCAATTGCAGTAATCTCTCAAGTCAGATAATATTCCTGAGCAACAATCAGCCTGATCAATTAATTACTCTAATCACTAATCAATTAATTACACTAATCATTAATCACACTGTTGGTTTAAATTCACTAAATCAATGATTTTGCTATTCAATTAAATTACATGAATTTTGATCTTTTAAACTAGTCAGTAATCACACTATTTGCACTAAACACTCTAATCACACTAATCAATTAAAAACAATAAATCAATTAAACCATTAATAAAATATTTTGTAGAAATTGATTATCTAATCGTTGATATAGGTGATGAGGTAGAAAAGTTGTAAGTTTTGAGGTAATGAGGTAGTATTAAGAGTCTGCAAGGAACGGGTTAATTGTTTTACTAGCAGCTGGATGAGAGGGATTTATCGCTCTGTAAACAGGAAGTTGTAATACAATGTTCCAAGGGTTTTTGACCGAGTGAAGGAAAGGGCTTCACTTCTAAGAACAGAGGAAAACCAGCTATTCTTCTTTGTTTTGTTTTCCCTTGATGAATGAGATTTCTGGGCCCCTCCTAGTTAACTGAATACACTTTCAAAGTTTGTTGCTTTTAAGAGAAAGAGGCACGTCTTGCACTGGTAAATTCAAACAGTTTATATTTTTACGGCTTCAATATACCTCTGTTTCTATCACTCCTGGAGTCCGGATTTGCAATTTGGCGGGGAGAAGAGAGGGAAGAGGGAAATGGGGGCGGCAGGGAGGAGGCAGTCTGCTTCACACCCTGGCTGCAAACTTCTGGAGACAGACTCACAGCTCCCGGTGCTTACCGCCCTGTAAGGATGGGATGAATCTCACCAACTCTAAAGATGATCATTCTCTGGGCTCTCACCGGCTCCAAAGGTGATCGTTCTCTGGGCTGGGTAGCTCCTGGGAAAAGTCGGATTCTCACTCAGCAGTCCGAGGGAAAAAGCCACAGTTGGAGCTTTCCTCCCTCTCTCTTCTGAGCGAGGCAGTAGCGGTCTGTAAGTTTCTGAGAAATCTTGCACTAGGAACTGAGTTAAATCAGGAGATCTGTAATTTTCTACAGAATCCTGTTCAAAGAAGACTGACAATAGGATAATTGGAATGCATATATTGGAGGAAGAGAGAAGATGGAATTTACAGAAAGGTTTGACTTACAGGAAATAATATAGTTTTGCGGAGAGAATAATTTGGCATTGCTAGTACCTGCTTCAAGCAAGATGAATATAATCTATACACCTGGATATTAGCAGATGTTCCATGTCAGTCAAATTGTCTACATAGCAAAAGATAGAAAAGTATAATCCAGTGAGACAGTAGAAATCCAGATTGTTAAATAGAGTAAAAATTATTTGTGTCAAATATACATATCACATTTAGAAAATTAAATTAAATTAAATTTGGGTGAAAGACCACCTGAAGAGCAATTGTAAGAGGTAAAATCAAATTGTGCATGCACACACTCACAAACACACACATATCAGTTATTTTAAAAAGAAGCTAGCCCCCCAAAAGGAGAACTAAAGTATTTGGCAAAAGGGGGATATATAATTAAGGTAGGAATACTCAACACATTTGTACATTGATTTTAAATATGATTATACAGTGATAGACACATTTTCAGGGAGGATATATTCACAAAAATAAAAATTAGAAATATGATAGGTAATGGACTAGCTATCAAACAGGAAAACACAAAAATATTTGAAATACTCATTGACTTGTTTAAAATATAAAAAGAAGAAACAGTTAAACCATTAACAGCTTTATACAACAAAATGGAAGAAGACAGTAGTCCGGGTAGTAGAAAATATCACCTATAAGTGAAGAAGGAAGAAGCAAGTAAATTTTCAATTATTATTGTTGAAATAAACAACTCAATATTCAATATTCAGACAAGGTTTTGGTTAAGATCTTACAAATGAGTATGTGGCCATAAGTGAAAAAGAAAAGACAAATAAATAAGCATGATTCTAAATAAGGCTGACGAACATGTAATCCCACCTTTTATTTAAGCTGGATAATGGAGAAAATAGAAAAATACCAGAAGGATATTTACTTTTAACTATATATTTACTATATCAGGTTGGAATGTGGAATATATTAAAGCTGATGAGTATGTCAGAATATCTGGCTATAAATATTCCGTAGAAGAGCAATGAATAAGAAATTAATATAAGTGAGGGAAGGATTAGCAGCCATGCCTGTTTCAAACATTTACAATAATGGCAAGACTGGAAGAGATGATAAATCAAACATTTTACAAATTGAGATTATGCATACAATACCACTTGGTTAGCTGAAAGCTAGAAGAACTCTTGATGAAAATGGAAAAAAAACTTGCATTGAATGTTTAATGTTCAGAAAATTGATTGCAGTGTGCTAAATGAACTAAAATGGGTAGTGAAGAGATGTAAGTTGTATACACTGACTGCACAGCTGTCACTGTATTGGTTCATCAAACCAATCTCTTTTAACTACAGGCAATCCATAACTTATGACCATAATGGTGTCTGCCCCTTATAGTCATAAGTCATGACAGTTGTAAAACGAGTCAGTCATGTAACTGATTTGATTTCATAACCCTTTTTTCAGTGACCATTAAGCAAATGGTAGGTCATAAAATAATCTAATGTTTCATGATGGAGCAGTTTTGCCAAAACAGAAGTAAATGTTGGTTTTCAGCAAAACTGTTGTAAAGTGTGGTCACTTGACTATGGGACACCGCAAATGGCCATTAATGCAGTTACGCTGATAAATGATCAAAGTCTGGTTTCATGACTGAAAGCAGGAGAGAATTTAAAATCCAGGTTGTAAGTAACCCCAGGGTAGGTCCATTGTAAAATCACACAGTTGCTAAGTGAATGGTCACAAATCGAGTACTACCTTTCTACCTTTCTTATTTCTAATAAAGTTATAGCAGAAGGGAAAATTGACGTCTTTATTGGATTATCATTTTCAATTCAATTTTGGTTGTGTTTCGTGGAGTTAAAAAATCCCTATTATGCTGTCCTGTTTTATTTTTATTTTTATTTATTTTAAATAATTTATTTATTCAACATTTATGAAATTAAAAACATATATTTACATTTTACAGCATTGTTTAAGCAGTAAACACACTTGTACTTTTCTTCTGATAGCGTGTTATACATTGTCATAATAACTCCTTCGTCATTTTAAATTCTATATATGCTTACATATAGTTTATTTACATTCATTTACACGTCACCCTTATTTTTCCAAAATGTTACCAGATCATCAGATATCATATTTTCTTTATCCAGTCGTACCAGATACCCCATGTTTTGTAATATTCCTTGTCTTGGTTATCTTTTAACAACTTAGTTAGTCTATCCATCTCTGCACATTCATGTACCTTATTGATTATCATATTTTCTGAAGGGGTGATAGCCAATTTCCAATTTTAAGCAAAACTTATAGTAGCTGCCGTTATAATATGCAGAATCAAGTATTGGTGCTTCCTGTTCATATTTGGTTCTAACATGTCTAATAAGAAAATTTCCGGTTTGAATTTTACTCTCTATTTTGTTATTTCCTCTATTATTATTATTTCCTCTATTTTTTTGCCAATATTTTCATGCATGGGGGGGTATCTCCACCACATGTGGAAATATGTTCCCTGATTATAATTACATTTCCAATACTTGAGTGTCATGTTGGGGAACATTTTGGCTAATCTCACTGGTGGTAAGTGCCAGCGATGAAACATTTTATATAAATTCTCTTTGTAAGAGACCGAAATTGTTAATCTATAATTTATCTGCCAAATATGTTCCTACTGGTCTAAGTTGATAGTCTGGCCCACATTTTTAGCCCAAATTATCATGCATTCTTTGATGGTTTCCTCCTTCATTTTATAATCTAATAGATACTTGTAAATTTTACTGATCATTTTTTTTCTTCCCCTTGCCTTATTTTATCTAACTCTTGCTGGGTTGTGTAAAAGCCAAATTGTTCTTTATCCTTATTATAATGTGCTTGCACTTGCAGATAGGGCCACCATCCTGTCTCAATTCCTTGAAGTTGTAATTGGTTCCTAGTTTTTAATTCTCCTTTTTCTTTTAGCAAATCTCTATAATTTATCATTTTGGTACAATCCAGAACATTGGGATGCTTCTATTGTTGATAAACATAATGGCACCTTTACATAATGATTCCTTTTTATTTTTTCCCCATGTGTTTAGCAAGGCATCTCTCACCCAGTGTCTTTGAAACTATGAGTGGTATTTACTCTTCCCGTCCCAGATAAATGCATGCCAGCCAAGTTGTAGGTCAAAACCCTCTAACGTTAGTATCCTTCCATTTGTCAAATTGATCCAATCTTTAAGCCATGTGGCTATTGCTGCCTGATAATACAATTCAAACTCTGGAAGACCAAAACCTCCTTTCTTTCTAGTATCTTTTAATAATTTGTATTTTATCCTGGCTTTTTTCTTCTGCCAAATAAATTTTGAAATTTGTTTGTTTAAATCTTCAAAGAATTTTCCCCCCAACTGGACTGGCACAGTCTGGAACAGGAATAGCAACTTTGGTAAGACATTCATCTTTATTATTGCAATCCACCCTAACAAGTCCAGCTGTCTTGTTTTAATAGTGAAGTGCTAACTCTGCTAATAGATTTAAAAAAGAGAGATAGAAAGAAATCCTTGACACTGCACTTCCTGTAGTAGTATCCTAGTAAGACCAAGGACTCCAAAAGTGTACCTGAGCATGAATTCATATCAAGTCAGCACAATTTATTTTTGATGTTACCTCATTTCTCCAATGCTAATTATTTGGTTGTATGTGTGTGTGCGGGTATGGGTATGGGTGTATGTTTTCTTAAAAAATAAGTTTTCTTATTATCTACATAAATTCAAAAAGAAATTAAAGCATGCTTGAAACATTATAGTGATGCAGAGTAAGCAGTACTAGAAACAAGGAAATCATTGTAAATTTAGGGAACAAGCTTTCATGAATACACATCTACAAAGAGAGCACAATTTAACACTGATTGCTATGAAGACTCAGGAGTATGCAGCAGTGTTGAATTATTATTACACTGTGGAATTTTTATTTGACTTGCCAAACTCTATAGAACACAGCTGAGCTCTTTAATATGAAACAGTCTGGCAGGCATATTTTTCTTCTTACCAAACTTTTACTACTCACATTAACATTTCTCATTTGTTCCAAATACTTACTGATTGCTGGGGAGATGAGTGAAAAGAATGTTTTCTTTGCATTTGGAAAGAAAAATACATCTCTCAAAAAAGAGGTGAATCATAATGCATTTGCTAGCCAAATGAGTTTTCTTGTGCTCTGCAGAGCCGTTCTCCCCAATATCATTAGGTTTAACAAATAATAAATTAAAATGTGTATAGCTTGGGACCATGTACATGTAAAATATATATTCAAGTGTAAATAATGCATACTAGAGTATTATACTAGGATTTCTTCTTGGTTAAAATGTGTATATTTAGATAAAGTTTCAGAAAATGACTACATATTTTTAAGGCAAACTTTTGATGCAGAAATGCATCTGAAAAAAATAATTACCAATGTAAGTAATGCAGGTGAATCACAAATCCTTAACAAAATCATACATTTCCAATTATTTGAATTTAGCAGGGCTTTCTACCTTGACCAGTTGAACAACCAATTAAAAACTTTGCAGTAAAATTGCAGCCCAAAAAGAATTGGGACTGGACAAAAAATAATAGAGATCACATTAAAAGTGATGGTTCCACATGAAACGGGCAAAACTAATTGGAGCTATAAGATTGCCAGCATGGAGCACATAATTTTAGGATCATCTATCTAATGCAGACTACAGTTCCCTACATTGCCTGCACACATAATCTTGAGGCAGGATCTGTAATTTGAATGAATGAAAATATATGTGTTCTAGGATAATGTGGCAGGATCCAATCTGGATCAGTCACTGGGACCAAAGGTTTAATTTTCTGAGCCTTTGAATTTCTGCTGGAGCCATCCTCAGGAAACTTCTTTCTCACCATAATGTATATTTGACAAGTCATGAGTCCATGCTCCAATATCTGAAAGCTTATGATGTATCTCAATTTTGTAAAGTGTGATGGCAAAATAATCCTTCAAAACACACTCTAGTTTGAAGAGATAATATCAATATAAATTAGTTTTAAAAGAACGAAGACAGAAACTTAACTGGCCAAGCTTTTGACTCCATTATTAAAATCTAATGTATGGTTAAAATGCATATTTGAAATTAATCAAATTACAGTTCTGTTCATGCTAATAGACGCACTGCTATAGATAACTTAGAATAATAGATTTCTGCTTCCCATCAAATATTGGTAAGTGAATGTCTGAATAGAATTATTTATTTATTTATTTATTTATTTATTTATTTATTTATTTATTTATTTATTTATTTATTTATTTATTTATTTATTTATTTATTTATTTATTTTACTGTGGCTCTCTTTACAAGGTAAAACTGTATATTTGGTTTTAACTACAATTTGGCTGCAAGATCTGAAATTCTTGTTAAAATACACCATTCCGGAACTGTAACTGGTTTATTATGACATTGCATACATTTTGGCTTCAATTACTTAAACAGTATTATTTTAATATCAAAATAACAGCATTAGGAAACTTCATATTTTAAGATATCATTGAAGGAAGATTTTCTTAATTTAACTTGGAAAGCAAATATAAATGGAAAATGATTTATTACTGCTATAATCAATTATATTTAGTGGTTTAATATTTAATATTGAAATAATTTATCAAATAACTATGTGTAATATACTATAGAGCAGGGGTGCCAAACTGGCGGCCCACAGGCCAGATGTGTCACACATAGGTCACACCTATCCCAGCTCTGCAAATGGGAAAAACATTACAAAAAGTCCCTTGATGGCAATGTGACACGGTGAATTTGACACCCGTGCTGTAGAGGGAAAAGGGAATGAAAAGAGGAGATTTTTACAAGAAATGAGAAAGAGAAAGAGAAAGAGAGGCAATAGGGATAGGAGTCTAGGGGGACAGATTTGACGGAAAAGAGAGAGAAGGGAAGCAGGGCCAAACCCAGCAAATGAAGGGGCAATGAAATGGAGGAGGTTTGGGCAGAAAGGTGAGGAGAGCAAGAGTTAGAGAGAGAAGGCAAGAGGGAGAGGCAAGTCTCTTTGCGGGACAGGCCTGAGGGAAAAGGGACAGAAGGGAAGCATGATCTACCATCTAACTTGGCCTCCACCCCACTGAGTGATGGAGAGGAGAAGCATTACTTGAGGATAAGTTGAGAAGAAGGTAGAGAGGAAGCCTGAGGGGAAAAAATAGAGGAAGAAAACTGTGAGGAAGGATAGAGAAAGAAGCCTCCTTTCTCTAGGAAGGGGGAAGAGAAAGATCAAGAGAAAGGTGGTGGAAGGATCAGAGACAGCAGAAGGAGAGACCAGCAAGAAGCAGGAGAAGATGGAGAGAGAGGAAGAAGGACCAACCAGCCATCTGACCCCTCCCCCCACTACGGGACCTACCTCCTAAGAACAGACTGACGACCACCACTGCATGACCTGCCTGCTGGGAGGAGGCTGTACAAGGATCAGCTGGAATGACAAAACAGCAGAGTCCAGTTAACCCAGGCAAGTGCAGGTACCTGAGCAAGAGACCAGAGTGGACTGACACCTATAACAATGGACTGTGGCAGGAAAAGGCAGCTGAATGTTTGGAAAAGAGGGCCAGGGGAACTCCAGAGACTCTTTCAGTCGTAGCACTTCAATTGCAATCTTTGAGGAAACACAGCTTCAAAAACAGCTTCTATTTGCTTATAAAACTATGGTATCTTTTACTTTGCTTCTTAAAGAAAATACACTTTAAAGCAGAGTTGGGACATTATATAGGTTCCATCATACTGCTGAACTAGTACTCCTAATAGTCCTAGGCAGAAGAACTCATTGTTTTCTGCTTGATTGGATAGTTAAGTCTTCACTATATAGAATTAATAATGCCACTATATCACTCCAAAGCAAGCCCCAGTGAATTAACTCAAGATTATTGTCATATCACCTTCAGCAAGTACATATGATTACAAGTAATAATAGCCCAGTTACTATAAATAAATTGCCACATTAGCCTCTTCTTTTTCTTTCTTTATTGCAACACATTCATTTAAAAATCCAGATTGATAAAATGGATTCCAGATTTTATAAGGCTGACATCAGTACGATTGAACAGTTTGAGCACAGTCTTGAATAATTCATTCACAGAGGTTTGAAGTTTCATCAGATTGTAGATTGAGCAAAGAATCTTGTCGCTGTTCCTCAGCTGGCTAGCATTACATTTTGCAGCTTTTTATTCCAAAAGTATGTTTCTAATTAAGCTTTCTAATAACATTTTTCTCATGCAGATCAAACAAAAGGGGGATTTTCTTTTAAGAATTCCTTTATAGGTCTATTAAAGGCAAGTTCCTTCTCTAACTAAAATCTATGCAAGGTTTTGAGAAAGACAGTTTAAAATATGCCATTATTAAATAATGAGTTGCTGTTTTAGTTCTGGGAACAGATAGAGGCCAACATCTTGATGTTAACTGGGAAATTCTTGCCAATGCATTTTATATCATTGCAGGGAAAGCTGGGAAAAAGAAACTTATAAAATAACAGAAATATCTTTATAAGGAAAAGGAATGCTGCTATAAAAATGCTGGTATTTTCAAAATATTGATTCCTAATGCCAATAAAGCTACAGAGATACTATAGGGAATCTATAATTATTTTATATTGTTCCCCCCAACTAATATTGGTCATGCTGATGGGGATTATGAGACTTAACATATTGGAGGGAGTTTGATTTCAAAGTGCCAGAAGATAGAAGGACAAAGGTAGAAGGAGAAAGAAGAGGAAAAGAATGGGGAATTGCAGCTGGCAGTGTGTATGTACATGTGTGCTGCTCAGGGCTACTAAAGAAGTCTTCTGTAGCAGAGAAGAGGGAGAAAAAAAGCTTTGGCAGCTGCAGAAAAAAATCCAAGTGAATTTAGTTGTAGAAGTCTGGGGAATAGGGAAGTAGGAGACAGATGGACAACAGTCCTGTTTGATAGTGTCAAACTAAGTCCAAGTGGGAAGTGTTCAACAGAAAGTTTGGTTCTTTCCCCAGAGGGGAAAACCAAAAAAAGAGGAAGGGAAAGAAAAGTGATTAGTCTTTCTTTCTGTGAACTTCCCAATAGTTAAAATCACCATACCATTGCTAAAGTTTAAAAAATAGAAGTGAAGCAATAGTTTTAGTACTAAAAATATTATGTACTAATATTTACATATTAAATAAAAAAAATGGAGGAAAAAGAAAGGATAGAAGAATTTGGGAACAAAGAGGAAAATAGCTTTTAAGTAGCAGACAAGATTGAAAAAGAAGAGAACTTTAAACTAAAAAAAATGAACAAGGGGATGATAGGAAAGTGGCAATCGATATAATGAATTAACTAACCTACATTTAAATTAGATTCATATTGATCACATCAACCAGTGTTTCAGGATTTTTTGTTTAGTTTTGAATCACAAGTTCTGGACTAAGGAATGTGAGATGAAAGAAATTTGTTGAAATAGTGTTTCGAGAATTGGATATGATATAATGTAATTCTTCCTCTCTTGTATAACTCATAAAAGTTATTATTATGTGTAAACAAACTTTGGCATGCATAATATGAATCTTACTGCCACAAAGCCTAGTAATAGTACTTGTAATGTTTACAAAAATAATAATAGGAATCCATGCACTTTAGGGTGATCTAAATATAAAGCTGCACTTACAGAATAATTATGAACCAACTTATACACGTAAGATATGCTTATGCTTTGTGTTTATTTTTTTAAATTCTAGATTCAATCACCAGTGCCACCTTTCAATTTGTCTAAATATGTACCGTATTTGCCGGCGTATAAGACGACTGGGCGTATAAGACGAGCCCCCAACATTTCCACTCAAAATATAGTTTTTGTTATATACTGCCGTATAAGACGCACCCCCCCACTTGGAGGCATGCTTTTCAGGGCAAAAAGTCATCTCATACGCCGGCAAATAAGGTAAGTTGTAACACTTGGGGTATTCTGGATATAATTCTTGATTGACACCCCGCCCCTTTCCCCCAAACTTACAAAGCCACCAAAATGCTTTAGAGAGGCAGCTTCGCCTTTCTCAGGCTGGCACTCACCTCTCCCTTTCTTTGTGACAGCCCCGCATGCGTGCCATCGGACTCCAAGGGTGGGGATGGACAGCTGCCAACCTCTCTCTCTCTCTCTCTCTCTGTGTGTGTGTGTGTGTGTGTGGTGTGGAGGGTAATTCCAGCTATCTCTGGCCTCTGCTCGGTTTTAAAGTCGCTTGGCCGGTTCCCAAGTCGCAAGCGCGCGCTGGCCGGGAGACGCGGCGCCGGGTGGCAGCTCGGTGCAGGGGAGGCGGATCTTTCTCTTAAGTGGGGAGGGGAGGAGGGGACAAGAGGAGGGACGGGACAGGGGGCGGGAGGAGGTTGCTCGCCTTCTTCCACCGCCCACCGGACCCTTTTCTTCCCAAGGGGACCCTGGAAAGCAGCTCGGGAGCCGGGTGGCTCCTGCCCAGCGGGGTCCCATCAGGAACTTCCCGAGGACACCCCCCGCCCCAAGCACAGCCCTCCCGGTCTTTCAAAGAGGGAGGGAGAAGCGGAGGAGCAAATTGCCGCCCCCGCCCCGCTGCCCAGAAGGAGGGGTGCCACAGTCCACCCCCACCACCTTCTCCCCCCACCCCGGGCATTACGCGGCTCGGGCTAGCTGGGCGCGCGGCCCCGCCAGAGACTCTCCCGCTCCACCCCCACCCCACCTCCAGATTGGCTCTCGCAGCGCCCGAGCCGGGCGGAGGTGGGTGGGTGGGTGGGTGGGAGGAGGAGGAAGAGAGACTCCGGCTGGGCTTGAAGGGGCTTCGCAAGTTGACGGTAGTTATTCATTAGATATTGTATGAATTTATTTAGAAGTTCTCAGACAGAAAATCCAACCTAAAGGTATATCTTTGGATTGTTATAACATTTTGGTAAACATCACATATAAATTTGCACACAGGACCATGGATTCTAACAAAAAATGTTGACTTAGACAACCTTAATAACTGCATTTAACTAAATTAAGTGGGGTTTAATTAAGGAACATGAATTATTGAATATGTACTGTTGCTTTCCTTAGCCTTCACTAAGGGAAAATGACATATAAAATATAATTTTTCTCTAGAATTCTTTTACTTCTTTCAACTACATCTTTTTAGCACTAATTTCTAAGCATATCCTTAATATCCTTCATAATCATCCTTATTATGTATGGGATTATGTCTGGGAATTTGGCATGTAAGTGGGAAGGATCAAACAGGTAAAAAATATTATTGTTTCTTTAAATACCACTTTCTGACACTTGGTAGCATATTTAAAAACCTTGGTGGGAAAAAGTGGGAGTGAGAGTATTTCATTTAGTTACTGACAGGTCTACCCTCAAATAAAGTAACCCTTGCATTCAAACTAATATTATACGTTCTAATCATAGCATCTTAGGAATGGTAAAGATGAGAACTTTAAAGAATTCTTACCTTTATATTTTGCTTACCTCTTTGATACAGTTGTTGATTATAGATGTTATGTAAAGTTTATGGCTGTATTATCAAAATGCCTGCTTTAATTTATTTTCTTCAGTGGAAAAAAGATGGAGTGCATTAATGTCTCATGCTTCCCTATTCTTAATAGACTTCTCTGATCCATTAATAAAGGAACATTGCAAAGAAGAATTGCGAAAGAATAATACCACCAAAAGAAGAAGGTAGAATTATTCTTTGCTTCCTTCTTCACTTTACCAATTTAGCTGTAATTTTCCCTTGATTCTCTCTTAACTAAAAATATTATGGATTGATATAAAATAAGAACTTAATGCATCAACCTGTAAATATTTTTTATGTTTTTCATGGCATGCTTTTTATCCTAAAGCCATCTAACTTTCTGTGAATATTTTTTTCCTGAATGTTATTTTATTTATTTTATTTATTTATTTATTTATTTTATTTATTTGATTTGCCAATTGTTTACAAGATAATAAGTATAAGTGTATACATAGTTGTGAATACATGAAATGGGTACATATAAGAAAAATAAAAGAATAAGAGAAACAATAGGACAGGGACGGTAGGCACGATGGTGCGCTTTATGCACGCCCCCACAGACCTCTTAGGAAAGGGGTGAGGTCAATAGTAGACAGTCTAAGGTTAAAGTTTTTGGGGTTTGGGGAAGAAACTATAGAGTCGGGTAGAGTATTCCAGACATTGACCACTCTATTGCTGAAGTCGTATTTCCTGCAATCAAGTTTGGTGCGGTTTACTTTGAGTTTGTATCTATTGTGTGCTCTTGTGTTGTTATGGTTGAAGCTGAAGTATTCATTTACAGATAGGACATTGCAATGTATGATTTTATATACCATGCTTAAGTCAGACCGAAGACGGCGTAATTCAAGGTTTTCTAGTTCTAGAATTTCAAGTCTGGTGGCATAAGGTATTCTATAACGAGTAGAAGAGTGGAGAACTCTTCTTGTGAAATATTTCTGGACTTTCTCAATTGTGCTAATATCAGATACGTAATGAGGGTTCCAGACTGATGAACTGTATTCGAGTATTGGTCTAGCAAATGTTTTGTATGCTCTGGTTAGTAGTGTGATATTACCAGAGAAAAACTACGTAGGATTAGGTTAACAACTCTTAATGCCTTTTTGGCTATGTAGTTGCAGTGGGCTCTAGCACTTAGATCATTAGAGGTGAGTATTCCAAGGTCCTTTACAGAGCTTGGGTCATCAACAAGATCTTGACTATTCAGCTTGTATTTTATTTTCTGATTTTTTTTTGCCAATATGTAAGACAGAGCATTTATTTGTTGAGATTTGAAGTTGCCATTTGTTTGACCATTCAGATACATAGTCAAGATCTTTTGTAGGGTAGCAGTATTGTCTCAGGTATTGAACAGCTTTACATCATCAGCAAGAGAACGCAATTGCTCTTAATATGATCACAGAGGTCGTTTATGTAGAGTATGAAGAGAGTTGGTCCTAGAACACTGCCCTGGGGGACACCACTATTGACAGGTACTGGATTTGATAGAACGCTCCCGATTTTGACCATTTGTTGTCTGTTTGACAGGAATGCTTCTATCCAGTTATTCAGTTGTCCAGAGATACCATAGGATTTTATTTTTAGGAGTAGTTTGTCGGTACCACTGAATCAAAGGCTTTACAGAAGTCTATGTAGATTGCGTCAATTGCTTTGCCCTGGTCGAGTTGTGTTGTCCATATGTTTTTGCAGTGTAAGAGTTGCAGATTACAGGATAGTTTTTTTCTGAAACCAAATTGTTTATTGGAGAGTAGGTTGTTTGTCTCTAAGTGGAGGATGATGGATTGGTTAATAATTGATTCCATGACTTTACAGGTGACGCAGCATAAGGAGATTGGCCTGTAATTTTCAACTAGGCTTGGGTCTCCCTTTTGAAGATGGGGATGACTGTGGCTTGTGACCATAGGTTAGGCAAGGAGCTGGTCCTGAAAGATTTTTCAAAGATTATGCTTAGAGGTTTGGCTATGGCAGTGGATAGCTTTCTTAAGAAGTAGGCACATATTCCATCCGGTCCAATAGATAGAGATGGTTTTAGATTGCGTAGTGATTTTTTGACATTGTCTTCTGTGAAATCGATATGTATTAGATCATTGTTGTTATCTGTGGTACGGCTAGGAAATACTGGGCATGATCCATTGCTGTTTACAAATACTGAGCCGAAGAATGTGTTAAAGATGTTGGCTTTAATGGTGTCGTCGTTGCAGTCTTTACCGTCAGGTCCTATTGCTGAAAAGAAACACATATGCACATATATACATATTATAGGCATAAGAAATGACAAAGCTTGAAGATGAAAATGTGCCTGCTTAAAATTCTTTACCATCTTAGCATGCTTATTTCATGTAAACTATTCTATTTTCCCCAATAACTATAATCCTGTTCTAAAACAACAAAAGCATTGTAGCTGCTTAGTGATGCTTCTCCCATTCTAAATTCTGGAAAGGAAGTTTTTCTTAATGTTACTGAGAATCAGGAACCCACAAGACAATAATAATAATAAAGCTACAAAACAGTCCATTCATTTTGGTAAATTATAATAGCCTTGAGGAGCATCAAGGCTAATGGCTGGATAGTAGAAGATAGATGCACATTATGCAATGACTATTTTAGCAGCAAACCTAAGATAGGGCCAAAATAGTACTGCTACAACTTTCATTAAATGTATGATAACAAAATAAAGGGGTATTTGATAGCCTCAAAAGCCCTGTTTCAAAATCTTCATGCTATTATCTCTTCTTCCAATTGTTGCTATTGTCTGACACAAAGTTACAACTATAGCACAAGAATAGACAGTGATAACAACAAAAACATCATGAGCCACCACAAATTAAAATATTAACTATTTGTGCTATCATTGCACTGGGCAGAATATCAACACAATGGATCCAGAACTTATTCTGTTACTCTTTACAGCGATTTATTTCCATCTCCATTGCAATAAGTAGAATATACTCACGTACAAATTATACCATGTTTAAAGATAATATTCTTCATTTATTTGGATAAATGTTCTTAAAATATTATATGCAGAAGGATTTTCAACTGTAAGAGTGCTCCTAATCTCATTCAGAAAAAGACATTCAGAAGTTTTGTACTGGGTTAGTGCCTATGGAGATATTAAAAGTGAATCTGGCCTTTTCGTTGATGAATGTTTTATATTCATATCCTTCAGAATCTATATTTATAAATAGGGCTTATATTGGCATAATATCATTATCTCTGTTTTAAACTCCTGAAAGATAAAAACGTTTTCTCATCCCTTGTTTCATTTTTTTGTTAAAGAAACCATCTGAAGAAGTTTGAATATACAGATAAGCATATGTTCCTTAAACAAGTTCACATAGAAACTATTTGGGATCAAAAAGTTAGTACATTTTACTTGTTTAGTTCAATGTTCTGTATGTACTACCTGCAAGACAATTGTTATTCAAACTCTAATAATGTTCTCTTAATAATGCATTATAGAGTAGAGCTGCTTGAAAATAATTCTGCAAAGCAGAAAAAATAGGCTGCAGTGCGAATTAAATAGGTGAATATAGCTCTACTTTGGCACAGATTACTGTGGTTTAGGTAGGGATGGGCATTCCTTGGTATGTCCATGTAACATTTCTGTTTGGTGAGCTGCACAGGTTATCAGTTTGTGTGTCGGCAATTCAATATGATAGTTGCTATTTACAAAGCCTGGTATAGCATTGAATCAGGTTAGTTTAGGGATTGCCTGTTTCCTATTGTATCTGCCTGGCTGATCCAAACTGGAAGGCTTGGCATGTTCTTGGTTTCTTTGATTGGATCTGCTTAGTGCTTGAAGGAAAGACCAGCAGGATATCCAGAGTTCAATTTAAAGAAATAATCTGAAAGAAATCAGTTGCAAACAACTTTTGAATTGTCACCAGTTTGCTACATGCAGGAGTCAAGCTCAACTTTAGATCCCCCCCCCACCTCTTTAATAGAAAAATGCTAAAAAAAATCATAGAATCATAGAGTTGGGACAGACTTTGGAGATCCTATAGTTCAATTCCGTGCAAGATTTCTTTTCACCTTAGACAAATGGTTGTACAATCTTTTATTGAAAATACATAGTGATGGAGTTACTGCAATCCTGGGAGATAATATGTTCTACTGTTTAATAATTATAATTTCTCCTTATTTCCAGGTTGGATCTCTTCCTGACAAGTCTCCATTTATTTGTTCTGCCCTCAGATGCTATGGAAAATAAATCAACACCATCTTCCCATAGCAGTGCTTCAAATATTGGAAGGCTGTTCTCATGTACCTCTTAGTCTTCTCTTCATTTCATCTTCATCAAGCTAAATATACCTGGTTCCTTTAGTGGCTCTTTACAGGTTTTGGCCCCCATACTTCCTCTCATCTTTATTGCTCTTCTTTGCATTTTTTCTGGGGCCTTAGTATCTTGTGTGTGTGTGTGTGTGTGTGTGTGTGCACGCATGTACTGTTACTTCCCTTGATTTTGATGCTATTCCTCAGCACAGGACTGTGTTGACTTTTTTTGGAGGTGCAACAAATAGTTGACTTATAAGTAGTGGTCCAATAGATCCTTACTCAAATAAAGCAAGGATAGATGCACTACCCCAATCCCAGTCCCACCAGAGATCATCCAAAAGTGCGAGCAATGCCATTTCTGTCCCAAATACAGGCCTGAATTCTAACTGGTAGGGTTCGAGATAATCCGTTTCACCCAGAAACCTCTGGAGCTGCCGTGCAACCACCTTCTCACCAACCTTTCCCAAAAAGGGAAGATTGGAGACAGGTCTGAAATTACTCAACCAGGTAGAATTCAGCGATGGCTTCTTAAGAAGAGGGTAGACAACAGTCTCCTTAAAGTGCGCCCTCCCATAAGGAAGCATTAATCACCACCAGAGTCCACCTGCCTAGGAAGCTTTCACAAGCCAGGAGGGACATGGGCCTAAAGCACAAATGCTTGTACGCATATTCTCTAGGATCTTGTCCACTTCCTTAGGAGCAATGGGGTCAAACTGTTCCCAGATAACAGGGCAAGAACCTGCGTCAGGGGCTTCCACCGGACCCGCAACCACACCAGCATCTAACTGGGAACGAAGTTGAGCAAATTCTTCAGCGCGTCCCTTCAGGTGGACCTCAAATGCCTCCTTCCCCAGAAGGAGGTGGCTCCTCTTAAAGAGGGTCTCTGGGCAATTATCTGCTGATGTGATTAGTGTGAAGAAGTATTTACACTTCACTGCATGAATTGCTATGAGGTAGACCTTAATAACAGCTCTTACCCATGTTCAATCAGGTTCATCCCTTATCTTCTGCAAGCAGTACTCTAGATGTCTCCTCATTCATTTCATCCCTCTCAGTTCCTCTATATACATCAGGGCACAGAGAGGTTTACAGGTGATGAGAAGTCACATGGGTGCAATCCTATCCAGAGCCTCATTCACTTTCCTATTCCAAACAGTGACTAAGAGCTCAGCTGGACTGCACAGTAGATCTGCAGTTATAACGCCCAGCTCCTTCTGGAACCCAGCTAGGTCCATTAGTTGATGGGGGTAGATCAATCTAATAGGTCCTGCCACCCTGTGTGTGTGTATGGGTGTGTGTGTACAGCTCTAGAGAATCTCATTGCCACCAGGCTATGATCCAACCATAACAATGGGACCAATTCCAGGTCACATAGGCACTGCTCTAACAAAAACACCAAATTGGGTGGGTGACCACTATTCCAAGTCAGGCCCTGGATGACCTGGGACAGGCCCATGGAAGTTATGGTTTCCATGAAGTCTCAGAATACCTCCAACCCCACCCACAGGGATGGCAGGTTGAAATCCCCCAGAACTATAAGCCTGGGGAATTCCACTGCCACCCTGCGTTGAGGTCTAGGAGCCCAGGTAGGGAACATTTCATGCAGCAGGGAGGCTGATACAGCAGCAGCAATCCCACCTGATCCCTTGAGTCCAATATAAGAAACAGGGCCTTACAGCCAGGCACTTGTGGAGCAGTGCCACTGGAGGCTACTAGATATTCTCTGATAATAACAGAAACACCCCTTCCCTGGTCCTACATCTAGACTGGTATCATGCTCAATAACCCACTGGGCACATGTCTATGAGGGGAATGCGTCCCTCTCGGGCCAGCCAGGTCTTGGTTTTACAAGCCAGATCAGCCTTCTCTTTGAGGATCAAATCAGCTATAAGACTAGCCTTATTGCAATCTGATATGACATTTAAAAGCAGCACCCTAAGACCAGGGCTTCTTCTGACCAGGTAAACGAAATGAGTGCAATGGGATAGAACATGAGATCGGTACTAAACACTGAGGTCATATTCCCCCTGCCAGGCCCTCCCTTGCTTCCTGTATCTTTCATTACCCGACACCACTGAAATAGTGTGATGACCCAAAGGGGTATGGCACAAAAGCAACAAAGTCACAAAAGTAGGTAAAGTCCTTTAATACCTCCAACTTGACCTCCAATGTCCAGTTATCTTCGGCTGGAGAAAAAGCTTTCCCAAGAACAGTCTTTAAAGGAAAGAAATTCAGGCCGAACCCAAAGTATATATAAACTATAAATAAAAACCAACACAAACCACGCTGCTGCAATTAACAAGACAGGGCAGGATAAAGAATTGCAGACTTCCAAAAGATAATGAAACACATACAGTTGGGATGATGCCAGAACCCAGATATGCCTCAACAAACAAAGATAATGCATGCTTTGCTTCCAGCAACTTTGCTGTGCATAGTTTGCCTTTTTAAACAGTTTTCCCAGCTGCAGCTAATGATGAAGGGGATCAGGGCCCTTTCCTCCCCTGTAAACCACGTAACTCACATTGTTCCTTTCTCTGTTTCTCCCTGCGTGCCCTAGGATGAAGAGTGGGTGGCCCTGGGTCTTCCTCTGAATGCCCCACTGGACTGTGCCCTTCCCTAGTTTCTTGCCCAGCCACTGGAGCCACACTCCCACTCTCTGTCAGCTGCTTGACCTCCCCCTCAGAATCAGATTCCAACAGGAGCATGACAAATAGGTTGCCCTCTCTGTCTTCCCTGAGAACCATTCCATCCCCATCCCTAACACTCTTCCTTAAAAAGGGGAAAACCTCCTCCCACTGACAAACTGTAGGGGGCAAGGTGAGCCTTATAGGCACTATAGCACTTGCTCTCAGCACCCTCAACTCACATTACCCTTTCCTCATTCCTCATTGCCTCAAAGCATTCACATCCAGCACCCCTTTATCTCCAACACCTGAGAATATATCCACTCAATGCACAAACAGCTTCCTGCCCAATCGCTCTCACCACCAAGCAGGGAGCCACTCTTCTCCCCCTCCAGCTCTCACCTGGGGAAAGGGGCCAACACACTCGCCTCTCACTCAACTATCCCTTCCGGGCCCAGGATTCCCCAAACATCCTTCCCAGGCCCAATTCCAGAACATTCAGAGGATTGCAGAAGCAAGATTGCGGAAAGTAGCCAGAAAAGTAGCCAGAAGGCCTGCTATTCTGCACTGGAAATTTAGCAGCTGTATAGTCCTACAATGTCTCATGAAGTTCATAGTTCCAAGCTCCCACTCACCAGTTAACCTCAGGAAATTGCAACAGCAGCCTGCCACTCTCCACAGTGTTATTAACCACATGAGTAGGCCCAGCTGCCAACAAAGACCAGTGAAGCTTGTCTCTTCTGTCTGCTCTGCCTCCATTAGATGACCCATGCCATCATACAGAGCTGCAGCTGCTGACTCTTGGATTCTCTGACCAGGGTTTAGTTTCAGCCAGAATCCAGGGGGAGTCCAGGGGAAGATCAGGGAAGCCACACAATCATAAATCATCCACCTCCTCTGCTCTTTCCGTCTCACCTTCCAACTCTTCCTGCTTTCAGCCTTTCTGTTTCTTCACTTCTCTATTTCTTCAACAAATTCCAGCCTCTCAATTAGCTTATCAAGCTTGTCTCCCTGTTGCATTTCTGTCTACACACTCCTCCACTTCCACATACCAATCTCTACATTCCAAAACCCTCTATGCACAACACTTCAGAGCACCATCTACAAACACATGAGGCCAATGTTGCCATCCTCATTATAATGAATCCTAATACCATCACCTCCCTCTTTCAAAGTTCCTACAACTTTCACTATTGAATCAAAATAAATTCTATGAATCAAAACAAGATTCCACCTTATCCCTGTTTCTATTTCCAACAGATGCTGCTGAAACACTTTTGGAGCTTAACCATCAACAGTTTGTTTTCTGATCTTTGTGTTTCATATCACTGATCTTAAGAAGTGCTAAACATACATTTCTAAACAAACATTTTCATACCTTTTCATTATACACTGCTCAAAAAAATAAAGGGAACACTTAAACAACACAATGTAACTCCAGGTCAATCACACTTCTGTGAAATCAAACTGTCCACTTAGGTAGCAACACTGATTGACAATCAATTTCACATGCTGTTGTGCAAATGGAATAGACAACAGGTGGAAAGCATAGGCAGTTAGCAAGACATCCCCAATAAAGAAGTGGTTCTGCAGGTGGTGACCACAGACCACTTCTCAGTTCCTATGCTTTCTGGCTGATGGTTTGGTCACTTTTGAATGCTGGTGGTGCTTTCACTCTAGTGGTAGCATGAGATGGAGTCTACAACCCACACAAGTGGCTCGGGTAGTGCAGCTCATCCAGGATGGCACATCAATGCAAACTGTGACAAGAAAGTTTGCTGTGTCTGTCAGCATAGTGTCCAGAACATGGAGGCGCTATCAGGAGACAAGCCAGTACATCAGGAGACGTGGAGGAGGCCGTAGGAGGGCAACAACCCAGCATCAGGACTGCTACCTCTGCCTTTGTGCAAGGAGGGACAGGAGAAGCACTGCCAGAGCCCTGCAAAATGACCTCCAGTGGGCCACAAATGTGCATGTGGCTGCTCAAATGGTCAGAAACAGACTCCATGGGGGTGGTATGAAGGCCCAACATCCACAGGTGGGGGTTGTGCTTACAGTCCAACACCGTGCAGGACGTTTGGCATTTGCCGGAGAATGGCATTTGCCTGGCACCCTGTGCTCTTCACAGATGAAAGCAGGTTCACACTGAGCACATGTGACAGATGTGACAGATGTGACAGGGTCTGGAGACGCCGTGGAGAACGTTCTGCTGCCTGCAACATCCTCCAGCATGACCAGTTTGGCAGTGGGTCAGTAATGGTGTGGGGTGGCATTTCTTTTTTTTTATTATTAAATTTTTATTGGTTTTTAAAACAAACATAAACAAACAAAACATAAAAACATCAGGCCATCTTCCAAAAATATACATCCAGTGTGCCGGTTGGTTTACAAATTGTTTTGTGCTTCCATTTCGAAGGGGGGATGGTGGCATTTCTTTAGGGGGCCGCACAGCCCTCCATGTGCTCGCCAAGGTAGCCTGACTGCCATTAGGTACTGAGATGAGACCCTCAGACCCCTTGTGAGACCATATGCTGGTGCGGTTGGCCCTGGGTTCCTCCTAATGCAAGACAATGCTAGACCTCATGTGGCTGGAATGTGTCAGCAGTTCCTGCAAGACAAAGGCATTGATGCTATGGACTGGCCTGCCCGTTCTCCAGACCTGAATCCAATTGAGCACATCTGGGACATCATGTCTCGCTCCATCCACCAACACCATGTTGCACCACAGACTGTCCAGAAGTTGGGGAATGCTTTAGTCCAGGTGTGGGAGGAGATCCCTCAGGAGACCGCCACCTCATCAGGAGCATGCCCAGGCATTGTAGGGAGGTCATACAGGCACGTGGAGGCCAAACACACTACGGAGCATCATTTTGGATCAGCCTGTAGTGTTTTTTTCCACTTTAATTTTGAGTGTAACTTCAAATCCAGACCTCCATGAGTTGCTAAATTTGATTTCCATTGATAATTTTTGTGTGATTTTGTTGTCAGCTCATTCAACTATGTAATGAACAAAGTATTTAATGAGAATATTTCATTCATTCAGATCTAGGATGTCTTATTTTTGTGTTCCCCTTATTTTTTGAGCAGTGTATATTTCATACCATAACATGCCTCTCAGTATCTTTACAGTACAGGTCATCACACTAAAGATTGCTATGTAATTTGAATTTCAGTATCAGTGCTATTGCAGTATTGCCTTAATATTCAGAACTACTCAAAGCCTTTGGAAATGGAATGGCATATAAGTTCAGTTAATCAATTGTCAGGCCAATACATACAATAACTCTTCTTGTTTCTCAAGGAACTAACACATTCATTAGCACTGTTTTAATATTTGTCATTCTGTTAGTAATGTTTTGCTCCTTTGTTCTTCTATCATATTCTTAAGCTGTTCTTTGTTCTTGTCTTGTGCAGAAAATAGTGAATCTTTATGGAATAGTTTAAAAATGTTTGTTATAGTAATGATAGTAATGGAATGAACATTAGAAAAATAATATTAGCAGTGATGCTTTATTTTTAAAATGGTCAGTATATTTAAAAAAATAAAATCTATTAAATATACACCTCAACACCTATGTGTCCTTTCACACTTTCTCATGTATGCTAGAACCCATATTGCATAAACACCTCTGCACAGTTTGAGCTGTTCCTTTGTACCATTGATTTCAAAAAAAGACATGATTAGAAACCCTACTTAAAAAAAAAAAAGCTTATCGGCCAAGTTAATTACTATTTTATTTTTGGTACACTTTATAGTAGTGCTATTATTATCTTACATATTGTGTGCTAATTTTGAGCTTGACATGAATGTGGTTTTCTGTGTAATTCCTTGAAAGCATTCTTATTTAAGAGACAGAGACACACAGAGAGAGGCAGAAAGAGAGGCAGAAAATGTGTTGAAAGAAATGTCTATCTGGGTTCAGTTCCAAGTGGGGAAAAAGACAATGGAAACATGGAGGCTGTTTGGAAAGATGGTTTAATGGTGGACAGGATCACATGCCTTGGAGCTCTTGGGCAAAGAAAAAAGGAAAGAGATGCTGAGAGTCTTATACTCTCTCTGGCTTTGAACCTCCTGGGGAACAGGAAGAGTATCCTGGTTGGTTGATGGTCTGATTGATGGTCAGAGATCATAGCTAGCCTTGTAGGTTATCTGTGTGCTAAGTTTGGTTGAAACCTGGTGAGTGATGCAATTAAGGGCAATGAAATGGCTCTCTGCCTGAAGGAGGTAGATCTTTGTTATGTAGAATAGACTGGCCCAGGCCTTAACGGCCCATTAACAAAAGTGTGTGTGTGGGTGAGATTCTGTCTCTCTGAGTTTCTACTTCTCTTTTAGTGGAAATATTCTGCCTTTTCAGTATATCCTAAAATATTTCATTTTTCTAGGACAGAGGTGGGTTTTAACTTCCAACAAAGGAAAGAAGGAAGGGGAAAAAATAGATGATAGATTGATAGATGATAAATAGATAGACAGGCAGGCAGGCAGGCAGGCAGGCAGGCAGGCATACATACAGTCAGACAGATGGAGAATTTTTAGTCAACTAAAAAATAGATGTCAAATGTCAATGTTTTCAGATATGGAAAAAGAGTACATTTGTACTTTCCATCCTGCCCAGTTTTTCCTAAAGAATTTGAGCTCTAGATTGTACACTGAGAAATTCAACCCTGAGAAAACCATGAAACTCTCACTCAAGCAATTTGGTATAACTTCATAATTTAATGGTGATATTTTGGCCAATATAACTGAACTCTTAATTTCCAGATAAGTTGAATTTAACAAAACTTAGAGGCAGAACAGAGCTGCAGAACAGGGACAGGGAAAAGGAGACCTTCAAACTTTGATGAATGATATACCAGCTCAAGGACCCAGAAACAGCAGATTCAGTCTCTCTTTGAGAAATAAATCAAAGCATTAATCAGGCTGTCAGTAAAGCAGGTGTTTTGATGCCTTTATGCTTCATTTTTATGCAAAATAATTGTGAGGTACAGAAATCATGAGGGATTGCAAATAAATGGCACTGACAGGGTTGATCCCACTAGACGAGGGGGCCAAAATGAGGCTGTCTTTTCATATTATGAAATATATTTAACGGCAGCCTCTTTAAGTCCCAGTTACACAATGTGCTGTCAGTGAGTCTAGGATTTTTCTTTCATTTTTATCCCTTTCTTTCTTGATATGTCGGAGGCTCTTTTCTATTCTTTCATGATAAACTGCTCCAGCAGCCATAGCAGGTTTAGAATGTAAGAGCCATTGCTCACATGATTTGACAAAAGGATTCGGTTTTAAAGGGTTTAAAGGACATTGAACACACTATCTACAATCCCATTTCAGGATAACTTCTTTCCCTTTGGTTTTCATTACTCAACTGCAGCAGCAACAAATACAACGTAAAAATGTGTCAGTGTAAATTTTCCAGGTTTGGAGGAGTAGAGAAGCATCAGAGTAAAAGAGGAGAAGGTGCAGAGGCTGCCACCGCTGGTAGGGCTGAGTGCAGACTTCCAATGCTTTACAGTGGCAATGTTCAAGCATTCCTCTAATAAATTACATCAATGATATGCTATATAAACATAATTTCTTAGAGGTTACTGACAGTTTAGTACCCAAATTATAGTTCATATTGGAATACACAAAATTTCAGTGTGATTGATGAGTGTTACGTTAATGCTGCTTCCATAAAGAATGGCCGGACAGTACTAGTAAATTTTACTTATCGTTTACAAATCATTTAGCAAGAAACCCTTTCAAATGATTCATTTCAGTTTGCAAATAGTATATTTTCAGAAATAGGTGAATTTGGTCCAAAAACTCTATCCACCAATGATAATCTCCTTCAACTGTATTAAGAAATTGATTAGATTTCGTCCCTTTTTTATTTAATTAAAATATATTTTAAAAGTTGCACAGCTGGCACTTTCTTTGTACAGACAGCCGCGAGACTACTTTATTTAAATCTTTAATGAACCACTTGTGCCATAAAAGAGAAGAACAATGCACCAGAGGGCAATTGTAAAACTCCTTTTGCTGAATCTTGAAAGGAAAACTTTGCACCAAAGTTAGAGGGTAAAAGAAGAGCGTTTAACCTAACAACACAGGACATAAGATCAAGGGTTCTTCATGAATGGATTTTAATTTGTTAAATAAAAATGTGGGTGAATTAAGCTGCTTGTGTACAAATATTGCATCTCTCTCTCTCTCTCTCTCTCTCTCCCTCCTTCTCTCTTCCTGTATGTGTGCATGTGAAAGAGGTTAAAATGATATACAGAATTTACTTGCACATGCTAACAGAATTGAAAGCTTAGCTCAAAATTAAACTAGAATGCTTAACAAATACTTTGTTGAAAGGGGTTTTGAGGCTTTGTTGATATTTAAATAATGAAGTGACCCCTATAATCTGCTGACAATAATGAACCCATATGCATACTTTAGTCATTGATCGTGACCAATATATTTGTCCTCTAGCAACAATACAATACTTCCCATTTTTTTTATCTGTTCATGCTCAGGAACAAGTTGTAAATATACTTTCATAATGAATATTTTATTCACCTTCCCACTCAAATTTTAATTGCATATAGCCCTTGCCAAAAAGGAACAATGACAGCAACAAAAATTGCTAAGGAACTTATTAATATACGGTCTGCTTTGAATAAAATTCAAAGAAAGAAATGTCATGATGGTATGATGAATTCTTGAAATTAGATTGGAGTACAAAACTCATTCAAAACCGATATGCAGAATATGAATGTGTTGTAATATGGAATCCCAGGATGGAAAAGGGGTATCCATTCTACTGGATTTGAGACATAAGGAAGGCCAACATAAAACAATGCTGTGTTTCTATTTTACTTAAAATGCCAGGATTACACAAAGTATATGGTGAGCAAGTTATAGAATTGAGTGGAAAGAAGCAAGGACCATTGAGGCTGAAGGAAGGAAGGAAGCAGAATAAAAAAAAAATATATCCCAAGAAGCTATTACAGAAGTAGAGTAGAAGAATGAGATACAAAAAGGGATAGGCTTGTGAAAAGATGCACACAGAATTTAAGACCAGGATCGTCTACATGGGGCTAATAGGGAATAAGGGAGCCAGGGAATAAGGAACTGCAAAATCTATTCACTATAAGCATTGCCCAGGACCAAGGAAATAATATTATTTCACAGTTCTTTGGTTCAGAGCCTGTAAGAACGGTATATGACTTGCTTATGATGTATTATAGTTTTAAACTGCTTAGATTTTGTTTTAATGGGGTTGTTTTTATTGATATCTATATTTTTATATCTTTACATGTGTTTGTTTTAATTATATGAGCTGTCCAGAATCCCAGATTTGAGTCCCAGATCTGAAGTGGCCATATAAATCAAATTAATCAATTCATTGATCAATCAATGATATCTTTCTCCCCAGTAATTTGGGTAACGAAGCCCTGGAAATATACAGCTGAAATGATGGCAATAATAAATAATTAGAATATTTAGTTCTTAAAGTAATTTGAAGAAGCTTTTTAAAGGAAAAACACTTATGAATTTACAGCTTCAAGGGTACAATGCTAGCAATGACAGGCTTGTGAACAATTTATTTTCTCTATGTGATGCTTTTCTATGAACCTGTCATGGGAAAGAGTTATTTGCTTATAACTTTTCAAATCTTCAGATATTCAAGGAGGTTAGGATCTTGGCCTTGATCCTAATGAGACAAGCAGTACACAGAAGACAGTTTAGACTAATTTCTTAACTGCATATCCAAAGGAGGACATGTGAAATGCTAGGCAATTAAAATTTATGCATTTATGCTTTGGGATTCTTAATTTACTTTAAAAACAATAGTTGTCTATTGGTACAACTTTATCAATTTTCAATAACATTTCATTCATGTTGCTTTCTGATTGACTGATTTCATCTTCAACTAACCGCTTGTAACTGATGACGAGCAACTTCAAAACCACCCTTCCCATTTTGTCCTGATTTATGAATTTTCCTTCTTCTCTCCCTCCCATTCTATGCAACATGCTTATTTTGCATATTGGATTTTTATGAAACTATTAATAATTATTCAACTATTAATATTGCCATGATATCTTGAGTCGTATTATAGACACCAATACCACCACTCATAAAATTGGGTTGGCACCAAAATTAGATGTATTTATAATGACCTCATAAAATCATATACTTATATGAAAACACTGTATCTAGGTAACGACAACATGAATTCATGAATTCATACTGTTGTATGGCTACATATTTATTTTGTGCATTAATCATGCAGATTTCTTATTTCAACTTGTACCATGTTTGTCTCTGGATAATTGCTACAGTTCAAAGTAAAATGCATAATGGTCCTCATGATCACGTACTGTTGTAACAATTGAAACATTGTGTATTTAGGAATAGTATAAAAGGCCTTTAGTTCCTTCCTTAGTTTATCTTTCTATATTAACCTATATAAAAGACCTATTTTCAATAGGAAAAATCATGCAAAGTAACATCAGGTGTCTGGATGAAGACTTTTCAAACATACTTATGACTGTGATGCTATTTGTTAATATTTAGCCGTTCTACTTGACAAATCTGAATGTTTTGCAAACATAAAATATATTATAGGTCAGAAACCAACTAGTAAAATATATTAAATTCAGAAGATTAATTATGTTACTTTGATAAGCTGCTCAGATGAAGATGTAAGCATTATGGCTAGGCTAAACAGAATAGTATAAAAAACTGGTACTTAAATCAGTAGATTTTGTATTTGCACACCTTCAAACCTCTATCCCATTTTTTATGGATTGATATTAATACAGATTGCTATTCTCCTTTATTGTGCCATTCTTATAATTATTAAACAAAGAAACACTTTGAACACTGAACACTTTGATGAACAAACCTAAACACTTTGATACTGCAGGTTCATAGAAGCAAGGAAGTAGAATTCCCATATGTTTATGACTATGAATCATCATCTTCTTTTAATGACCCCATAATCCTTTGTGGGACAGAGTCTAGGCAACTGAATGGAATGGAATGTTTACTGGCCGGATGCCCTTCCTGTCACCAATGTGGAGTATATTCTCATTGTGCCCAAAGAAAGAAATATCTGCCTCTGCCTAGGATCGAACTCACAGCCTCTTGATAGTGATGTGAGAGCTCCATCTCTAGGCCACCACACCACTCATATTTATGACTATGAATGCTGAGAAGGAAACATGAATATGCTTCACATAGCATGAGCAGAAAGAGAAAATAGCACCCACTAGAAGGAAATAAGAATGGAACAGTGATGTTCAGGTGGAAAAGGAGGAAAACATCACAACCAGAAGACTTTAATGGACTTCATGGTCTTTACTGGTTGAATCAAACAGGAGGAAGAGGAGAAGGAAGAGGAGGAGGAGGAGGAGGAGGAGGAGAGATGAAGGAAGCTGTCAGAACCTAATAGCCAATCAATGTAAGAGGAAATGATCAAACACCAGAGGAGACATGTAGTCAATTGGAATTGAGAATGTCAATAGACTGGGATGAAATGCACTTGAAAATTGCTCAGAAAGACTTAGGACAGGCCTGTCCAAATAAAAGAGGACCTTGGCAGAGCTGCCTCAAGTTATAGCAGACAGGCATAATGAAGAACGAGCTGACCAACCACAAGGTCACGAGCAAAGCAACAAGTTGCAATAGCTGGCAGGCTAACATCACCTCCTAGAGATAAGCATTCCAGGCTAGGTTGGACACAGGAGGAAGTAAAAACACGAGATAAGCCTCCTTTGACCAACATGATGGAAGCAAAAAAAGCAGAGCTAATTACTGATGGGAGGCAGTTGAAAGGGCCTATCACACATGCAAGTGTTAAATTGATTAATGATATATAAAGGCAGAGATCTCTGTAATGGTAGCTTAATACTCTGACGATGTCAGCAGAGGCTGACGAAAGCTTAGTAAGTACATTAAATTTAATTTTAAGTTTCGGAGCTCACATGATGTCTGTTTCTTCTTTTACAAGTTTACCTGAAACTCGTATTTTTAGAATAGTTTATTATTTTAATTATTTTATACAAATACTGTTTTGGTTATTAGTAATTCATTATTACAATGAATCATATAAAAATATTTTCACAATCTTAAAAACAAATCAATTAATTTTCGGTCTTTTATTAAACACAACTTCTTGTTCTGGTTCTCAATTTTGATACAATAAATCACTTAATAAGACTGTAATTCCAAAATATACAAAAAAATGACAATTGCAGTTCAGTTACAGTGTTACAGAGTTTAGTATTATCCAGTTATGGATAATCCATCCATTGTCCAATATGTTATTTCAATATTTGGATGCATAGACTAATTGCATTCTATGCATTCATAAAATATACACTGCATTCTCCTGTAAAGTTTACAATATTATACAGTAAGGTATACATGTTTATGAATATCTGTGTACAACATGTTTACTTACAAGAAATGTTTAAACTATGAAACATCTAAAAATATTGAACAAAAGTAAAAAAATTGGAAATGTTCAGCATTTTTCTACTTTCTTTTAAATATAATGCATCCATTTTAAATTTGAAAGGATCATTTAAAAAAATAAGTAAAGAGCATATAGTTGGGTAAGGTCTATTCACAAAAGAATATGTATTTAAAAAGTCAGAAAGATTTGTTTACATCACTCAGTTCTAAATCTAGCTTGCTGCAGCTGGCTTATAATTATTAGACAAGCTGGACAGAACTTGATCCATCTCTAATAAACCATGTGTAGCAGGACAGCTTGAACTCAACTCTACAATGTAGTGTTTCTCTTTGCAGTCGACATCTGCATAGTTATGTTGCCTTTAAGTAATGTTGGATTCCTTCCAGAATCCAAACAGTATTACAGCTGGTCTCAATTATTCTAACTATACTGACTACACAAAAAATAGCCAGCTTCTTGGCTTAATGCTATGGCTTAATGAATTAGTTATTTAATAATTTGACAGAAGTGCTTGTGTTGTGTTTGGCCATGTGTGTCTGTTTAATCTTATCTTTAGGACTGTGTTCATTCACTCCTGTGATGCTCATTGACTACCACTATAGTTTATTTACATGTGCTAGCAGGTATTGGCAGGATATAAAGGATTATCTTGATTGTTCAGAAGTTCTTATGTCTGCAAACTTAATCTTGGATGGATGACTCTATTTTGCTAACAACCTAACATTCACAGCCCAGCATGTAAGATATACAATGTTTTTCAGGTGCTAGATTCAAAAGGTAATGCTTTTCTCTGTGAAAAAGACATTTTTAGAGTCATTAATTCATTGTTCATAGACCAGAGCTTGCAAAAATTACACATTTCCAATAAATTTGTACCTGGTACTAAAGCAATTTGAATAACAGTGTTCACATTTACATATATCAATTTTAAACTAGCAAACTCTGAATATATTCAAGAAAATTTGGTTATTAAACTGCTATGCAAGGATGATCTTAGAATAATCCCTGCTTCTCTATCAGAGCTTTGTCTGTAACAAATCACTGAAAAGATTTTGTTACCAGGCAACCAAGGCACACAGTGCAAAACTGTGAATTCTAGATGACCATATGAAAATGAAGTATAGAAATGGATGCCACAGTCCTGGGAAGGCATTCACTATAAACTTGAGGAACCTACCAAATAAATTAATTGATTTATGAAAACGTATGTGTTATCCCATCTTATAGATTCAGGATATCTTATAATTCTGCAAAAGTAGTTCTAGTTTAAACTATTCAACTATTCAACATCATTATCATTGATGAAAATGAAAATATTAAAATCATAGCCACTTAAATTTGACCCTAGTTAATTGAAGAACTATTGGTACCCTCAATTTAGTTGACATCTAGTAATCTAGATTATCCATAGTTAATTAGTTTCCTTGTCTGATTTTGTTGTAGATAGCAGCCTTACTGTTAACTAAACCAGCATGTAGACAGTGAAGGATCAAAAAAATGGAAAGAAAAAAACCAAGGAGAGATAAAGAAAAATAATGTATCTGCAGGTAAACAAGTGTGTTAATAAATTTTCATTTGTAGTTTTTTTTATATATGCCTTCATTTCATGTATTGTAATGTATACATCAGCCAGTCAGTATATGAATACTTTATCCAGTCATGAGTTTACTTGCTTTATGAATATATAAATGTTAATGAAGGTCAGATTCTGAAAATGTGAGCATCTGGTCCTCCAACAGTGATCCAGTGGCTATTATTAAAAAGTTAAATTACAACAATGGGTACTTGATCAAATGCTTTAATGAAGTCAAAGTATATTATACCACAGCTTTCCCATAATCTGTTAAGGAAGTTATGCAATCAAAAATGAAATAGAATTAATATGGCAAATCCATGCTGATCTCTGGTAATCATTGCATTTTTTCAAATGCTTAAAATTAATTGCTTTGGGAACTGTCATACAACCTTCCTAGGTGTTGAGATCAGATTCTAGTGTCATCTTTCCAGCTTTTCAAAGATATTGAAAATCTTTGGTCTCCTCCAGTTGTTTATTACTTCATGTATTCTCCAAACTGTTTCAAAGATATAGAAGATCAGGAGTAAAGTTACTCTAGTATTCTAGATTTTCAATCATCTGATTCTCAGGATTTCAGTTCATGTAAACCATGGGTGGGGGTTTGCAATGTCACATTGTTGTCACATGGCATATCATGATGTTTTTCCCTTTGTGGAGATGGAGTGGGCATGGCCTGTGCATGATGCATCTGGGCTGCCAGTTTGACACCCCTGATGTAGGGTTTGATTATTCTGATTGCGTTTATACTAAGCTCAAAAATTAGCAAACTTTTCACAACCACCCAGTGGAATATATATTGTTTTCTCACAGAAGGCCAAATAAAATAGAAAGTGTTTTTAATAATATTTTATTTAAAAAATTAAGTACAATAAAAGATAATATAAATTAAAAAGAAAAACAGCAAGACAGAGGAATCTAAAAAGAAAGAAAAACTGTAAAGAGAAAAGAAAGGGGAAAAAAACCTAAGAAAGTAACTTTCCACCCTTATTACAATAAACATAAACAGTTTTAGTATCTCTTCACGGAGTAAGAAATTGAAGCTTAATTGATACTTAAAAAAAGTATCTCTTCGTTTCTGGTAGTGAACAGATATAAAATTCTTCACCCAATAACTCAACTGTTAAGTTGCAGGCAAGTTCTGTACACAATGTCTTTTCCAGTCCAGATATCAGCAAGTCCAGAAAAAAGCCCCTCTTCAAGTAACAACACATCCAATTTTAACCCTGATTAAGTAAGCCAACTTTATAAATGTTTTTATATAAAGCAAACTTGTTTTTAATCCATTGAAATTATATTTGTCCTTTACTAAGACATTTTCAAAAACTTTAACAAGCCTGTTTTGTAAGACTAGCAAGAAAAAAAAATACAGTTGCTTACCTGAACTGGCATTTTTATTTCCTTCTTAATTTTTAGAGACTTATCCATTTTTTGTATATGTGATAAAAAAATTTCATATTGTTCTCCACAATCATGTCAAATAATTTTTTTCTAAATCTTTTTCTGTGATAGCATCTTCTGATGTAAGAGCTTCTTCTTTTCATAAAAGAAGACATAAGTGACGTAATCAATTCAAAGTCTCATTGCCATTCCTCAACAATATCTCTGAATGCCATTATAAGTTTCTTATCTTGTTATGTATCCAGTATTAAAAATAATTTTTATTTCCCATGAAAATGCATTTATTCTTTAAAATTAATTTCAATGTCTTAATATTTAAAATCAAATATTTCAACATTTTCTGAGCTCTTAGTGCACAGGTGTCAAATTCGATAGCATCACATGACATAAAGCAATGTATCAGGATGTTTTTTGCCTTTCTGGAGTCAGGGTGATTGTGGCCTGTATGTGATGCATCCAGCCCGTGGGCCACCAGTTTTACACCCCTGCCTTAGTGTATGTAAATCTTTCCATGGCCCATTTTTCCTTGCTTTTTACTAATTTACATATTTTGAATTTTCAAAACTTATACAGATTCAGTTTCCTTTTCTTTTATTAAGTATTGAAGGGTCTCACGTGTTGTTTTCAGCTTGCAATTTTAAGATATATAACTTCTTTAAAGTAGTTAATAGGCAATTTCCAGGTTAGCAAAGGAAGTGCGAACTTAATAACCTTTGAAGATTCTGGCTGCACCTGAAGCAAAAATGTCAAAAAACATCATTTCCTGCATCTTCAGAGACTACAGTCCTGCAGCCTTCTCATGAGGAACAACTGTGTGGAGTGCACTGCTGGCAATCTCACATCTTCTAGTTCTCCAGAGAAGATCAAAGGAATGTAGCATCTTGTTGATTCTTTGTTCTTAAGTGTAATTTTTGGCTTCACTTTTCATAGAGCTGTCTTCAGTCCACTATTTCCTCCCAGGAATCCTGAATCAAAATAGAAGATAAATTCTGCCCTTTCTCTACTTCTTTGCCATCTGTATTTTCTATTCTTTTTGTATTGATCATATATGAACAAGCTCTTTCTGTTCAGAAAGAGCTTGTTCAGATATGTTTGAACAAGCAATAAATTGTACAGTCCAAAAATTATTTTACAATTCATTTTTCCCTTCCCTTTTTTGTTCACTGTTTTCTCCACTTCTTTCTTTGGTTCGTCTTCAGGTCTTTATACCACAACTTCTACTTGCAAAGGTTTATCTTAGTTTTATGAAAACATTTTATTGTTCTGTTTTGTCTCTTTATGCCATATATATTATGCCATACTGGAAAAAGCAATAGTTCAATATTACTCAAATTATTTTGCATTCAAAAAGACAAATATTTAGTTCTTTTACATTTTTTTAGGACTGGGAATAAGACATTGACAGACAATGTATAAACATTTAAATAGATAAGTAAGTGGTTTGACTTAGCAAAAATATATTTTTCATGTTTTGTTTTCCTGGATTGTTTGACACATATTCTTTCAAATCTCATAGAAAATTCCATAGCAATGATTGTTCCATTTCATGTTTGCAATCATAGAAATATGATTTGGTGGAAGCTATAGAAATTTTAAAGGTTTTATTTAGGGTTAGTAACTGATTAAAGAATAAAAAACCCCTAAGTAGGCATTCAGATATAGTTTTCACAATGAAGAAACTTGAACAATGGGTTATAATTTCTTTATAAATGTCTGGAGTAAAGAATGATCAGGAAGATGGCTAACTCTGCTGATTGCCCATATGTTTGAGAGCAAGGAAAAAATCAAATTCTATTTTGGAAACCAGTTTAAAAAAAAACGATCCGAAGTCAAACTGTTAATACTACAACTAATTCTGCTCAGAGCAATATGTTCCAAAATTTAAAATTCAGTACATGGTTCTAATAACTGTAACTGAAGAGAAATATTGCAGAAGGAGAAATGATAGAAAACACAAAGGAAAAATGTAAAAAAGTTGAATTTATAACTTAGGAAAAAACACTCAAAAGAAGACACAAAATAAAGATATAAAATTCTGCATCATATTGAAAAGTATAGAAGGAACCCCTCCTTCAGGTAATACAAAAAACACAACACAAATCACCTTAGTGAAATGATATGGAATGCTGGCCTGTAGCTTGAGTGACTTTAAAAGTCCATGGGGCAAATTCGTGGAGATAATTCTATTAATGTGCTGATTTCCATATAAATAGCATGCCTGGAAGCATTACGTGAAAAAGATGATTAACTTGTACTCATCTTCTGCTTGTGAACTTTCCATGCATACTTTTTTAAAAAAACCTGAATAGACAGGCTTTTGCTCTGATCAAGCATGGGTCTTATTAATGCTTATGAGGACTGCTTCCTTCTTTTTCTTGCTATTTTTTCTCTAATCATAGAAAATAACAGAAAATTAATAAATAAATGGTGTTGAAATGCAATTCCTGACTTTTATTTTTAATGGACTGATGACAGATAGAGTCCAGCATTATTAAGAGCCATAAATTCCATAGTCCTGCAATGTGCAACCCACAAAAGGCTGGCTAGAAATATGGTAGCAATTTCATAGCATCACTAAGATTTACTTCTTTTGAGTAGTGTGGCCTAGGGGTAAAGACACCCACCTCCATCTCAGAAGGTTGAGAGTTCAATCCTAGGCAGGCGACAGATATTTCTCTAACAGGGCACAAAGAGAAAATATATTCTCTGAACTCCACACAGACAGCAGCAAAGGCATCCGGCCAGTAAATGCTCAGTTCCATATAGTCACCCTAACCATACCCCAAAGGAAGGGATTACAGGGTTTAAGACTGTGCAGAGAGGCCTCAGAGACAGTCCAACACATAAGGACATGGTATAAGATATAGGAAGGAACAGCATACACTGAATGACACAACAAAGTGGCATTGTGTACATAGGAACATCTACACAGAAATAGGCTAGACTTTCCCAAGTCCAGATGGGAGATTCCACAGAATATTGAGAAGTGCTAAGATCCTGTGGGCCTTCCACAATTGGGGAAATATCAGGGCCTGAAGAAGGAACAAAAGAGGACATGGGAAGTAAAGGGCGGAGTGGTCCCGATAGTCATAGGAACACTCAGGGCTACAATTCCTAAGCTGACAAAACTGTCCCAACAGATCACATGAACAATATTACAGTTCTTTCTTCAGAAGAGTGCAGTGCTAGGAATCACTGAGAGAAAACGTATGATAGTGATTGGGCCTGAGCTATGAAAAGATTTGCATGGACATATAGTTGAACTGATTACTGAAGGTGAAAAAAAAAAGCTGAAATAAAAGGTTTAGTGAAAATTTACATATTTAATTTTTAATATTACTGTTAAATATTGAAGTGGTTTGGTCACATAGAGAAAATGAATGATGACATAATTATGAAACCAGTGGGTTAACAGATTGAATGGAATAGAAAGATGGGTAACATCATGATTCAATAGAATTAATAAACAAAAGGTGAGAGGTCTGAATGACAGAAGGAAATATTTGATATAATATAAGATAGCAAGAATGATTTGCTCAGATTTAAGGGTATATAGAGGCATAGTGAATGTTTTGTATAAATGATGTTTAGTTATATATCCTCCTAATGTATTTCAGGAATGAATTCCTTTGACTTATAATTTGTCATAGCATTATCCTGATAGGTAATAATAGCATAATTTTATGTATATGCTAGCATGTATATGGAGTGTTTCGTGTGAATTAGAACTCTGAAGTTCTCATGAGACCTAATTTTGTAGCTTTTCATGTATTCAAGAAAATTAAACACAGACTTTTAATAAAACTCGGTGGTTTTCAATCAGTTCCTCCACATGTGGGGAAAGATCTAGCCCTTTAATCAAAATCTACTCATTCAGTAAGAAGATAGAGTAGCTGTGCATGAATAAGCAATCTTCACAAAATTATCACATATTCCCAACTGTGTAGACCATCTAGGTATATGCTTTCTGATGTATACTCACAGGGGAATATAAAGGGAAAAGTCTAGTGAGATGAACTATCATCAGATAGTGAGTCAGCAGGCCTAGTGTTTTTCCATTTTATGTATTTAGTTTATGCTGAGAGAGAGTAAAGGAAAGCTTCTTCTATACTTTTAAATTTTGCATGACAGGGAAAACCAGCAAAGCATCAAAAATGGGAACATTAAATTTCATTTTATCTCTGAAAGCACTGAACCTCTGCAATTCTCATTGACAGTAATGCCTACAGTATGATCTACAGTAGTTTAACCCAAATGTATAGAAAGATGGCATCTTACATTGGTCTCAAGAAACATTTTCAGTGTTATTTCTACCAATTTAATGAAATAAATGTACTCAACCAATTTCACAATGTACAGTATGCTATAATCAAAAGCCCAATCAGTTAAGAATAAAGCTAAAAGGCCATCACTGTCATTTGTGCCAAGACTTTTCTTGAAACAAACAAAATTTTTCAGGCTATGTTATTTATCATCTATTTCATCATAAGACGACATTCCAGAATGTGGCATTAAAAAGAAGAAAATCAATTACCACCCACAAAAAAGAGATATTATTTTTCAAATTTTGTGTTGAACAGAACAAAGAGATAAAATAGAGATGAGAGAGGATAGAGGTATATGTAAAAATCTGGCAATAATTTTAGTGGCTTTGTAAATATGTGTGTGTGTCTATGTCTATGAGTATATGTGCACACAAAAATATATTGGCAAAGCCACTGAATGAATACACACACACACACACACACACACACACACACACATACACACACACTTTGCTAGATTCATGTCACTGAAATTATTGACAGATTTTTAGTTATTTGTAGTTTACATGCTTTACTGCCTTTTTTGCCTCTTATAATATTTGTGCTGGTGGTTGAATATATTGTTGTGATTTATACTGAACAGATGTTGGAACAGACCTTTGTGAATTTCAGAGTCAGCAATCAAAATTAAGAGATGTAAATAGGCAAGCATAAAATACTCACTAAAACCAGTGAGGAAACTCTGTGCAAGACTGGAACACAAGAGAAGGGGAGGGGAGGGAAGGATATCTTGCCCTCCCCAAAGGTCCCAACAACAAAATGAGCAAGACTATCTGATAAAGAAATAAATGAAATAGTATGCAGGGAATATATGTAGCATGAGATAAAAAAATAAATCTAAACTTCAAATGAATATGGTTCTAAATCCCTAACTGCTTTGTAATGGTGGTCAGCTATCTATACTGGTTTCAGTATTTTGGAGAAATTTCTCATTCAAGGCTATTTTTCATTCATCACTGCTTGGACTGTTGCCAGTCGCATAACCTGTATAAGCCTATATATTTTTAACATGGCCAGAAAGAAGAAAACTGAATGGAAACTTCATACGATTACCTTCAACTGTTCTTGTCCTTGTAGTAAACATCTTTGATACATTCTTCTGTATCTCTTTCCTATCTATAGAAGGCTAATATTAGTGGAAACACAATTGGCTGATATACTGTATATCTGCCACTGATGATGGTAAAGTGTCATAGACATAAAAAGAAATAAGGGTTTTTCTTGTATTTTACATTTTACACTGTGAAAAAAGGCCACATTTGTCCAATGTCATGCGTGACTTTGCCATCCTCCTTAAAACACTTAAAAAACTAGTTTTACAAAATATACATATCACTCTGATTCATTTGAACAGATTTCAAAATTTCTAGAACACTATTCTGGTGCACAGATGCAAATATAAGCATCTTAAAATTTAATTGCTATGAAAATACAAAGTCAGAAGTGGCAGAGCCCTGCTTTCATCATGTGGATCCAATCTGAATACTTTTTCCTACACATCTATTTCAAGCACAATGATTAGAGATCATTGTGTGCATTCCACAACATATTCAATGAACCATTACTGCTTGTAAAGTTATCATGTTTCTTGTACTTTCAGAATGTTCCCACAAGTAAGGCCATTGCTAAGAATTCCGGGAATTGCAATCTAGTCATACAGTATGAAATGTTCCAAAGCAGAAAATTTTTTTTATACTTCTATGACTTAATTTTTCAATTCACAACTCATATTTAGCTTTTATTTTTTTCAACAAAGCTCTGCAGCTTCTCCACATGGTTTTTATTGGTTTCAAAAATGCTGAATTTATTATTTTCTTAAGGTAAACAGAAGTACTGCAGATATAAAAGTTCATTTAGATTTTATACACACTCAGAGAGCTTACTTGGGATATAATTTCTTATTTATGGTGATATGTTTGCTTTTCTGCCAGTATTACAGTTACTGCAGGATGAATCCATTGTCAGGGCTGCAGACTAATTGAATTGACCTGGGTCATTCTATGAAGAAGGGTTTTTTGCTGTGATAGCATTATTGGATAAAGTTCTAGATAACTGCAAGTTTTAAATCAATTGGGTGTCTGTATAGACACAGAAGGTGTACAGTAGCAGATAACAAAGCAGTAAATTTAATAAATACATATTTTCTTGCTTCCATTTTTCATAGAAAATGTTTCTAATTACTGCCTGTTGAATGTATATAATTGTGTGAGTGTGTGTGTAGTAATAGAAATAGCACTTAGATGTATATACCACTCCATTGTGCTTTAGAGCATTCTCAAAGCAATTTACAACATCAGCAAATTGCCCACAACAATCCTCATTTTACTGACCTCAAAGGGATACAAGACTAAATCAACCTTGAGTGGGTCAGGACCGAAATCCTGAAATGCATTATTTATTAATGCATATTATTACTGTATTTGTTAGAAATCTACAAACATTATTAGAATTAGAATTCTTTTATTGGCCAAGTGTGATTGGACACACAAGGAATTTGTCTTGTGCAAATGCTCTCAGTGTACATAAAAGAAAAGATACATTTGTCAAGAGTCAAGAATCATAAGGTACAACACTTAATAATAGTCATAGGGTACAATAGGCAATCAAAACATACTAGGAAACAGTCCATATAAATAGTAAGGATAAAAGCGACAAAGTTACAGTCACACAGTCACAAGTTGGATGGAATGATGAGAAGATTAACAGTAATAGTAGTGCAAACTTTGTAAATAGTTGGACAGTGTTGAGGGAATTATTTGTTTAGCAGAGTGATGGCGTTTGGGAAAAAACTGTTCTTGTGTGCAGTGCTCTATAGTGTTGTTTTGAGGGAAGGAGTTGAAACAGTTTATGTCCGGGATGTGAGGGGTCTGTAAATATTTTCACAGCCCTCTTTTTGATTCGTGCAGTATACAGGTTCTCGATTGAAGGCTGGTTGGTAGTAATTGTTTTTTTCTGCAATCCTAATTATCCTCTGAAGTCTGTGCCTGTCCTCTTGGGTTGCAGACCAGACAGTTAAACCAGACAGTTATAGAGATGCAGATGATAGACTCAATAATTCCTCTGTAGAATTGTATCAGCAGCTCCTTGGGCAGATTGAGTTTTCTGAGTTGGCGCAGAAAGAACATTCTTTGTTGTGCTTTTCTGATGATGTTCTTGATGTTAAGTGTCCATTTTAGGTCATGTGATATAATAGAACCTAGAAATTTGAAGGTCTCTACTGTTGATTCTGTGTTGTCTAGTATTGTAAGAGGTGGTAGTATGGGAGGGTTTCTTCTAAAGTCTGCCACCATTTCTATGGTTTGAGTGTGTTCAGTTTCATATTGTTCCGGTTACACCACGAGGCAAGTTGTACAACCTCCTGTCTGTATGTGCATTCGTCATTGTCTCAAATGAGACCAATCACTGTTGTGTCATCTGCAAACTTCATGATTTTAACAGATAGATTGTTTGAAATGCAGTCATTGGTATAGTGGGAGAAGAGAAATGGAGAAAACACACAGCCTTGGGGGAGCCCTGTGCTAATTGTACAGGTAACTGATGTGATTCTGCCTAGCTTCACCTGCTGCTTCCTGTCTGTTATAATGCCATATATTTTTCTTTATGCCACTGTGCAACAATTGATCCAGCTATTCGTTATTCTAAGGTTACCATATATAAACTGCACTTTTAGACCTAATTAGCTAGTTCTACAATTGGTTAGCTACAGTGAGTATAGACACAGTCTAGATAGGCCAAGGGTTCAAATTTTATGGCACTGCTTACATTCTAAGTTCCTATGTGTAACTATGGATAATAGCCTATACTGGGAAAAAAAACATGAAAACTTTGATCAAAGTTTTTATGGATAGCACAAATTAATATCTATGTATCCATTTATTGATGGTTATAGAGGGGTACATGATTACCAGAAAACATATGTGAAAACACATGGAATGTTTCATAAATGTTTCACATTGAGCAAGAAAACAAATAAGGGTAAATGATATCTCCAGATTCCTTAATACATTTATGGAAAATGTATAATGAATGTTTTTGATTATATTATAGGTGTGTTGAGTGGGACATATCTCTATATACATTTGTGCATGGTGTATATTTATTGTACACATAATTTATGTGTAAACAAGGCCAATGCTATTTGTTGCCTGAAAATCTAATGATTTGCAACAAATACTAGATAGAATGTAAGATGTAGTATGGTTCTTCAAATTAATGTTTGAAGTTCCAATTAACTGTGTTTCATAGGAAAATGCATATAAATTATGAAATATTATAGCACATAAGTGAATTTATGTAATATAATTATGTACACTTTTGTACACAATTCCCATAAGTGAATTTATGCAATACATATACACACATACTGTATATGCTATATTTATGGATTCAAAAAATCTATAAACTGGATAAAACTTAGAGAAAGATGGATTTTAAAATTATTTTCAGTTCTTTAATACCCAGTTTCAGCTAGGGTCATGTGAAGAGTAGACAGTCCAGCTTAACATATTTTACCCTATGATAAGCTTGTTTATAATTTCAGCTCCTAACAGGATAGCAGATGAAGACTATGATCAGGAGACCATGTAGAGTTACCGAGAGTCAGGTGGATTATACATTTAATAAATTATTCTGTTTAGTCACATAGTCAGTCAGATGTTTAAACTAAATTTGGCAAGGAAGCAAATTGCTGGGAGGCAGAGCTCAAAGGGTGGGGGCTGACGGGTGGGCAGGGCTTCAGCAAAGATGCACAGACATTTCCATCCACTTTTGGGGATGGAAAAAGTGCATCTTATACTCTGAAAAATATGGTAGGTATATGCTGTAATTTGATGGTGTTAAAAGTATTATTATATACACAAAAATATGCAGTCAAGCTGCTATTTCTATAGCCAGTGTTGGCCTACATAAACCCTGAGTTCTTCCCAAGAATCTAGAATGTCACAATCAGAGATGATATTCAGCAGGTTTTGACCAGTTCTGGAGAATTTCTGGTGGCGGAAATTTGGAGTAGTTCTGAGAACTGGCAAATACCACCTCTGACTGGAGATTTTAGAGTATCTTTCCCCTACCACGCCCACCAAGCCACGCCCACAGAACTGGTAGTAAAAAAAATGTGAATCCCACCACTGGTCACAATGTATCAGCATTGTGAAGGGAATTTCCAGCTGACTGGTACAAGAGCAGTATAAAAAAATGGAGGACAGATTGTGTCCAGAGGCTTCCACTTCTACTGAGGGAAGGATTTTCCACTTTCATGTAAATGGACTCTTTCATTACTCTCTCAAACCATCTATCCTTCCTATCCACAAAAGAGTGTTGTTTTTTTGTTTTAAATGAAAGCTTACTGATGATTCTGGTCTTGTGGGGTTGGTTGTTCTGTACTGGGCCATCCTCTTGCATAAAGCCTGTCAGGACAAGAAATCAGGAACCAGGATAGATTTCAAAAACACTTTATTTCATGCTGCCTATGCACAATAATTTGATCTACTAATGGTCTGATAAGAATCAATAGTTTTCAAAGGGGGATTGGATTTACGGCTCTTACAGGGTGCAGTCACTCTAAACTGGTGATGCATTTGACTCCACACTTAGATTCAGCCTGGTCACCTCCTATAGGCTTCTTGGTTTCTAGAACCTGGTAGAGTTCTAAACACTTCTCACTGTATATACTATATTACTCTTCACATGTTTTGATGTATAATCTTTACAGTAGGCAAGCTTTTGTCTCAGAGTATTGGTAGGTTTAAAGAACAGAGGTATGTAAAGGTTTCCAAATACCCATTTTAGTTTGTCCAATACACCAGTCATATAAGGAATGACAAGGTTCTTCCATTGACTGAGTCTCAGCTCTGTCTGCCATTCCTTTTTTTTCATTCAGACACTGATTTAATAAAGGCCCAATTTGGATGCTCAAGGCCTAACAGCTGTCTTCTATTACTTGCTTTCCTTCTTTTGGACATCCGTGGAAATGGGGATGTTTTCTGCCCTGTGATGTAGTGTCCTGATGACTCCTAGTTTGTGTTGAAGTGGATGGTGGGACTCAAACAGCAGGTATTTGTTTCTGTGTGGGGGTTTCCTATGGATCTCTATTTCTAGGTTGCACAGGACCCAATTAGAACGTCACAAAACCCTAGCCCTTTGTTCTTAGTGTCTTCTCTGTTGAACTTGATATCTGAATCCACTGTGTTTATATGGTCTGTGAGGACAATTACTTCCTAAATCTTGATTTTAACCCAGTATCATCCACCAGTGGGTTGGTGCTATCTACTGAAAGGAGCTGAGTGCTTTCTTCTCCACTTCTTCCATATATAGGCTGGCAACAATGGGTGGTAAAGGAAAACCCATGACACAATTATGTTTCAGTCTGTATCAGTCACCTCTATAGGTAAAGTAAGTGGTGTTCAGATACAAGTCCAGAACACAGCAGATCTGGTCTGGCTTGTGGTTGTTCTATGGCAAAGGGTGTCAGGTATTGTCATCTTCTAATCTTTTCCTAACAATTGTTAGGGCATCAGTAGTAGAAATACTAGTGAAGAATGCAGAGACATCAAACGATAACATAGTTTCATCTATATCCAGTTTCAAGACCCTGATTCTTGAAGCAAGCTCTTCAGAGTTCTGAATGTGGTGGTCAGTGTGTCCAACCAGAGTGCTAGAATAGTGACAATGTGGTTAACAATATTATATGTCATTGAATTAATGCTGATGATGATGGGTCTGTGAGGTCCTGAAGCTGGATATAGATGCACTGAACTTGAGTGGTTTAGTACCAAATTTCAATTGCACAACTTTATAGTTCTGGAAGATATAGAAAAAGATTGTGAACTGCAGTTAACTGGCATATTATGAGTTGCCACAAGATCTGTAGCTGTTTATTTCTTCCTTCAAAAAAACCTTACGGATTTTTTAAAAATGAAATTAACTATTAAAATATTTATGGTGATCATATGCTCTTTTTTTTAAGGTAACAGTCTAAGACATACAACTTTTCTCTGCTGTTTCTGCTTAACATCATGTTGACATGCCAAAAAAGGGAAAAATGTTTCTAACTTTAACTACATTCTTTCACTGAGAACTGGTGATTAACATGAAGCCTGGAGTTAGGAAACTTTCAAATGTCTTTAATTATAACCTGACTGGGTGGCATGGATGAAATGGAATCAGTTTCTCTATTCTTGTCACATACTTGCAGAATTTACTTGAAGTGGACCTCACAGACTAATATTATACTCCAAGCTACTGATCTGATTTCAGAAGAATTATGCAAACCGTGAGATAAGGTGTTCCAAGTAAAAGAATGTTAACAGAAATGAATATGTTTAGCAGCAAGGGGGGGAAATACATGAGTTAAACAGATTTGGACATAAGGAATAAAATTAAAGCTAACAATGAAGAGGACAGTGGATGCAATGGAAAGAGGTTTTTATAATCTATAATTTAATCCTTTATGATGTATTCCAGTCTGGTTCCTTTTAGATTGTTCCTTTCTAGCAATTATTAAAGTGAGCATCCAATGTGCCTCTTTCATGTCACTTCACACTGTGCTCCTCGTGTATTCTGCTAACCAAAAAAAAGGAAGGAGCTTGCTATTTTATACCATTCAACTTCTTTTTTTTAAATCATTCTGATTTCTCTAAGACAAATCTTAAGCACAAAAAGGAAAAATAAATCCTTAAAAATATGTCCTTCTTTGACATCACATTTTACTCCCTTCTTGCATCCACAGTCAGGTGCTTGATTTAATATATTATGCTGTCTAAAAAAAGGAAATGGTTAAAAGATCCCACACTTAGATTCACAATTTAGTTACTTTATATAATGGTGTATGTGTCCGCATGCGTGAATCAGGGGTGGGATGCTACCGGTTCTGCCCAGCTCTATAGAATCAGTAGCTCTGAAGAGTAGCAGACACAGAATCGGTTCTGTGTCTGCTGCTGTTTGGCCCACCCGCCCGCCTGGCCTCTTACCTGACCTTTATTTCCTGCTTTTTCAACCTCAGCTGCTTTGCGCAGCACAGCTGAGGTTGAAAAAGCAATAAAAATGTGCTTTTTTAAACGCTGCGCACCCATGTGCAGCGCTTATCAGCTGTCCAGGTGGCACAACTTTAGGTGTAGTACATGTGCAAAACATAATCACCAAACCGGTAGGAACACCGGTTGAATCCCATTCCTGGCGTGAATATGTCTCAATGGACTGGTAGAGAGATGTTAGTGTTCTGGAGATATTTTCTCACTGTTAAATTGTGTCTTTCCTGGCTTGCATCTAATTGCAAAGGAAACATATCCCAACAATCTGTTTTTCTGTTGTGTCGTTTATCCCCAGCCCATAACTTCGACATTTTAAGACTCCTTGGCTATATGGGCATTAAAATAATGTTTTCTCCTTTGGTTTATTATAGATTTGGGCTACAGATAAATTATGTTATCCTTCATGAATCAATCTGTCCATGCAATTAGGTAACCCCAAGGAATCCCAGTACCTATTGGCCACTGAAGAATACTCATTGTTTACAAGGTCCAGATTCTGCTTTAGAGAGAAATAAACACAATCTAGCATGGTTTTCCTCTTACACCCACCAGGTCTCCAGTCCAAACTAGGCAGTGGCACCAGGCTGTATGAATCAGCAGAAAAAAATATATGGCTTTCTCTTTGCTGCTTAATTGTACATTTCTCTCCATATATGTGGGATGCCATTTAGGCTCCTTTTGAAAACAAGTCCAGTAATCTTTGGTAAATAGGACTAAGAATCAAAGGAACATGTCTGTCAGCTAATAGCTTGAATATATTTAAAAAAAAAAACCCACTTGTGCCAAACATGAATTTTGACAGACAGCTAAACTGTAAAAACTCATTTCCTCCCCCAGTTTTCAATGTAAAGAAAAAAGAGTGATGGGTGTTTTTCTGATAAAAGTTGTTGGAAGAAGAAAGAAAGAAAGAAAGAAAGAAAGAAAGAAAGAAAGAAAGAAAGAAAGAAAGAAAGAAAGAAAGAAAGAAAGAAAGAAAGAAAGAAAGAAAGAAAGAAAGAAAGAAAGAAAGAAAGAAAGAAAGAAAGAAATCTACCAGTCTCTATCGTTGACATGCCCAGCACATTGCAAATAATGCTAGCAGTATTTCCCTGCATGGCTGCTATTATTGTCATGGGAACAGTAAATTTTATGGCTGTAGAGTTTTCTCTCAGCACAAAGAATGGTGGATAATTTTTTTACTTATTCACAAGGAAGATACATAAGAAAAGAATATTATTAGAAAACATAGAAACAAAAGCTCTTTTCAAGTTCACAGGAGGAGAAAGCAAATATTCATCTTCTGACATGAACTAATGATATCTTCCTCATTTCACTCCTTCTGCCATTATCCATTCACTGCAGAGATAGATAAAAGCAAGGAACTTGCTGTGCATACAGAGTAACTCAAATAATTCAGGATCCCTGAAAAATCAGATGGAGGATCTATTTGCATGCTGGAAGTTTTCTTATAGATGGCAATGGGACTAAGGTTGATGTGAATCAGTGGTAAAAATGGAGCAAGAGGTCCCTCTACTTCTAATTGTTTCATTTATTTTTATTTTATTTATTATGTCAAGCGATTATAAGATAACAGGTATAAGTATAAACATAGTTACAAATACATGAAAGGATACATATAAGAAAAATAAAAAGAAACAATAGGACAGGGACGGTAGGCACGTTGGTGCGCTTATGCATGCCCCCTACAGACCTCTTAGGAAAGGGGTGAGGTCAATAGTAGACAGTCTAAGGTTAAAGTTTTTGGGGTTTGGAGAAGAAACCAGAGTCAGGTAGAACATTCCAGACATTGACCACTCTGTTGCTGAAGTCGTATTTCCTGCAATCAAGTTTGGTGCGGTTTACCTTGAGTTTGTATCTATTGTGTATTCTTGTGTTGTTATGGTTGAAACTGAAGTATTCATTGACAGGTAGAACATTGCAATATATAATTTTATATACTATACTTAGATTGGACCAAAGGCGGCATAATTCTAGGTTTTCTAGGTCTAGAATTTCAAGTCTGGTGGCATAAGGTATTCTGCAACGATTAAAGGAGTGGAGAACTCTTCTTGTGAAATATTTCTGGACTTCCTCAATTGTATTAATATCAGATACGTAATGCGGGTTCCATACTGATGAGCTGTATTCAAGTATTGGTCTAGCAAATGTTTTGTATGCTCTAGTTAATTGTGTGAACAATGAGGACCAATGAGAAGGATACTAAATACAAATATGACTTTACATATTGATATGATCTTTCTTTTTCTTCATAAATAATATTATGGAACATTTTCTGGAACTGGAACATTTTCATTAAGTCCTCATCCTTTCATAAACAGTTTTGAGCTTAGACATTTGGAGACTATATTGGTATGTATCCATTCTTCAATAAAAGCATCAGATTAAATACCTTGTAATTTAAGATATATGCAATAAGAAGTCAAACAAGCTTTGTTTTGCATCTTCAGTAAACTTTATTTCTTTTGTGCTGACCACCTAATGTGAAGAATACAAGATGTGATATATAAAAAACTGGTAATTAAAGATGTGACTCAATGAAGTTGGATTTTGACATTATTTAAGGAGTTTATTTTGGAGCCATTTTGGTTATTTCTAGTCAGCTAGATTGGATTTGTTTAAATTAGGATTTTTGTCCACTTACCTAGTCCTTCCCATGGCAAATGTTGTTGTTTAGTAATATTAAAGATATTGTCACAGGATATAAGCTGTTCCAAATAATGCTGCCTTTTGCAATTTATTAATGGTGATTTTACCAAAGTTCATGACATTCAAGTGGTGCTTCAGATATTTTGGGATTGCATATAAGATGCCTATTACTATTGGTATTAACTTTGCTTTCTTCTATCACAGTCATTCTACTTCTGTTTGTAGGTCTTTTTATTTTGTGATTTTTCTCCATTTCTTTCACTTCTATTCTGCTATGTCCAGGTACTGCAACATATACTTTCCAGATTTTCTTCCTTTCTTATTGTATCCTTATTATTGGAGCTGAATTTCTGAACAAATACATAATAGTATCTGTCTTTGGAGGATTATCTTGTAAAGTAGGTGACTCAAACCCTTTCGTGGTTATTAATAATCACAACAAAATACAATACTCAATCATAATAAAATATTATGGAATATTTTGGAAAGCTCTATAATATAAATAATTGTAGAACTGCAACATTCTCAAGCCAGATTAAGTTGATTAAAGAAAGCAAGAAAAACATAAGGACACATTTAAAAAAGCAGCAAGGTTACTCATCAGTTGTACCAAAATAGACAAAAATGAGAGGAAGAAGAATCAAGGCCACAGTCACAATTCCAACTATTACTGGGTTTGCAGTAGTAATTATGCAGTGTGGTGAGAACAAATAAAGTGCTTGTTGAGTCATTTCAGCTGGATGGTCAAAGAGAATTAGAAGGTGGTAAATAAGATAAAACATATGTGCTAACAGATTGTAATGCTACTGCATTCTTATTTTGTGCATTCTGGATACAATCAAATTTGATCTAAAGCTCTGTCCACAGATATGTGATTGAATTCTGATAACTTCCATCTCCACTTCAATATACATAAGTCATTTGTAAAGTGTTTAATATATTTAATCTGTCACAATGCTTTTACATTTCTCCGAAGGATAGGGAATGCTGATAAAGGCTGGTTCCTGATCATGCCAAAAGATGAAAGTTAAAGATGAATTGCTTACATTCCTCTTTGAAATATATGCTCAGATATTTATCATATGTAAATACATTATACAATTCTTCCTGATATCTAAGGATTTATTGAACCATCCCGAGAGTCTCTTTTCCTATGTTTATTGTGAAATGAATGAATGAAAGTGTTTATCATTCATAATCATTCATAATCTTCATAATCTTAAAAAGGTCAAAGATGAATATGAGATAGAAAAAAACTTCTGGTTTGCAGGGCTTCGGCGGCAGGCAGGAATCCGCGATCGTGTGTGGTTTCTGCCTGGGCTCACCGCTGGAGTGCTCCGAGCCAGCTGGTTTCGGGGCTAAGCCACCCCATAGAGGTGGTGAAGAGGAGGGAGATCACCAACAGGGTCAAGGAGAGCCACATCTCTCCTCCCCAGCTGGCCAAACTCCCTTTCCCGAAGGCGGTAGGAGCGGTGGTCAGAAATGGCCATCTCAAAGAAGCACTCAACCAGAAAAGAAAGTGCAGGAGGAAGATAAGAAGTGAAAGTTTCGGCTGACCGGGATAAAAAGCAACAACTAAGGTACCCTGGAATTTAAATCTTATAAAAGATAACATCGCTCCCAAAGAAGAGTTGGAAGCAGCGAAAGAAAGTGAAAAGGGAAAGTCTTTTTTTTTCTCTTCTCTCTCCTTCCTCACATTGACAACGAAGAGAGCTGAATAAGAAATCGGAGAAATCCGCTTTGGCACCAATAATTAAGCTGAAAATATAATTAAATGCCAAAGGGACAATAAAGATTTCTGGACACTAAAAAATCCTTTTTGTCTATAAGTAGGAAGGGAGAGGAAAAGAATAAGGGCAGGATCTGGAAGGATGCCTGGATTTCAAAAGAATTTAATGTAAAATCTCAATGAGACTTCTAAAAGATACATTTTAACTGGAACTTTGTAACTAAATAGTAACCCCAGGAAGAGAAAGTGAAAAAAGAAGAAAGTGTAAAAAGAAACAACTTGTGTGTATTTGGATTGCTTGGTGACTTTGGGATTTTTGGACATTATATTTGAATGACTAAAAACAATTGGGTGGTTGTTTAATTTTTTTTTACAATTGCACTATCTCTGGATGAACTGAAAATAGAATTTAAAAAATATAAAGAAGAGACACAAGAAGGGAAGGGCTCCTTTGGCTCCATTTTTCAATTCTTAGAAATGGCGATTCGTAACTACGAGAAACAACAAGAAAAGACTGTGCAACAAGAAGATTGGGACAAAGAAGAAGCCATCTTTAATGAACAAATAACTCTATCTGGGGAAGAAAGGGGAAAGGGTGGAAAGAGAATGGAGAATTTAAGATTTAAAAAAACAGCCAAAAAAGGGAAAAATAATTTGAAAAGTGGATATAATGTTGGAAAGCAACAGAAAAGGGAAATACAGAAGAGGGAAATGGAGGTGGAGAGACAGGGGGTAAAAAGGGGAGAGAGAAGAAGAAAGGGAAGAAGGAAAGGAAGAGAAGTTACAAAGGTCTGGAGCAAGATGTAAAGAAACAGGACCTATTTAGAGATAATGGGTGAAAATCTAACTGAAAAAGGGATTCTGTGAAGGTACATAAGATGGTATTGTTATATTTGTAATAGAAGTAATGTAAGAAAATTGGAAACAATATATGATTAAAAAGTGGGATAAAATAGTCAATGCAATTTAGTGAAACTTTTGTGAACAAAATAAATGAAATAAAATAAATGAGAGAATTGAATTAGGAAGGAACGGTAACATTTTAATTATTCAATGTTTTATAAAATATAAGTGAAGTGGGGGGGAATTAACTATGGAAAGTTTATAAGTGTTCCCATAGAAGTATGATATTTATCTGAAAAGTAATGTGTAAAATGTTAAGATTTAAATGAATATTAATATTAATGATAGAATTGAATTGGTATGGATTGTTGTTTTAATTATATTATACATTTATAATTTTTTTCTTTTTTTTAAATACAGTATGTAGTTTTAGAAAGTACCAAGCAGAATCTGAATGGAAGTTATGTATTATATTAAGTGTTATAATTTTAGGGAAAAGATATAAAGGCGTCATACTCCAATCTGTGATTACAGGAGAAATTTTGTTTAATGAGAAAAGATAGTAGACAGTTGAAACAGCACAGACAAAAAATATAAGTACAATGATTTGAATTGAGATGAAATAAATAAAATAAAATTAAGAAAGTTAAAAGAGGGGAGAAGCTATATTGAAAATGTAGAATAGTAAAAAGATATGGAATGGAATATAAAAATGAGCATGAACTTGAATTTGTGTCTGTACGAAGAGATGTAACCTGGGACTATGCTGCTTTCAAAAAAGATGTTTTATGTTTTTATGTTTGATGTTTTGTTTGTTTTCAAAAATCAATAAAATTTTCAAAAAAAAGAGATGAATATGAGATATGAGATACTATAAAAGATGCATCAACTCTAATGGCAGAAAGTGAAGAGGAACTAAAGACCCTCTTGATAATGGTGAAAGAGGACAATGGAAAAGTTGACTTGAAACTCAACATTAAAAAAAACAAAAACTAAGATCATAGCATTGGGTCTCATCATTTCCTGGCAATTAGAAGGGGAAGAAATGGAAGCAGCGACAAATTTTATTTTCTTGGGTTCCAAAATCACTGTAGATGGTGACTGTTGCTATGAAATTAAAACGTGCTTGATCCTGTCATGGCCCCTTTGGAGCCCAGTTTGTTGGAGGAGGAGGAAGAGTTGGAAATGGGACCATCCAAAAGGATGGCACATTTCCCTTGGCATGTTTGGAGAGGTCAGGGGTTGAGGGTGGGGCCTGTCCCAGGCCTCTCGGGCATTGGAGGAGGTGCCTGCCTGCACAGACACAGGGGAGGATTGGCTGATGACAGGCAGTAGTGCAGCAGATTTCCTCTGATGAGAAACAGATGCCTCTTCCACTTGATCCAGGGACAAGGAAAGTGGGGTATATATAGGCAAGCCCAGAGGAGAGCTGCAAGGCTACTTGGGAGAAGGCAGTGGTGGGATTCAAAAACTTTTACTACTGGTTCTGTGGGCGTGGCTTGGTGGGCGTGGCCATGTGACTGAGTGGGCATGGCTTTTTTTGCAGCCCCCACCCATTTTGGGGAGCTTCTTGGCCACAGAAGAGCCTTGGGGGGAAAGCATTTTTGCTCCCCTAAGGCTCTTCTGGGGTTCTGGAAGAAAAGGAACAGAGCATGAGAGGGGCACTCAGCACCCCTCCAAGCTCTGTTTTGGGAGCTTCCTGGCCTCAGAGAAGCCTCGGGGGAGGGGCGTTTTTGCTCTCCTAAGGCTCCTCTGGGGCTCTGGAAGAAAAGGAACAGAGCATGGGAGGGGCACGCAGCACCCTCCAAACTCCATTTTGGGAGCTTCCTAGCTTGGATGGACTCTGGTGGGTCTGATGTGCTACAGTCCAGGGTTTTTTGAAGAGTCAGAGTTAGCAATTGAACACAACAACAATCAAATAACATATGCATACTTGAAATGCATGCTCTTCTCTACACACATTTCACAATGAAGATAACGTTGGAAAATAAGATTGGAATGATCCTAAAATGAAAAATAAAATTAAGAACTAGAAGAGAGAACTGCAGATTGGCTTGCAAACAATGATATGATTTAATTAAATACACATGAAAACAACAGACACAGCTGCACCAGGCATAACAGTATCAAGATGTTACATTTTTTAGCCAGCATCTTCAGAAAATAGATAAGACATTATTTCTAGCTTCATTCCTCACTGCAGTTCTAAGACTCAGCATAGTTTACAGTTATAAAACATAGCAAATTAAATATCTACAGAAAAAAATCCTAGAAAATAATAAAAACATAGTATCACACTCCATCCATCATTATTCATCTCAGTAATGGAAGACTACCAGCAATTGTCCTGGGCAAATGAATTGGGATAGTTGATTCTGATTGGAGCAGGCATTCCAGAATATAGTTTGCTGCCAGATGAAATATGGCTTTATATGTAGCAACCAGTACTTTGAATCCCAACCTAGAAGCAAACTGGAAAGCTATGCAGCATTTGAAGCACAGATGTTATTTCTTCATGGTGACAAGTGTCATTTAGTAAGTAGGCTGTTGCTTCTTGGACTTCAAAGGCAGTCTCATGTAGCACACACTGTAGTAGTAAAAGAAAAAAAGAGGGGCATGATATCAACATCCCTCCAAAGCAGGGGTCTTCAACCTTGGCCACTTAAAGACTTGTGGACTTTAACTCCCAGAATTCCTCAGCCAGCTCTGGGAGTTGAATTGTGGGAGTTGAAGTCAAGTCTTAAGTGGCCAAGGTTGGAGACCCCTGCTCCAAAGGACACCTAAAAGAATAATTATTGTCATCTTCATTCCATACCTCCACTGGGATGCAGGCTGATATGGGTCCAGATTATCTTGTTTTTTTAAGGGCATTTTGTAGTTGCCCTATGACCATAGTCTCAGTGAACTCCTCTGAACTTAGAGACAGGGGATTTTAAAAGTTGCTGAATTCAAGGAGGACTCCTTAAGAAAGGATACCACAGCACACACAAGACTGCAGAAACCAATTAATGTGGGCATGAATGTGAATTTAGCTCAATACTAACTTCAAGGATAAAAGAAAGTTTACTGCTGTTTGAGGCTTCAATTCAATGAAGCTTTGACTGAATTATCCCTGAAGAATGAATCAAAGTAGGGATCTGCTTTGAAGCAGTGAATCAAATCTAATGGCTTCAAAGCAACCTTTTGAAGTGCTTTGCAGATTTGATTGCTTTTCTACTGCTTCTGAAGTTGTCACAGACAATATTCAATGTTGCAACTTAAATTCCATATATGGATAATGTGTGTGGAGGGGCTGACAGGTGTGAAGGGCTCTCTGACATTGACGTGAGTTACCAGCCAATCAGTTTAATGCCTCATTAATCTCTGCTTATCAGAACTCTGGGGATGTCAAAGCTAACACTGCTTTGGATTTATTCACTTTTTAAAAGTCTCAGTTTCCTTAATGTGATCATTATAGAAGAACAGCCATGTTATTCCATGGTAACAAAGAATCAGAAGTCTGATAATCCTTTTCTGACTAGCAGTCTGATCAGTCTCACCATTCTATGAATCTGATGAGCCATTTAATAAGATGTGTGAACAAGAAAACATGCTACTTGATTTTTCCTCGTTTTACAATGTAGTCACAACTTGTAACTTTGCTCTACCTCGTGGTAATACATTATAACACAAACTGTGAGATCAGCTCTGCATCTTGAACATAGATTAATGTTTACTGTTTACTTTTCAATTCAGCATGATTCAGAAAATTTAAATCTGACAATAACAAATAGGAAGACTAATATTTAAAGGAGCTACCTCAAACAATCAAGTTCAAGTGATGTACTAATACCACTCTATAAAGCCTTAGTAAGACCACACCTAGAATACTGCATACAGTTTTTGTCACCGTGCTATAAAAACTCTTTCTAGAGTGTAGAGAAGAGCAACCAAGATGATTAGGGGACTGGAGGCTAAAACATATAAAGTACAATTGCAGGAATTGGGCATGGCTAATCTAGTGAAGAGAAGGACCAGGGGTGACATGATAGAAGTATTCTAATATTTGAGGGGCTGCCACAGAGAGGACGGGGTCAAGCTATTTTCCAAAGCACCTGAAGGTCAGACATGGATGAAAATTGGACAAGGACAGATTCAACTTGGAAATAAGGATGAATTTTCTGACAGTGAGAGCAATCAATCAATGGAACAGCTTGCCTTCTGAGGTTGTGAGAGCTTCATCCCTAGAAGCTTTCAAGAAGAGACTTGTCTGTTATCTGTCCGAAATGGTGAAAAGTCTCCTGCTTGGGTGTATGGGTTGGACTAGATGATCTACAAGGTCCCTTCCAACTCTGTTAATCTGTTAAATTTCACTGTTTTTAAATTTTCCCATCTTATCCTTTTGTCATTTTTCTTTCAAATTAAACCTTGAAAGAAACAGCTTGATTTACTGGATTAGATGTGTACCTTACAAACTTGTAACAAACCATATTCCCTTTGTATAAGCTATCTGAATTGGACTGACTGCAGAATTTTAATATAAATTTACACAGTAGTGTGTCCATATAATTAATGAAATTATTTTCAATTAAGTGCATATAGCAGAAGATTTGATAATCAAAGGTAGTGCTATGCCAATAACTAGCTATTTATTTCATTGGTGTTGTCTCCTCTAAATAATGTTTTAGATTCTTTTTGAGTAAGACAACAACAAAAGTGTTCATTGCATAACTTCTCCCTCTTTTCTAAATTATTTGCATCACATAGCTAAATTTACCATAATCTCAGAATAAAGATGTGAAAAATATATACATTTGAGAGGTTTTAGAGGATATCCCAATCTGCCAGCAAAACTAAGGATTAGTAAAATTATTTGTCTAATCTTAAAAAAATTTATGTGGATCATAAATTAATCAGTGAAAACTATAAACTGTTGCTTCCAAAGGCCTCAATCAAGATAATTTTCAGGAAGGATATATAATCATGAACAAAAGAAGAAAGGAAGGAAGGAAACAATTATTTAAAAAAGAATTCTGTCTCATCAAATTTGCATCTGATCTGCAAAATTACTAAGATCTTCAAAATTTATCTTCAGTTAGAAATGTCAGAAATGCAGAAAGTATTAGCTTGATCTAACAGAAATATATATAATAAAATAAAAGTTGCTGTAGCATATTTTGTTTTGATATTGACTCCCTTGACAGTTCACACTTCTTCTAACGATAGTTTGACCTTCAAACACAGTTCAAAAAGCAGACTGCCATACTTAAATAATCCTCAGGCTTGTATGTCACATGAATACTAAAGATTGCAGAGGACAAAAGATGCTTAGGCCCTAAAGTAATCTTCCATTGCTGTTTCTCTCATAAAATGTCCATACCCTGTAGGGTGGACATAGGCCATGTAAACAGATGTTCACTAAGAGAAAGTGTTCCACTGAATAGCTGAATTGTTCGGTTGATGCTGAGCTTAGAATGACAGTTCAGAGTTTACAAGCGGGTACCATGACTAACAACACAGCCAGTCTTTTGACAGGCTCCAACAAAATGATTCGGCATTTGAATTCAAGAATTACTTAGTTTGACATAAATGCATGTCCAGATGTTGAAGAATGCTTCATTCCATGCAATAAATCATAACCAAATATAAGCTATTGTTTTCGTATGGCTTTCCAGTTTATGATTATCCATCTATCCAAGTATCCCTCTCCCCTCCTATCTATCTATCTATCTATCTATCTATCTATCTATCTATCTATCTATCTATCTATCTATCTATCTATCTATCCATCCATCCATCCATCCATCCATCCATCCATCCATCCATCCATCCATTATATAACCATGTAGCTAAAGGTAACACAACATACTTTTTAAAATAGCAAATCCTAATTTATATTCCAGTTAAACTATATTTCTAAAATCCAACAATGTTTGAAGTAATAGTGGACCTAGTAAGCAAGAATTTTACTTCAATTTCCTAGCAGAAAGAATCGTTTTACATACCAAAAAACAACAAGAATTCTACTCTCTCTCTTGCCCCCCTCCTTCTCAGAAAGTAACTGAAAACCATAATATCTTCCTGCTTGAAGATCAAAATCACTTTTGTTGGATGTAGTGGCTACCTTAATATTAGAAAATTAATAGCACCAAATACTTTACTGAAACTGTATAAAAATGTGGAGTTTGGACTTTTATTTGATATACATTCAAAACTGCCTGAATCTTCACCAAAATATGGTTTCATATTAGTATTTAATATATCTCTAACTTGTCAAGAATAGAGGAGGGAAACTTTCAAGCTAAAATTCAAACCTAAGTTCTTATTATTACAGTATTTCATGGGAAAAAACATAAATTCTTTGTTGCATTTTGCTACCTCTGGACTTTTGGGCAGTTTAGCCAGCAACACTGGGCTGTGACATAGATTCTTTCAGGCTAGTTCTATCTTGTGATGCATACATTCTCGGTGAATAGATTAAATGGTTGATCTTGTGCCTTTCTTGTTCTGCCACACGCTTTTACTTTCAACCACATGTCATTAATAGAGCTAATGGGATTTTGGCGTGGAACCAAAGAGGAGAATGTTAGAAGGATGGGAGGGAGAAATGCTGAATGAAAGAGCGGCTGCCTTTCTCTACTTGATGGGACTGCAGGCACTTCTATATACATGACTGTGTCTCATACATTCATGAGGTTCTTTGACACTGGGGCTTCCTTTGTTAAAAGATGAAAATGCAGGCCATAGCCCTGGCTTTCTCTCAGCTGCCATATGGCATTGTGGAAAGAGGCCCACAAAGGAAGGAAGGAAAGAGGGAGGGAGGGAGGAATGGAGGGGAAGAAAAAAAAAGTCCAGAAACCAAACTACTAGCAGATGAAACTGATTTATATTCACAATTGGGAAAGAGAAGAGGGGAGGAATGGGAGTGTTTTTGGAATATAAACCTGTTCCAATGCAAGCCAAGAGGCTGCTCAGATGACAGCTCTGGCAGACATTAAACAAAATAACATGGCAGAAAATAGAAGTGCCATTGTTTCATCTCACATCTGAGGCAAATGCACATGAAACAAAATGCTTCATACATGAACCAACTGCTGTGGTTTTTGAAAAGCAGGAAGAGGTTGAGGGAGATTTCCAAAGGTAAAGGCTTTAAAAGAAGCCTCAAACATTTGATGCTATCCATTTTGTGATCTTCTGTATTTTCCTAAATTCAAACGCTGGCTTTCTTTTCTTTTCTACACTTTATATAAACATTGGACAAGTTAGGCAACAGGTCAATCAATTCAATGCCTTAAAACAACAGAGAAATGCATTTGAATGAATGGCCAATAATTTTGTTTTATTTTTCAATGACCGAAGGCAAAATGGTGGCAAAGCAATAATAATTTTAGAAGCAAAATAATGTAATTTGTTTGGAGACACTGGTTATTAATAAAAAGATCAATCTGTAAGGAACTCTTAAAAGCAGTGAGAGGAGGAGGAGAAGGAGGAGGAGGATCATCCATTCTTAAGGTGTCTGTGCAGATGTATTTATTACAAACATCCTAAGGCAATGCAATGCAAGATGAGCTTTTCATTGCAGGTTGTGAACCATAATCTATCACAGAAGTACATTGCAATTTCTGGATAGATGATTTTCATCATTCCTGTCCAGGGGTTTGAAACAGTAACTAGCTCAAAGTCACTCAGCTGGAATCTGTGTTTAAGAAAGGGTTAGAATTCAGTCTCTCCACTCCTATTCCAGCATCTTAGCTCACAATGGGTTTATTTAAAAAAATAAATACTGGAGTGTATATCATCCAATAAAACTGGGCCTGCTTCTCCCCCCTCCCTGCCAAATCATGCAAGTTAGGATATACTACTTCCAGACAAAACTGAGATGAAATAGGCAACTTTGGAATCCAGTCTGTAAATGAGTGTGTTGGATAGTTTTAGCCTATTGGAAATCAGTTCTATTTCTATGGAAACAATTTAAAAAACACATGCATAAAGGTTTAGGAAAAGTGAACTTATCCAATTAAGTTCTGTTTGCTTATTAGAAATGGGTCAATGCAATGAAAAAACAAATATACTAATGTCACCTTGATACCCCTTGTTCAAAATTTCAATGGCATTTTGCAACTTCAAAAATATTTGACACTTATTTATTTATTTATTTATTTGATTTGTCAATTGTTTACAAGATAATAAGTATAAGTGTATACATAGTTATGAATACATGAAATGGGTACATATAAGAAAAATAAAAGAAACAATAGGACAGGAACAGTAGGCACGTTGGTGCGCTTATGCACGCCCCCTACAGACCTCTTAGGAAAGGGGTGAGGTCAATAGTAGACAGTCTAAGGTTAAAGTTTTTGGGGTTTGGGGAAGAAACTACAGAGTCGGGTAGAGTATTCCAGACATTGACCACTTTGTTGCTGAAGTCGTATTTCCTGCAATCAAGTTTGGTGCGGTTAACCTTGAGTTTGTATCTATTGTGTGCTCTTGTGTTGTTATGGTTGAAGCTGAAGTATTCATTGACAGGAAGGACATTGCAATGTATGATTTTATATACCATACTTAAATCAGACCGAAGACGGCGTAATTCAAGGTTTTCTAGTTCTAGAATTTCAAGTCTGGTGGCATAAGGTATTCTACAACGAGTAGAGGAGTGGAGAACTCTTCTTGTGAAATATTTCTGGACTTTCTCAATTGTGCTAATATCAGATACGTAATGTGGGTTCCAGACTGATGAGCTGTATTCGAGTATTGGTCTAGCAAATGTTTTGTATGCTCTAGTTAGTAGTGTGATATTACCAGAGAAAAAGCTACGTAGGATTAGGTTAACAACTCTTAATGCCTTTTTGGCTATGTAGTTGCAGTGGGCTCTAGCACTTAGATCATTAGAGGTGAGTATTCCAAGGTCCTTTACAGAGCTTGGATCATCAACAAGATCTTGACTATTCAGCTTGTATTTTATTTTCTGATTTTTTTGCCAATATGTAAGACAGAGCATTTATTTGTTGAGATTTGAAGTTGCCATTTGTTTGACCATTCTGATACATAGTCAAGATCTTTTTGAAGGGTAGCAGTATTGTCTGTGGTATTGAACAGCTTTACATCATCAGCGAAAAGAACGCAGTTGCTCTTAATATGATCACAGAAGTCATTTATGTAGAGTATGAAGAGAGTTGGTCCTAGAACACTGCCTTGGGGGACACCACTGTTGACAGGTACAGAATTTGATAGGACACTCCCAATCATGTACAAAAGAAGTATTATATATTAATTCATCCATTATTTCATATTCATATTTCTAACATTTTAATGAAATTAGGAATGCTATTCCCAGTGCCATGAGGTTAGTTACATATCCACTCTTAGTTAGAGGAAGGGAACTAAGCTGTGAGGAGAACTTTGACACTGGATTCTCTTTCCTTCCTTCTGCTGTCTCTTTTGGCTACTGGGAATTCCCTAGTTAAGAATACAGAAACAGAAAAATGGGAGGGAGGGGAAGTTGGTTGATCAGGGCTTATGACAAGCAGTGTTTCTGAAAGATTTTAAGCTTTATATATAAACTCAAGATAAATAATCAGCCTTTCTGAAGTTATTATTTTCTTACCATTAACATCATCATTATAAAATTCTCATGGTCAAATATTTACAGTATATTTCCCTCCCTCTCTCTCAATCTGAGTCACTATTTTTAATAACAAAATGACTACAATGTCATATGGAATTATACCTTCAGTTTTATTCCTAGAATGGCAATATTCATTCTGCATCATATCCCTATTGTCAAAAACATTTAGTATGTTTAATAATATGCAACTTTCAAAATGGAATTCCAAATGCAATATCTTTTTTGACATTGGGATCACTTGTAATATATTCTAAAATCCTGCTAAGGTTGGGCTACATTTCTTTCAATAGTTTATTTTGCTTTAGTTCCTGCTTTTTAAGAAGGAGAACATTAGATTATACAGAAGGCTGAACTATATGGCCTTTAATTAAGTAGAGAAATTTTTATGCTGACGATTTTCAGTTGAAAACAAACCTGCAACACATTAAAACACTAAGTAAAGTATATTTGGTCACTGCTCACTCATAATACATAAAGATTATTCACACTAGTGATTTGCAATGTCATCCTACGTACAACACTAATATATATATATATGAACTTTATACTGCCACAATTGGCCTGCATGAGGAAAATGTTTTAAACGTGGATAGCTTCCTAATTATTTGATGAAACCATAAGAATGTCATAACTGGTGAAAAAGTGATATATGTAGCTAGTAGAAAGAATTGTGTAGGAAAAAAAGCATTACAGGTAGTCCTTGCCTTTCAACAGTTCATTTAGTGAACTCAAAGTGCTCAAAGTTACAGTGGCACTGGAAAAAAGTGATTTATGACTATTTTTAAAAATAGTGATTTATGACCACTAAATCATAAAATTTAATCATAAAAATATAGTAATAAAGTAATATCTGCTTAAAAACCTTGGTCCACCTGGCCCAGCTGGCAGCACCTTGTAAGGGCCCCTTTCCAGGATTACAGGAGAAGATGGTCAACAGTTTTGAAGGCAAAAAAAGGGCTTTATGCCCCAATGGCAGATAGAACAGTAGAACCATCTTCTAGGAAATGAAAAACTCTGATTTCAAACCTTCACTGCCTTGTGGCTATATCTATTATTTGAAAAGGCTTCGGGAGTCAACCTCGAGGCAAAATCCAGAGCCAGAGTCACAGAAGCAGTTTGTAACTGTGTACAATCATCTTCTGGTAATCCCTGCGATGCAGCTGGAACTAATCGTATTGGCTCTGCCATTCCATTAGACTACTTCAGTGATGTGGAGAGGGGAGATCTGTTGCTTGGGTAACAGTTTATCCTCCATATTACATTACCCAGGCCTCGTGCTCTGGAGAGGACACTCCAGCTTTGCATACAGCATTGAAAGAACATGGGATGTGGCAGTTACTGGTTTCATAGCATGATAACCATAGCCTCTTGAGACTGAAGGATGCCAATTCAGTTCAATCATAAAAATCATAAATAATAAAAAAGTGATTTATGACTATTTTTACACTTACAGCCAGGGCTGGGATTCTACCAGTTCACCCCTATTTGCTAGAACTGGTTATTAACATTCTAAGCAGTTCGGAGAACCAGTTGTTAGAAGAAATTAGTGGCCTAATCCTGTAAGGAAAGCAGGAAGGAAACATTCTGGTGTTGCTTACGGAAACTGCCTCTCCGTTAACCCTTATTAAATTCTTGGCAGGACTAGACTTCCTGTCTCAGGAATGTCTCTGGAGTTTTTTTCCCCTCCTTTGCTAGTACTTTGCTTGTGTGGAGTGACCATTCAAAGTTACAATGGCATTGAAAAAAGTGACTTATGACCATTTTTCACACTTACAACTGTTGCTGCATCCCCACAGTCATGAGACGCCAGGTGAGGAGATGCGTGCCTCGATGTGAGTGATATTGAGTTGGCCACACCCAGCCAATAACATGACCACCAAGCCATGTCCACCCAGTCACATGACTACCAAGCCACGCCGACTACCTAAGCCATGCCCACAGAAACAGTTGTTAAAATTCCACCACTGCTTACAGCTCTTGCGGCATCCCCATGGTCACCTGATCAAAATTTAGACATTTGGCAATTGACTCATATTTATGATGGTTGCAGTGTCCTGCGGTCATGTGATCACCTTTTGTGACATTCTGACAAGCAATAAACAGGGAAGCTGGATTCATTTAACACCTATGTTGCTAATTTAATAACTACAAATGTAACAAGAAAGGTTGTAAAATGAGACAAAAGTCACTTAACAAAATGTCTTGCTTTGTAACAGAAATTTTTGGCTCAATTATGGTTGTAAGAAGGACTACCTATAACAGCAAATAATTTGTAAGAAGGACTATCTGAAAATTGAGCAATGTAACAACAATAATTATTCTTGACTTCTAATATGGGTAATGAAACATATTTAAAGAAACCCGAAGCAAACGTATTAAAAATATATCAGCCATATCTATGTGAGTTTAAATGGCTAGGACTTAGGAGCATGATTAATATGAAATGGTGTGATGAAATGTGATAGTATTAGTAATAGTATCCTATTGTAGAATGGCCTAACTAGAGAATTGTACATTATTATCCTGTTTATTTTTAACACTTTTATAGAAACATAACCTTTTTAATTGGTTAAACTACATGATTATTCTTATGTTTCTTCTTATGATTTATTTATATTCAATTATTTTGTTTCTTTTCCTTCCTGCCTTTCTTTCCTTCTTCTCTCTTTCCTTCTGTCCTTCGCTTTCATTTCCCCCCCCCTCCTGATATTATTACTCAAGAGCAAAATAAACAAATCCTTTGGGATCATGCAAGGGACTTCAGATAAAGGAATGCCAAATGAAAGACAGAGACTATATATATTTAATTCTAATGGTTAATTCAAATTTTTAGAAATATGTAAAATAATAGCCATGGGTTCCTCCATTTCAGTTTTCAGAATTAGCGGAACCAAATGGAACGGCACATTTCTATTTGAGCTTGAAATTTGACATGGAGTTTAATAGATTTGTGAATAATGTATTTGGCCAAGGTTCACACTAATAAAAAATTAGGGAAGAAAGGAAACATTTATCCATTTCCGTTTGTGAACAGGAGGCACAGCCCAGTCAGTTAGACAGCTGAATATCCATGTGAATGAAGGGGAAAACTATGATTCATTTTTCCTGTCTAATATAACTGTAAAGTAAAATGCAAACTTTAACATCTTTAAATGGCACAGTAATTTCTGATATTCTGCCCAGAGTCATTGGATATGAAATGGGCAGCAAATAATTTTTTACAAATAAATAAATTTTATTGTATTTAGAAACTTTGACCATGAAACCATCAACCTACTTTTTCTTCAGATTGCCTGTGCATTACCAGTTGAAATTATATTAAGACACCTTACTTTTAATCTTTTGAAACTCTTGAATTTTTAATACATTGCATACATTTAGTACATTTGACAAAAGAAAAGTAGACCCAGAAGCAAAACTCCTGAAAAATATTTGCAAGTTCTTTAATATGTTTGCCATAACTTTTCTGGTCTTCTACTTTCAGGTTTAAGCTTTTAAGAAGAGGAAAAAGTCAGGAAAATTTTTAAAACTTCTATTAGAATCCAAACATGCTTGCTCAGGATTTACGTCCAAATAAAATATGATTATATATCTGGAAATTAGTAAATTGACTTATTTGGCTATAGCAATATCTACATTTTTAGTGACTAGAGTCACTTATGGATTTTTTTGCATAAAAATGAAAAAAAGGAACTTGTGATTTATAGTTTTTATGACTAGAAAAGGTATGTTATTAAAAAAAAAGTAATATAATATAAGTTTGAGATAAATTAAAATATATTTGTACTGTTAACTGTTGTGAAGAATACCAGAAGTCACTTCTGGTTTTTTTTTCTTATTTACTTTTTTTCAATGTTTTTCTTTTCTTGAAATTATTGTTTTTTATTTGATTTCTCTTTTTTCTTCTTTTTTATATTAATTTGTATTAATTTTTATCTTCTTTTTTAAATGTTTTAATAGAAATCATATAAAATAATATGCATATGATTTCAATCAAATACACCTTTCCATAACAGCATGCTGACTCTGAACATCCTGGTCCTAAGTAATGAAATTTAATTTTTAATGTGGCTATATAGACACCTATTAAATACAGGGATACTATTCATATTAAAATTAACTGAAATGAAAGAACAATGACAGTTTGAAATGTACTACATTTAGCATGTCTATAGAGTAACTATCCTAGTTTTGTTGATCTTCCTTCCTTCCTTCCTTCCTTCCTTCCTTCCTTCCTTCCTTCCTTCCTTCCTTCCTTCCTTCCTTCCTTCCTTCCTTCCTTCCTTCCTCTATAAAGAAAAAGATGATTAATATTTTATTATCTTATCCACTGATTAAATAAGACATTACTTATTTAGAGTCAGTTTAAATTAGTGTTTAAGACACGCTAAAATCAGAGATTGTGAGTTCTAGTCCTGTGTTAGCCATGAAAGGCAGATGGATATCCTTGGACCAGTCACTCTTTGTCCAACTCATAACAAAGGGTTTGTTGACAAAAGGGGGAGGAAGCTGCATTGCACCTTGAATTATTTGTAAAAGTAATAAAGGCAGAACATAAACAATAAATAAATATTATACTTAAACATCCCAATACTAACATTTTATGTGATATTATAAATAATATGCCATTAGTTAATGGCTCTAAAATATGGTGGATCACAGAGTTCTCAGCAGCAAAATTTGCAAGTGATTTCTTCATTGGATAACATTAAATCTTAGGATACATTCAAGCAAAATAAAAAGGAATACAGCATACCAAAGCTGGATAATGAGCTCCATTATACATGATGGTTACCTACTAAATGTATAGTTGCATGTGTTTATTTTTTTTTTACCAAAAATGTTAACTGAATTACAGAAATATGTGTTTCAATGAGTTTTGATTTAGTAAAGAACTACAATGGATGATACATTATTCAGGTACATTGTCTTTTCTAGTTATATGAAAGATGTTTAAAGACTAAGATAATACTATGGTTACTGAATTTGCATGAATAGAATCTTAATTGAACTCAGTAAAACTTACTGACAAATCAAAACATGTAACTTAAGTTATTAGATTGCATAATGATGTAATTATGATTTAATTAAAGTCATCATATGAAATTTACTATTTTAATTTTTAATAGCTAGAAAGAATCCAGGTGTCAGAATATTGACATATAACAGGTAATGGTTAAGATTTATATTTTCTATCATGACCTTGACTTAAACCTCTACAAAGGAGCTTTGTTAGCAGGTTTATACAAAATCTCAAAGGGGTGCTTTACTTTGCACAGTTATTAAGCCTCAAAAGCAAATTCCTTAAGAACATATGGTGGCTTGCCTTCCAGAATGAATAAATGCCATGGGGGACAATTTTCATTAAGATTTGATCATGTGGAAGAAAAGCATTAAACCCCCTGTTTAATTTAACAGTAATACAAACATGTCCAAATTTAACTGGTCCATTTAACTGGTCCAGTATTGGGTATATGCTGCATTAAACTTTTCTAAGATATATAAAAACATACCAATGCCTTATCTTCTTTCTTTCTTTCTTTCTTTCTTTCTTTCTTTCTTTCTTTCTTTCTTTCTTTCTTTCTTTCTTTCTTTCTTTCTTTCTTTCTTTCTTTCTTTCTTTCTTTTTTTCTTCCTTCCTTCCTTCCTTTCTTTCCTCCCTCCCTCCCTCCCTCCTTCTCTCCTCTCCTTTTTTTATCCATCCATCCATCCATCCATCCATCCATCCATCCTTTTGGTTGCTTGTACAAAATATTTGATCTTTGTGAAGCAATCCTGATGTGACTATATTATTATTACACATGAACATGAACTGCTTCTCCAGTAGAGAGAGAGAGAATGGCTAAGTAGAATTACTTTATATTTATTCATTAAGAATGATGCTACATTTAAACATTCACATAAATGTTCAATATTATCCTAGAAATTTCTGGTGTCTCAGGGCTCTATTTTCCTTCTCATTGATCTGAGGCTGATACATTACCTGTAACAAGATCCAGACTCAAATTAGTTAAAAATAAATGTGTCGTATCACAATGATTTCATGATCTATAAAATCTTTGCACCATTGCAATAAGTTACAATTATTCATTTCGATGGCAGGAGTCCTGTGAGTCTAACACAGTGGCTGCTTAAAAGTTATATGCATTAATATAATAGCCATGGCATTAAAAAAGAACTAGTGATGCAGAGAAGGTGTTCTAAAGATGCCCCATTCTTCACAAGACCTATTATCTTTTCATCTTGAACCTTTGCTATGAAAGAGCACAGCATGGAACCAAAAACAAAAAAATTGCAAGATTCAGCTATGAAGTAAAGTTTTATATGACTGCTTCCACTTCCCCCTTTCAGGGTGTAGTGTCTATTCCTTTATCACTTCACCCATAACTGCCAGACACTAAATAAATGAGGAAAGAAAATAATCTGTTTAATTTTAAAACATGCCTTAGGCATACTTTCGTATTCTTTTCAGCTCAGTTCTCATCAGGTTCCCAATGTTAATGATTCATTTAAAGGCACTTCTACTAAAAATAGAGAAAGTGCTGTTTTCTGTCAAACTGAAGCAGCATGGTAGTTCATCTCAACCTGAAGAGCTGGGTTTGATTGTGCTACCTCCATATCTGCATAGGGACACTGAATACAAAAAAATACTCCAAATAGCTTCTTCAGTTTTTTTTCATAAATTCTTTATTTTAGAATGCTCTCTTCATTTGCCTAAATGAGCATTGGTGCTTATTGCATTCATTGGCAAATATTTACTGAGAGTCAGTATGGTGCAGTAGTCAGGGTTAATAGATTCACATTAGGACTGAGATGATCCCGATTTAGGGCCCCATTGGCCATGGAATCTCAACATGACTTTAGTCTTTTTCAGTCCAAATTATCTTTTAGAGATCTAAATGTAATCTGGCTTTTCCTTGGAGTAAGGTGGATTGTAAAATGAACAGATCAGAGAACAGTAACAATTTTGCAATAGCTTTAAAGCAGCGGTCCCCAGCCTCTGCAACTTGGCGGCCCAGCTGGGAGGGGTAAAAGAACTGGGCCACACAAACAGCAGGCTGGCACCGAGCGTGCACACACAGCCTTTGATGAGTGGTGGGCTGGACCGCATGTGCGCAGCTCAACTTGTCTGAGTGGTGGGCTTCTGTGCACATGTGCAAGTGCTTGCTGGTCTGATACTTGTGCAAGTTGAGCTGCACATGCCTGCAGGCACTTGGACCAACCACTTGCATGGCCCAATTCTGAATAGGCCACAACCGATAGTAAGCCATTGGGGACCTCTGCTTTACAGGGTACATAAAGTACCATTATGTCATGCTCCTGGTGGAGACTGACTCTGAGGGAGAGGAGGAAAAGCTGACAGGGAGTGGAAGTGTGTCTCCAGAGGTTGTGGAGGAGGCTGGGGAAGGGCAGAGGCCCACTGAGCAGTCAGGACCCATGCCCATCCCCTATCCATCCTAGGGCATGCAGGGAGGAGAGGATAAGGGAGAGACGTGGTCTCCTTGGGAAGAGAAGGCCTTGATCTCTTCATGGGCTGCAGGTGTCACAACTGAATAAGAGTTTGGACCTGCATACTGGCAAACACTGGAAACAAATCATGTAAATATCTCTAGTTTATAGTTCCTCTCTGAGTTTGGTGTCCTTCCCAGTGTGTGTTATCTGTGGACATCCTCCAGCCCTTATCTTGCCTGGTTTGGGTTGCTTTTTTCCTTCTTTGTGTAACTGTGGGAGTTTTTTTGTCTTCTGTCAAAGATATTTGGAACTTGGAAGCAACCTGAAGGAATAAAAGGGGCTTCACCTGTTTTCTGTGACTATGTTTGTTTTGTATCCCACCCTCGGTTATCACACATTATGTATATGACACTAATTGAAATATGAATGAAATTTGTCTGACAAAATCTATTTTATTTTGTTCTAATATGTGGCCATGTCAGTAAATAAAATTATCTCTAAAGGCATAAGTTCTTAAAATATAATGGTGATATGTTGTTAGGGTTTGAGGATTTAACCCCTAGCAGAGTATTGCAGCAGTAGTCAATCCAGGCAGCCAAAAGAGAGCGGAAGGGCCTCAGAGTATACACACACTGAATACAAACACTGTTTGTAGTTTAAATAGTTTTTAATCCAGTTAGAGTTTAAGCATTGTCATTCAGTCCATTAAGTCATTCACAGTATTTCCATCCAGTAAGACTCACTAGTATAGTCCAAGTTAAGAGTCCTTGCAATATCTTTATCAGCCGATAAAGATATCTTTCCTCCTCCGGTTTCACTCTCCAGAGAAACAAACGCTGGATATTCAGCAAACAGTAGCAAACAAAAACAGTTCAGTCACAGGCACTCACAGTCAGTAATCTCAGTTAGTCGCAGCAGCACACAGTAAGTCGCAGCAGCACACAGTAACAGTTACAGACAGTAACTCACAGCCAGTTCACAGTTACAGCTTTCCAGCTTCTGATGCTTCCTTATATATTGTAACTTCTAACCGCACCCTTAATCGGCTAATTGCCTGCTGCATTGTGCTTAAAGTGATAAGCACTTAAACCATGATATCTAAGTTTTATATATTTATTCACCCAAACCATATTTGGTATCAATGTTATACCTAACATACTCCCTTTTGGGTGAAATAAATATATAATACCTTACAATCTTATCCCATATTTTTCACAACTCTCCTGGTGCTTACTGGCACCTTGGGCTTTAGTAAAATTATCAGCTAAATTGTCCTCCGACATACAGTACTCTAGCTGAATCATCTTACTTCTTACAGATTGTCTCACGTTTAGATATCTTAGATCTGTATGCTTGCTCCTTGTTTTTACTCCAATATTTGTGGCCATTTGAATTGCTGCCTGATTATCTTCATGTATAATTATAGGATAATCTACAGTTATACCTATATCAATTAACATTTGTTTATACATTATTAATTCTGTACATAACAATGATAAACAGGAGAATTCTGCCTCCATAGTAGACAAACTTATATGCTGTTGTCTTATTGACTTCCAGCCTATTAATGTCTTACCCAGCATTATGGCTGTTCCTGAAGTCGACTTTCTAGTGTCTCTTTCTGATGCAAAGCTAGCATCTGCATATGCACTTAGAATTAAATCACCCTTTGGTTCTAAATACAATGAATAATTCATTGTCTTTTTAAGATATCTTAATATCCTCTTAGCTGCTATCCAGTGTCTTTCACATGGTGCAGAATTGAATCTAGCCAACTGATTCACGCAGTACGATATATCTGGTCTAGACCAATTACTAATATAACTCAAACTACCAATTAAAGATTGATAAATCACCTTATCAAACTCAGGGCTTTGTACATCAGTGTTGCTAAACTCCTGACTCATTGGAGTCTTAGCTGGCTTACAAAGCTCCATCTTGTAATCTTTTAGCAATTTGATTATCTTATCTTCCTGAGATATCTTAAAACCTTTCCGTGTTTTCTTTATATTCAAACCGAGATACTTATTTATCTCCCTAATTGCTTGATCTTTATTCTCTTTCCTAATGATGCTATTATTTTATTTGCTTCATCATTAGTTTCAGTTATCAAAGCAATATCATCTGTGAATAGTAATAATAATGATACTTTACCATTTGTCTCCTCTTAAACAGACATGGATCGGCTAAACCAGCTTTAAATCCTATATTGTCTAGTTCCTTTACAATATACTGGTTCCATTCATAGCCTGATTGTTTAAGACCATAGAGACTTTTCTTTAACAACCAACAATCATTATTATCCTTATTTTCACTTTTAATACCAACAGGTTTTTTCATATAAATAATATGTTTTAATGGGGCGTGCAAGTAAGCAGTTTCCACATCTAGATGGTTAACTATATAGTTTTTACTAGCTGCCCACACTAAAGCTGCCCTCAAGGTTGCTGCCTTAAGACTAGGTGCAAACACCTCATCATAGTCATTAGCATTCTGCCTAAAACCTTGGGCTACTAACCTTGCCTTATGGATTAAATTACCATCCTTATCTGTTTTTACCTTAAATATCCATTTGCAGCCAATGGATTTCTTTCCTACAGGTAATTTGGCATTTTCATACACCTTCATATCACTTAATGAATTCAGTTCCTTATTCATTGCTGCATACCATCTTTCTTTTTCCTTATTAGGATACTTTTTAATTTCTTCTACAGAATTAGGAACTTGATTAATCTGGCACACTGTGTTAGCCTGGTACCTACCAGGCGGTCTAGATATACGTGTAGTTCTTCTGGGAATTACAGGGCTTACAGGAGGACTTTGTTGAACTACTACCTGTTCATCTTCCTCATCCTGTTCAGCTATTGAATCTGTTTCTTCCTTTATGGGCACTATTTCATCCTGTATTTGTCTCTTTACTTTATTTTTAAAGTTACAGGGATAACTAATGGGATTTCTATAGGATTCAATAATTACATCTTTATTGGCATCCTGTTCTAATTTCTCCCATCCTTCATGTTCTAGAAATTGGGCACTAGCACTACATAACACTTTAGATGTGCCTTTCTCCCAAAATCTATATGCCCTATGGTTTGCCTGATAACCAACGAAGAAAAATCTTTTAGCTCTATGTTGCCCTTTTTTCTGAGTTTTGCAGGAATATGCACCCATGCTGGTGCACCAAATGTGTGCAGGTAACTTAGATCAGGTTTCCTGCCATGCCATCTGGTAAATGGAATTTCACCTGTCGTTGTACTAACAACGTTGTTCAATATGTTATTAGCACACATTGTAGCCTCCCCCACAAAGAATCAGGTAACCCAGAATCATTTAACATTGTTCTAACCATTGCCTGTAGTGTTTGGCCTCTTCTTTCAATAAAAGCGTTATGTTCTGGCCTGTATGGAGCAGACTTCTTATGCTCTATTCCAGCTACCTTAAGTCTGTTCTGGAATTTGTTATTAATAAATTCCGCACCATTATCTGTCACCAGGGTTATCAGTTGACGCTTAGACTTTCTTTCAGCAAACCTAAGCCAATTGAAAAAATGTTGATATGTTTCAGTTTTGCTTTTCATTAAATAGCAAAACCCATATCTAGAATAATGATCCATAATGCTCAGTATATATCTAGCACCCCCATACTTGGTTTCTTTGGACCTATTATGTCTGCAAATACTACTTCTAAAGGTTCTTTGTTTTGAAACCATTTAGTCTATTTGCAGGCAATACCTTGCTCTTATCTTCACAGCAAACATTACAACGCAAATATTTATCACAAGGTTTTAACCTTATTCCTTCAGATAACTCAACTGCACGTTTTAGCATTTTAAAATTTACATGCCCCAAACGCCTATGCAATAAATGGATACATTCATCATGAGGCTTTATATTATTAAATACAGTTTGTGCCTCCCCTTTCTTACTATTATCTAAGACATATAATGTTCCATTTAAAGTTGCAGTTACCCTTTTGTTATCTTTTTCAATTATGCAATTATTATCCTTAAAAGTAATTACATAACCTAATTTATCTAATACCCTTACTGAAAGCAAATTAAACTTTAGTTGCGGTACATACAACATTTTTATATCCTGGTTTATGTACGGACAACGTGCAAAACCTTGACCTTCGCTTTCAGGTTCCAGCCATTTGCAAGAGATATATGTTGAGAGCTTGTAGACATTTTTATAAATTTTGTCTTATCTCTTGTGATGCAGTGGGATGCTCCACTGTCAACCACCCATAAATTATTCTTCACATCAGAGTTGCTTAACATGGCTAGTTCAAATGCTTTCTTTGGCTTTCTTACATTCTGGCTTTTTCTCTTTTGCAGAATCTTGCCAAATGTCCTCTGCCTCCACAATTAAAACACTTTTTAATTGTGTATGCTGTCGAAGATAAATTCTCTTCTTCCAGGTGCTTTACTTTGCTTTGCTGGTTTCTTTCAAGCTTTGAAGATAATTTCTCTTCTTTCTTATCTTCTCTCAGCTCGTCACGCCACGCCTTCTTCTGGCTTCTTCTAGTAGCCTGCCTGTAATCTCGGTTAATGAGAGGCTTTCTTTTGGCAATACTTCTAACGAAGTCACATAGTCATCATAGCTTTGATCTAATGAAGATAATATTATGTAGACTTGTTGCAGTTCATTAAATATAAGCTCTTTTTCTTGCAAATCTTGAAAAATGCTCTTCATACAGTTTAAATGAACTAACATATCTCCATTCCTCTGAAGATGCGTTCGAAAAGCTTACGTGTAAGATTTATATGTGCTCCTACACTGTCCCGAACATAAATCTTCCTGAGGTTCTCCCAGCAGTTTGCAGCATTTTCTTCTCCACGAATATGGACAAGCTGCTGATCACAGAGAGTCAGTCCTATGATGCATAAAGCCTGCTCATTCTTCAGTTTAAAGTCTTGTAACTTTTCTTTATCATCATCATTAGCAGGATCCCAGCTACTCACATCTGGTGGGTTTGCTATAATGTCCCACAAACCTTCTCTGCGTAGAAGTAAACTACATTTCATTGACCATGAAACATAGTTTGTTCCATCCAGCCTGGATATCATGGACAGTTGTGACAAATTTACTTGTGCCATTGCTCTTCAGATATTTTGACTATTTTAAACTAATTAAAACAGTTTGTTTTTACAGTAATGTGCAACTCACACCAACTCTCTCTGCTATATCCTGGTTAGTTAGACTATGCTGCTGGGCCCATAACCAATGTTAGGGTTTGAGGATTTAACCCCTAGCAGAGTATTGCAGCAGTAGTCAATCCAGGCAGCCAAAAGAGAGCGGAAGGGCCTCAGAGTATACACACACTGAATACAAACACTGTTTGTAGTTTAAATAGTTTTTAATCCAGTTAGAGTTTAAGCATTGTCATTCAGTCCATTAAGTCATTCACAGTATTTCCATCCAGTAAGACTCACTAGTATAGTCCAAGTAAGAGTCCTTGCAATATCTTTATCAGCCGATAAAGATATCTTCTCCTCCTCCGGTTTCACTCTCCAGAGAAACAAACGCTGGATATTCAGCAAACAGTAGCAAACAAAAACAGTTCAGTCACAGGCACTCACAGTCAGTAATCTCAGTTAGTCGCAGCAGCACACAGTAAGTCGCAGCAGCACACAGTAACAGTTACAGACAGTAACTCACAGCCAGTTCACAGTTACAGCTTTCCAGCTTCTGATGCTTCCTTATATATTGTAACTTCTAACCGCACCCTTAATCGGCTAATTGCCTGCTGCATTGTGCTTAAAGTGATAAGCACTTAAACCATGATATCTAAGTTTTATATATTTATTCACCCAAACCATATTTGGTATCAATGTTATACCTAACATATGTGTCTTTCAGCTATTATCTCTATGAGGAGATCCTTTTCCTTTTATTTTATTACTTACAATTCTTTTGTCAAAACCAGTTATTTACTATAAAGGCTTATTCAGATGCCCATATTGTAATCATGAACCTGAGTGAGTCACAAGACAATAAAACAGTAAAAAAATCCATTTGATAGTAGATTTCATTTTCTTCTCTCAAGTGATGGCAATAATTACTTAAGAATGACTGTTTCCTTGAAGATGTTGTCTGCACCACACTTTTAATTGAGCTTAAAGGGTGACAGGGCATATTAAGGAGGTGATTCATCAGTATGTAGTCCCCAGGTTTTCCAGCTCTGTGGACTAGTGGTGGTGATGGTGGTGGTAGGGAAAAGGGATGGTTTCACCCATGCATCTGTTGTTCGCCCAAATGGAGCTTTGGGCACTCCTGCACTCACCGGCTGCTTGCCCAGCCCAGTTCTCAATGGGCTGCAATGCAGTACTGGGACACAGCCTGGAGATTGGGGACCCCTGTGATAGTCCATATGAAAGGCATATTGTATAGATCAGTTAAAACAAATGAACTTTACATTTTAATCTAAATTCTGACTATACAATTTATGCAGATGTATGTCTGTCAACTTTGCAGACAGAAGATGTCATGTTGTATAAGACTTATTAAGATTTTACAAAATTTCAGCAGAAATGAGTTTTTATTTTATTTTTCTGTCTAACAATAATCCAAAAATAGCATTTTTCTTGTACCTCAAAAATAACTGAATTTTAAAAGGTGTGCAGAATAATCAAAAATAGCATTTTTCTTGTTCCCCCAAAACCATAAACTGAATTTTGTATTCTACATGCTTTATTGCAAACGGTATTTACATCCTTATGTGATGAGCTGAAGTGTAGCACTTAATGCTTTGGGCAAAATGAATTTCCTGATATAAAGGTTTTCTTAAGTTGCATCTTATTAAAAGACAGGCTCATGGTTCTGCAAGCTGAATAGCCCTCAATCATTTGAGCAGCCAGCAGCAGCCAGGCTCATGTATTCTTTTTATTTCCATATCTATGGAATGGAATCTGTTGCTGGGGATTCAGCTACATTCACTCCCACTGTTGCCGCTGCCTTTTCACAGAGGCATGCCTTTTTTTTTAATGATGCTTAACAATAGCATCAACAGCCTGGAATTCATTCCAATGCAGTTCATTTGAAAATGGAATGTCATACTGTTTCTGATTTTTCTGCTCACCAAAATAGTTATATTTTCCTATTCATAGCATCTGCCAATAGTGTTCTAGCACTGCTGGCAAAGTTTCAGGAGCAACTGAGTAAATACTGTAAATAGCAAAAATAATGTTGCATGTAGTATTTAAAACTACAGCTGGCACAAATGGCCTTTTAAAACTTTCAAAGTAATTTGAGAGTTGATGATTCTTTTAATTTATCCAAGGGAAAGGACTTTTTCAACAGCTTCACAGGGCTAGGAATCCCCATTAGCTGTGACAGAAACAGCATTGCAGAAACAGACCAATGAAAAAAGTTCCCTTGTGATATTTTCTCCTAGTTAAACTGAAAGCTGCAAGCCAAGGAGACTGTAGTCCATTGGAAAATATGACTGTATAATGAATGGAAGAACATTCACATATCTGCCTTGGATTTTGTGTGCAAGAATAAATTTAGAGCCATGAGAGAAGCAGTCTGTCAGTGAATGTTTGGGAATTAAATTGAAAATTCCTCAAAGCCACACAATATAGTTTGAAAATATTTCAATATTTTTAAACTAGAAAACTAATTCAAATTGCTTTATAGGTAAAATATTATTGTTGGAACACTTTCTTCTATAATTTCTTCAGGACATCAATCTCACAAAGTTTCAAACACAACTTAGCTATTTTTACTTTTCTGTATCAATTATAAACATGTTTAGTTAAGTTTTAAATTCCATTCATTATCTTAGTAACATATACCACTAGGTACTGCAATGAACTGATGATCAGATTTCATATGATGATAGTTAGCTTCATTATGATCAGTCTGGAAACAAGGCAGTTTTTCCCAAGCTGGTTCCCTTCCTGGTATATTGGAAAGGCTACTCTAGGATTAGTCATCCTGACTCCAACTTTAACTTTCTTATTTTGAAAAGAACACAGTTATAGAATGGAATGAAATTGTTTGGATCAGCAACTCCTTAGCCCATTTTCTTATTCTACACAAACCTCATAAAAGTATCAGATTATGAGTACTTTTATCAAAACAGTCCAATGTGACATATCCTTGTTTTAATTATGCTAAAAATAACTTACAACAGCAATACTTCAAAATCATTTAATTATATTTGCAGTTCTAAACAGGAAGCAGAAGGAAATGAAAAAGAAAATCATTAATAAATTTGGAATGCACATGTCTGTAAAGAAGAAAGATAAGCAGAAGAATAATATTAAAAGTTTTAGAAGCCCTTTTTCCATGTGTGGATAAGATGAAAACACAGATACTCTATATGCTTTACACCATACATATCTATAAAACTATATGGACCTAAAACAGAAATTTTGGTTAATATGTGCTGTTATAAATAAGCAGAATCCAATAACAGCATGAAAATGAATGAAAAAGGTATCATTATTTGAGGTCCTAAATGAACAATGAGATATACATCTAGCAAATGAATAGATTTAAGATAAGGACTTAATATTTTGAGTGGCTGCATATTGAACATTACTCATATGAATCTGGAAAACCAAATTTTGTTGATTTTTATAGATCTTCAGATACAGAAAGGAAACCGATTCCATAACTGAATAAGAGCAGATTATACTCTTCTGATAGTTTGTAGGAAGAAAATAGGAGGAAATACACTGAGGCTTAACTTCATTGTTACAAAACAGGAACTGCAGGAATCCTGCCCAACATCTCTTAAAGTTAGATGACATGAAATGGATTTTTAATTAACAAAACAGTACCTCTGGCACATATAACACACACATAACCCATTCAATGAGTAGTAGACCTTTTATGGAATGGCATATTGATTTGATTGTTGAGTATAGAAAGCTTAGGAGATTGTACTTTGACAATTTTCATGGTCAATTAATAATAGTCATTGTTATACATTGTTATACTAGCTCTGGTATTTCACATGGAATGTAGCAGACATATCAATATTGTGAGGAAGATGCTGTTCACATCATTGATGTCAGCCCATTCTAAGAATAAGCTTGTCTGCACCTTCTTTGCAGTCTGGAAATTTCCTTGAGGATAATGGAATGCAATTAAATTAAATGATATGAATATCAAACCTCTGAGATGATTGTGCCAGACAATTCACAGTTTATAGTTAAATGACACGGTGCTGTAATTGTTACAGTGAGTATTCATGAGGGCACAAAGATCAGTTCTAGACATTTAGAGTAAGAGTGTACAAGGTTTACAAGTATTAGCATTTTTTTTCTTTGAAATTGAGAAGTCCCTTCCCCATCTCAAGTTAAAATGGGCTGAATTAACATTTTTTGTGCATGATTTCTTAGGAAAAATAATCAATGGACATTTCTCTTACCCATGTATGGATAAGCATCTTCCAACAGCATAAGGAAACACATGATAGATAATGAACAATTTTCTTTTCATAAAATATGAGCAGAGCACCAGACACTAATAATTCTTGACACTCTGAAAGCAACCTCATACTGCTAGGTCTATGATCAGGAATTCCCCAGTAAACTATAAAGTGGCTTGGTTATGGTTGCATAACATACATAATATATAACCAGGAACTTTTATAAATTTGTATTTTATTCTAAAAGAATGTGGACCACAAGTCACTTATTTACTTGTATTCATTTACATTGCTTTACTTTCATTGAAAATAAAAATAAGTTGGATAATATTTGAAAGGAGGCCTAATTCTTTAGTGAATCACTGCTACTCTTTGTTAACACCAAGGAGCCAAAATAAGATCACTAATTTATATATACTTAGGGAAGGTAGAGTTTTAGAACAGTTCTCAACTGTTTTGTCCTTACAACTTACCTTGATTAATTCTGTGTTCAGGATGTTTTGTTCTCTTGCTTTAAATTTTAAGCATGTACAGATATCTTACAACATGAAGTTGCAAGATTACATTCTTTGTTTTCTTAATGTCTTTTCTTAGTGTTCCATCTGATCTCATGCTTCATCTTTTATTTTAATGAATTCAGATCTTCAAAGAGATCACTGTATAATGCTTTCCACTACAAAAGACAATTAATTTGTTGCTCTTTTTGATGGTATGTAATTCTTTCAATTTTTAGGCATTAAATAGTTTACATACAAGAGTGGGAAAAGACTTTGTTGCCTGTTAGGCATTGCCTTGGCTTTGAAAAATGCCAAACCAATGTTGAATTAATAATGCAAACCCATGTGGTCTTCCCAAGTTAAGTAATAAATCAGATTCCAGAGGTCAACTGGAAAGAGAAGAAAGATTTGGGCCCCAAATTAAAACCATCAGCTTTGCTCTGGAAACATTTAGAAAAGCAAACACAATGGTAGAAGCTATGAAGGGAAGAAAATAGAAGTGTTCAGGAGAAATGCATACATAACTCATGATTTAATATGGGTTGTAGTTTAAGAATGTAAGAGACCTAAGACAGCTTTGACTATGAGGAAATCTATATTAAAATTTAGATAGATGTGATGTGAACAAACTGTTAGAAACATCTGGGTATGAGGTCTTATTAATTTCTATTTATTAATCAAAATTTTATGGCTGTCCATCTCAGTGAGTCAGGGAAGAGTACCACAACCCAGTAAAACAATAAATAAATAAGACAATCCTTAGTTAAAATTATATAATAATTACAAAAACTAATTAAAAATAATAAAAGTAGAGTTAAATCAGAAAAAAGAACAATAGAGGGAAGTTAATAATAGGGGAGCCACCTGACAATTTCACCTGTTCCTTGGAGTCTCCAGATCTGTGGGCATAAAAAGTTATTGAGGGATCTTTGGCATCTCAGGAATGATGAAGCCAACCTTATCTGTGGGATTCCAGAGAGATTCTACAATATGATAACCACTAAAGGTCATCTGCAAGGGCCCACTGAATTTAACTGTTTAGATGATAGAATCATATCCATTCTGTGAGATCTTCATAGACTAATGGTTGAAATGAGAGAAAGATGGTCCCTCATATAACCTGGTCTTCCTATGGAGGTCTGGATGGAAATCTTATTTAAATGTCCAGATTCTAAATCCTATGCTTTTATTCAACTATGATTTCTATCAAGGCAGATAGTGTGGATAAGATAAAATCATAATATGCCAAATCACCATTAATTTATTTTCTTAGGTTGGAAGAGAAACTACCTAGCAACATGAAAGGAGCTAAAAAAGTTCCCTAATATACTTGCTTCACCCAGAATCTAAGATAATAACCTTAATTGGGCCCCAAAGGAATTCAAGTTAGCTTAAAGCATTGGAAGGTGAACAAGGAACTTGTAGTAAGATTTTCAAGGCTTTGATTGTATTGCTTCTAAATTAGGAGAATCCTTATAAATACCCAGCTGACCATGAAACCTGAACTTTGGTTTTAAATAGTTTAATAGCTGCTGGGATATAATGGTTATAAACTAAATGCAAATTTAGCAACTTCAAATAATGCTTTTGGATTTTCAAATAATGCTTTTGGATGTTCTGTTACTTAAGTAGAAAATTGAAACAAATATCTATATATTTAAAAAAAAACTGTTCAGTGTTCAGTTTACCACTGATTTTTTAAAACTAAATCTTAAATCATTTCTTAGAAATTACTAGTACTTTTGTTTTTGAATAATTTATTTGAAGGTATTCTGTACAGCAATCAAGTAACATAGATTTAAGGCATCTTTGGAGGCCTCCAGTATGGCTGCATCATCAGTGTGAAGAACATGGGTGCTGGACAAGTAAGGAAGGATAGAATTCTGTGTTAGTGAAGTTCTTAACAATATTATTAACCTAAAGGGTAAAGAATATTATTAACCTAAAGTGAGTCAAGAATACAGTCTAGTTTTATGTCTTTGGTAGTAAAAATGATTCAATTAAATGTTCAAAAATGACAACATTTATTTCAATAATTGTGCTTTGCTATAATACCATTAATGCCTAAGAAAATGGTTGTCTATCATTCTAACGTCTAATTTCCTTCAGAATTGTTCTCATAGAATCAGATCAAATACTAGCCTTGATCAATGAAGGCTACCTGGAGGCTCAGTGTAATATTTCTCAGTTAAGTTGGCTGAATGTTCAGAATGTTCAGATCTGTAGCTGGCTTACTGTGGGCTCAAAATGTTTTCAGAGGATATCTAGTCCAGAAGTTTATAATAGAAAAATCTAATATATAATTGAACTCTGTGCATACAAAATAAGAATTATATGAACTTTTGTATTCTTTTAAAAATTCATATAATTCTAATAAATTACTATTTTGTATACATTGTGTTCAATAATATACTAGATTTTAGTATATAGTTTAATAACGGTTATATGATAGGATTTAAAAAACATAACCATTGGACTGTTTACATGCAAATAGGGCTTTAAAATAAAGTCTGAAAAATTACTTGTCATTGCGAAACATGCTCTTCCCCACTCGGAGATACCTCATATGCATTTAATGACCTGCACATTCAATTAACCAATGTGTTGGGGAAAGCAGGGAGTAATCACGTTCATTTAATGTGATTCAATAATTATATATATTTATCTCTGATATGGATCTTTGGTTATTCGGGTTTTCCCCTGAGTAAGATTGGAAGTATCTAGGCAATATTTCGATGAAGTCTCATTCATCATCTTCAGGCTTGTGTCTTCGGCTCAAGCCTGAAGATGATGAATGAGACTTCATCGAAACGTTGCCTAGATACTTCCAATCTTACGTGGGAGAAAACCCGAATAACCAAAGATCCACATACAAATACCCGCGAGAACCTCAGAAAACAATTATCTCTGATATATGTATGTATGTATGTATATGTATATGTGTGTGTGTGTATATATATATATATATATATATATATATATATATATATATATTGTGTGTTGTGTGTGTGTGTGTGTGTGTGTGTGTGTGTACTTAGTGCTAAAGTGATATTCTTTTTCTTTTTTTTTGAACCATCGACCTATATACATGAATCCCTTTTTATTAATATTATCAAGGGACTGTGAATTAGTATTACTAATACTATGAATAACTGTCAAGTATTAATTGTATGTATTGTATTTATTGTACTGTCAAGAAAACAATGTTGAAAGGTATTGACACATCTTCTATTATAGAAATTTTTGTAAACTTTTTAATATTTTGAACTTCAATAAAGAATTTTTTAAAATTAAAAAAAATGTGATTCAATCAAATGAATCTTCGAGTTATGAATGTAATTTGCAGGCTCTATTACATTCATAACTCAAGGATTACGTGTATAATGAGAGTGTGGGAGGGTTTCAGGGAAGTCCTTCCTTAGCACTTGGCCACCACAAATGCTTCCCCCTGACATAAGTCTCATGTCATGCCTACCATGACCACACCCACCCCAGCCATGACCACCATGACCATGCCCCCTGGGCATGTCCTGCCCCCGGCCCTCCAAGGTCAAACACAATCCTGATGTGGCCCTCAATGAAATTGAGTTTCACATCTCTGCAGTAGATGATTACATTGACCAGGACTGGAGAAAGTTAGGTGCTAAAACTAAGTTATTACCTGTCAAACTAACACTATAAAGTGCAATGAGTTCCTGATGTGTGCCTGCTATCACATCAGCTATTGCTGAGGAAACTACAGGTTTTCCATTGGTTTTTATATTTACCAACATTTATATTGTTGATAAGTCATTGTAAGAATTTTATGGGATTCTTGGAAAGTGAAGTTATTTAATTTTATTTAATTTAAGTGTTATAGGACTAGAAGGTAAAATGTGAAGAATTGAGCAAGATGACCCAATGACATAAAGAAATTAAAATACTTTAGATTTTCAGGAGCACATCCAAATCCAGCTGCATGACTTGTTAGACATATTTATACCTTTTTTCCCTTCTTTAGCTATCTGCTGTTCTTATCTCCAGGGGAGGATGAATCTGCCTACCAAGATGAGGTGGATCGGTTGCTTTCGTGGTGTGGAGACAATAACTTGGTCCTCAACACCAATAAGACCAAGGAGCTTATAGTGGATTATAGAAGGAACAGATCAGACATCCAGTCCTTCCTTATCAATGGAGACCGAGTGGAGCAGGTGGCCAGTTTTAAGTTTCTGGGTATTACCATAAAAGAGGACCTGACCTGGGGTGCTCACATTGCAGCACTGGTCAAAAGGGCCCAGCAGAGATTATATTACCCGAGACTGCTCAGAAAATAACAACTGAATGAAAAACTGCTGGTGACCTTCTACCACTGCACCATAGAGAGCATTTTAACTATTGCACCTCTGTATGGTTTGCCAATTGCACAGTGGCAGATAGGAAAGCACTCCAAAGGGTTAATGTTATTGGCCAAAAGACCATTGGTTGCCCTCTCCCCTCTTTGGAAGAGCTTTATGGCTCCTGCTGCCTTAAGAAAGTTCAAAACATTCTCAAAGATCCATCTCATCCTGGGCACCCTTTTTTTTTAACTATTACCATCTGGCAGATGGTACAGAATAATAAAACAAGGACAAATAGGCTGAAAAACAGCTTCTATCCCAGGGCAGTAGCTCTTTTGAATTCTGCTGTATAGGGCAGTGTTGGTGTGGTGTCTGGGGTTTTGGTTCAATGTGTGGAGTGTGAAGGATGTGTGCTTGTGTTTATTTTCATGGTCATGTTGTGCACTGAAGTTGGTGTTTGATTTCATTGTACAAGGTGCAATGACAATAAAGTAAACTAAACTAAAACAAACTATAGCATTCCACACCCAATTATGCTCCTTACTAATTAGAGTCTGTCATGAAGGGCATGATTCATTGTCATTATTTTTCTAGTATTTCTATCCAGGCTTTTAGTTCTGCTTGAGTCCAGTAATTATTGCTCATTGCACAGTCAGCCAGATGCTCAGACTGAAATTTGCATTTTGTTCAGTCATCAACTTTTTCCCAAGGATAGATGGATGTTGATGTTTGATGGTATTACAGGTATCATCAAAGTGTGTAAGCTGTTCCAAGTAAAGCTGCTGTTTGCAATGACTGATTGTGAATTTGTCAATGCCGATGGTGTTTAAGTACTGCTCCAGTTATTTTGGGATTGCATTCAATGTGCCTATGGCTATTGATATTATTTTTGCTTTATTTTGTCACAGTCACTCTATTTCTATTTTTAAGTCTTTATGTTGTGACATATTCTCCAGTTCTTTATCTTCTATTCTGCTGTCTCTACTGCTTTGTCCACTATCCAAACTTTTATTATCTTCTTATCAACAATTGTTTTGTCTGGGGTGTTATGTGGCAGGAGCCTGTCAGTTTGAATTCTAATCTCCTAGAGCACTTTAGTTTCTTGATTATTTTCTATATTTTGTGGTCCCATCAGTTGCAGGCAAATGGTATTTCTAGCAGATCTTCCAAGCTACCATTGTTGCTACTTTGTCATGGCATTTTTTATTGTCAGTCTGTTTGTACTCTTGCACTAGCTAACCAGGTGATCCACTGCTTCTTCAGCTTCTTCACAGAGGTGACACTTTCTGTTTGTTGCTCTCATCTCAATATAGCTGTGTTCTTAAGCTTGGTCTTGTGTACCCAGAATTAGCCCATTATCTTTTTCTGTAACTTTTAGGCTCTTAGCCATTGCGAGATCTTGTTATTGTCTACTTTATTTTTTTTAATGTATTGGTCATTAATACTTTGTATCCTTTCTTTGGTCTTTCATGCTCTTTTTTCTTCTTCATCTGTCTGGTGTATTTGTAACATTCCATGCCCACCTACTTTCCTTGGTAAATAGAGCCTGTCAACATCACTATGAGGATGAAGAACATAATTCATTGCTATTATTTTTCTTGACTTCCAATCCAAGGCTTTTAGTTCTGCTTGTGTATTTCTAGGAATTTCCCAGATGTCAATTGCTTTGATGGTATTTTCTCCACTGAATTTTTACTTTAAGATACTTTCAACTCTCTTGATGTATTTATTTTTAACCTTTTTCTTGACTTTAGTGTGTTGATGTTGTCAACTTGAAGGATGCCCAGGTATTTGTAATAATTGTCTTCCCCCAGACTCTTGATGTTATTTTTATAAAGCATCTTGATTCCTTCAGTTTTCATTATTTTCCCCATTTGATAATAAGCATGGCACATTTGTCCAGTCCAAACTCAATTGCAATATCTTGGCTGTATATAAAAGTAATTATTATTACTATGTACACAATAATGTGCAGTAAAGCTGTGAGTTCTTTAGCTGCTATTGGCTTTCACATGCACTGAATCCTTCCCAGAAACCTAGGCTAGTTGTATATATACAGATCCAAACAATGTGGCCTTTTGTAATTGACAGATGGAGATTTTGTCAATGCACAGATATTCTAAGCAGCACCAAGTTTTTAGTTGCATGACACCCTTTATTATTATTATATTTTTACCCACCTTTTGAAAATATATTTGGTCAACTCAACACATAACTGAAAGAAAATAATGTTCAAAATTAAAAACTGTCCAGTATGAAGAAAATGAATGTGCTGGTCTAAGCATAGAAACTCTGGATCCTGCAACCTTTGATTGATTGTCCATGCCTGATGCAAAGGATAACCATAGAATGAGAGAAATGGTGTCTCAGTTACACATATTCCTGGGGACAGCACTGCTACTGCTATTTGCAAATTTCATAGTGTTATGAGAGTTAAGCTTCTGTGTGGTAAACTTACTCCTAAGTGAGGATTAATGAAAAGAGAAGGGTAGTAGTTGAAATGGGACAAAGAAAGCAGAGTAGGAACATATATGTACTTTGTATGTTTGGTGATGCATGGGCATTAAAGACAATACAAGACATATAGAATATGAGCTTTCCTCAATTACATATGATTTATATTGCTTAATTTAAGAAAATTTGTAATTAATACCACATTTACTATGGAGGAATTATTATTTTTATATACTCCTATCTTTATGCACATAAATCATTGATGGCTCCTGAACACTTCTGCCCTTACCTGTTTAATATAAAAATTAATGTATCTAGAAACAATAGCCTTAACTGTTAAACTATCTTTCTTGTATGCATGACACAATTACTCACTTATGACTTATATTCTTCCAGAATTGTAATCTTCAATATATTAATGGATGCCATGTAATTCATAAACTAAATGTCTCCATAAACTACAGCATTGCCAAGGACACTGATAATGGGTGTTTACAACTTTCCCCATCCAAAGTGGGATGCAGGGTCAAATTGTTAGAGTAATTATCAGCCTGATTGGCATACACACTTGTCAAAAGCTAAGTATCCCGCATTACAAAGTGTTCTATTTTCAGCCATAGGAAGTTCTATGTACCCATATCTACATTCCTTATCAATGTAAATCATTCCTTGCCAATGGTAAATTGTATGCATATGCTAATCAATAATCTCTATAAGCCTATAAAAGTCTTGGTTGACCAGTTTCCAGTAAAATTTTCCCTTAAGAGTAGGAGGCCAGTAACTCACTAATTGTTCATTTCCAGTGCGCACGCGTGCACACACACACACACACACACAAACACACTTTATTTCACAGAACCAAGCTTGTAGTCATCCCCCAGGTGACTAGTCTTCCCCATGTGAGCAGTCTTTTTAAAATCCATTTCCAAGAGCCTAGATGTAACAAAAGCATTGGGGGAAAGTCAGGTGTAGTTTCTTCTGTGCCTTAGGCATGGGAATGGCGTCAGCAGAATAATACTCCCATGGTACTCAGGGTTCAACGCAGCTGAGACAAACACAATTTCAAAGGATTTAAGGCACAAAGGGTTCAAAGCAACACGACTCCAACAGTTTCCAGGGATTACATGTTCTCAATGAGTTCAAGGCACAACAAAGGCAACTTGGCTTTGATGGGTTCAACTTCCAGGCATGATAACAGTAATATGATTTCAGCAGGTTCAAGGCATGAATTCTGCTGATCACTGGCTGCCAGCAGTCTAGGAGTTTGGTCTCATTGGCTCAAAATTGACTCAGCCTTCCATCTTTCCGAGGTCAGTAAAATAAGGACCCAGATTGTTGGAGGAAATATGCTGACTCTGTAAACCAGGGGTCACCAACCTTTTGGGCCTCAGGGACCACCAAACTCATAATTTTAAATCCTGTGGACCAGAAACCCTGGGAAAATCCTCAAAAAGTCTGCAGAAAAATTCCCCACCCCAGTTTCCTACCGATCAATCATTCTTTATTTGGGATTGCAGGGTACTGTCTCCAGCTCCATTCTCAGGAGGAGAGAGAGAGAAAGGGACTTTTGGCTTAATGCAAGGAAAGTAGCAAAAGCAACAGAAGCCTTTCTTTCTCTCCCCAAAATTTTCCAGAAATGAATCTTTGTGAGACTCACCACGCCACTGCAGCCTCTTGGAGCAGGAACCCTTGCAGGGTCTCAAAGACTCATTTCTGGCTGAGTTTGGGGTAGAAAAAAAAGACTTCTGCTGCATTCCTTGTATACAACCAAAAGCAGAAGAAGAAAGAAGCAGAAAGAAGCAGCCCAGTGGCCAGGTGAGGTGCGTGGAGTGAATGGGGCAAATTCCCCCTCTCCGTCCTTTCCCCCTCTCTTCACTACCTTGTATTGTCCAATGCAAGCAATGTAAGAAACTGTCAGTGCATATGCTTAAATAGGGCCAAATTTGGGGGGCAGGGCTTAATTTTAACAAAACAGTGCTTGGCCTTCTTTTTGGGGTGGGTCATGTTTTATGAAAAACATGGTAGAAGAGGGAGAGCCTTTGAATGGAATTTTTAAACTTATCCTATCTACTTATTTGGAAACTTGATTGTGTTTAATTTTATTGCTTATGAACTTCCAAGTCTGGAATTGAGCAACATATTCAAGCTGTGAAATAAACAAACAGATGAATAGATTATGGGAAATGTGTTTTTCTGCTGGCTTTATTTAAGCAATCCCTTCTTGCTTCATCTGAAATGTGCCAAAAGAAAAAGGAAGCAATTTTATCAAAAACCTAGGATTTATCCATCTAGTCAATGATTAGTCTACTTCATTCTTTTATAAAAGAAAAGAAGAAAACAAAACAAAAATGGCAGCACTTGATTTTTCCTGCCTATAATAGGTAAGCAGCATATAGTTTATTTACCAGATCTCCCAATTTCTGAGTGCCATGGAAATACTCTCCAATTCTGATACATTTGTTATGGATTTAAAGTCGTAGAAAACAAACAAAATATCAGCAATTCACTGAAACCTACAATTATGTTAGAGAATTGTGACAAGTACCTGGTTGCAAAAAATTTATCCAGCTCCCTTCCAGGACGAGAGCTCAAATAGGTTGGGAATGGATCATTATCTGAGAATTTTTTGAATTCTTTTATTGCCCAATGTGAGCAAAATTGGTTGGGAATTTTTGAGTTTCCGGTTTGTCGGCTTCGCGAGCGGCAGGGGATTGCAAAGCTGCGCGATCCCCCTGCGCGCTAGCCGTTTTTGGGGCTCCGACCCAGATGGGTCGGAGCTAGGCTGCCCTGCAGGGGCAGCTGAAGGTAGGGGATCCGGACAAGGGTTTGGGGTGTTGCAGACCCCTCCCCAGCCGGCAGAACCCCCTTTTCCCAGGACGGTGCAGCGGCGGTCTGTAATGGCCGCCACAAAGAAGCTGGCAGCCGGGTAAGAATGCGCAGGAGGAAGTGGAGAAAGTGCTTGAGAGGAGAAAGTCTTTCTTGGTTCCTAGGACTCTAAGACATATTTAACAAAATTCCTGAAAAGTATGACTTTCTGAATGATACCTTCGAGAAGAGGAAAAAGCGGCAGTTTAATGGTGCTGAAAGGATAGCTTACCCTCTTTTTTTACGGAATAAAAGTGAACATTAAGAAACCTATTTTTTTAGGTGAAAACTGGCTCTAAGCGGTGAGTGGGAAAAGAGAGGACTTAAAAAAAATATTTGTATGCTAAGACTTTGTTGGAGGAGATGCCTTAAGGATTGAAAGACTAAAATATATTGTAATAAGACTTTAAGAAACAGATTTGGACTTTCCTTTTCTTTAATTGATACTACCCCAGGAGGAGAGAGTGGGAACTCTGTCTTGGTTTGGACTGACTGAGAACTTTGGGATTGTCTTATTTTTCCTTTGGAATATTTTGGCTGTTGTAAGAGAAAAGAAAAGAAAAGATTTATAATGGCTTCTTCTATCGAGGAACTGAGAAAAGACTATGAGCAAGCAAAACAAAATGGTAAAGCTGGTTTGAAAGAAGCCTTCCTTTTTTAGAAATGGCGCTTATTAATTATCAACAAACATTGCAACAGATGAAGACAGCAGAAGAAGAACAAAGAAAGGAAGCCATCTTTAATAAATCTCAGAACTCGACCAAGAGGGAAGGAAGAGGAAAAAGAAGAGAAATAAAGGACTTAAGATTTAAAAAAACATTTAAGAAAGGGAAAAACAAGGTGCAAAATCAATATAAGGATGGTAAACAAAAGGGAAGAGGAATGCGACAGAGAAGGGAAGCCAGTAAGGCAGAGGCTAGAAGAAGGGGGCTAGAAGGGGGCTAGAAAGGTTTGTTGGGGGAAGCAAGAAAGAGAAAAGGTGGAGAAAAGTTACAAAGTTTTGAAATTAAATGAGAAAAAGAAATTTTTTTAGGGATAAAGGATAAGTATAATTTCTTCAAAGAGATTTTGCAAGGTACATAAGATGACATTGTAGTATTGTATCAGAAATAGAAAATTTAAATGGTTTGAGAGTTGATAAGAGATTAAAATGTTGGAATGTTAATAATGATTGGTTTGAAAATATAATATGAGGAGAGATTTAGAATATTAAACTTTAATTAAAGAGTTTATTAAGATTATGGTATTGATGTTATTATAAAACTTTCATTATAGTATTTTGTTTTTAATATTTAAATCTATTGCTTAACTAGGTATTTAATTGTTTTAGATGTATTATTCAGTTAGAATGTACCAAGCAAAATCGGATTGGGTATTTTAAAGATTAATTTGATTAATTTAGTGGGGAGATAGAAAGGCATCATACTCTGATTAGTGATTTCAGGAGAAATTTCTTTCTTTTTAAAAGGAATGAGACAAAGGTATAATAGAGAATGGACAAAAGATACAAATATAATGACTCAAATTAAGATGATTAATTAAGATAGAATCAAGAAGAGTGAAATATGTGGAGAAGTTAATATAGAAGACTTAGAATGGTAAATAAAATAAGTAATGATATGTAAGATGAGCTTGAATATAATTGAAGTCCATGAAAAGAGAGATACCTGGGTCCAAGTTACTTTCCAAAAAGATCTTTTATATGTTTTGTGTGTTGTGTGATTATGTTGTTTTTTTGGGGGGAAATTTAATAAAACCTTGTAGAAATATAGAATGAGAATAATGGTAACTAAGTCAGAAAGAAGTAGATGAAATAATAATAATAAAATTGAATAAGAGTGAAGAGAAATAAAGGTAAATTGGATAAGAGGTTTTTGTATGTTTATATGGAAATGGAATAGAATTATAGTTTATATAACTATAATAGAATTATAGTTTATAGAATAGAATTATAGTTTACCTGACTTGTTAAATTTATAATGGAAAAAGGTTTAAACATGTAATGGAAAATGATGACTTGTGTGTTTTGAAAATTAATAAAACTTGTTTAAAAAAAAAAAATTGGTTGGGAATTTTCAGTAGCCTGTGTTTTTTTTAAAAAAATATACAGCAAAAGTGATCAATATGAAAATGTGGATGATTATACTACATTGGCATTTTGTCACATGGAAAGGAGAGAGAAAAGCAGTACTTTACATATGCAAAGATACATGGCAACATGTTTCAGAAAGTTATCTGCTCAAAAATGATTTTAATGCAATTGTGCTGTCCTACTCTTTCACACACACACACACACCTGTGGTTTAGTGGGTTTATTAATATTCCCCACAACTACCTTCACCAAAAACCCAAAGTGTCCCAATTAAGTCCAGCTATAAGCAGACCAATGCAAGTCCACAGAATAATGGACAATGAGTCCACAAGGCACTTGAAAGTTTCCCAATCAAAATAAACCCAGCAGGCAAAATTAAATCCACAGTATAAGAGGGTACATAAGGCAAGAAAAATCCAGAGTTCACAAGGCATGATTTCAGTCAAGGCACGTTGTCAATCCAAAGCAAGGCAAGAATTAAGAGCCGTGATGGCACAGTAGGCTAAAATGCAGTACTGCAGGCTACTTCTGCTGTGTGCTGGCTGCCAGCAATTTGGCAGTTCGAATCTCACCAGCTTGACTTAGCCTTCCATTCTTCCAAGGCCAATAAAATGAGGACCCAGATAGTTGGGGGAAATATGTTGAGTTTGTAAACTGCTTAAAGAGCGTTGTAAAGCTCTGTGAAGCAGTATATAAATCTAAGTGTTATTGCTATCACAACAACCAGAGAACACACAGCTAAAAATGAACATGATGTTCCCAGCATACTTCCATATGTCTGCTGTGCTAAATAGCCAGCTTCTGGTACAGCCCACCAAGAAGAGCGAGGCTTTTTCCTCACAAGTAATCTGGTTGACCTTCTCTGCTGCTGTCCTTTTCTGCCCTACATATTCTTGGATCAGGTGCTTATTACTGGCTGGCTGCAACTGAATGCTTTGTTCACTTGAAGCCTGAGAGCTATCCTACTGCAGCTTGTTTGAACCAAATCCTTTTCAGATGGCTGCCTGGAGCCATTAATCAACTCCCCTCCAGATGTGCCTGGAACTGGTTCATCTTTCTCCAAGCTGACATCTGGAGACATAACTAGAGAAGCATCACACTAATATTGATCTGGTTCTAAATTCCATTATGATAAGCCTCTTTGCCAGTTCATTGTGGTTCTTCTTAAGACAATTATAAAGGTGGGTCTATGTCCCAAATATGGATGCACAACTCCAATGGAAAATGAATTGTACTCTTCACTTGTACAATGATGTATTGAATCTAGAAAATTATTTGTTAAACACACCATACCAGATTAAAGTGAAATATGTAGACTAAGGGTAGCTTTTTCCTAATCCTATATTTCTAAAGAGCTGATTGACTCACTGGACAGATCTATTCTGATGTACTAGATCAGGGGTGTCAAACTGGTGGATGTGTCACATGCAGGCCACACCCACCACAACTCCGCAAAGGGAAAAAACATTGTGAAACATCATATGATAGAAACGAGATGCTGTGAGTTTGACATCCATGTACTAGACGATACAATGTGCTTATCATCCTGCTGTCATAAAAGAAGGCTTATCTCTAGACAGAACCTATTCCCAACTGGGCACAAAGACGATGCTTAAGGTACGTTGTGCTTCAAACTACAGGTTTGATTCCATAGAAAAGAGTTATGATTTGATAGTTGTTGATGAGGAGGCACATGTGGTATGATAAATTGATTGTGTTATGTATTTTGTTTACAGGAAAATAAAGCAAACCATAGTATTTAAAATCTAAAGATTTATAACTTCGTTGCATATATTGAAGACTGATATAATTGTTTCTTCAAAAATAGTTACTTTTTCTAACTTGAAGCTATTCAAACACTATAAAAATACTCACGGAGATACTGAAAACTTCATGACAAACAAAAGAAATTTGTACAGAGAAGGAAAAAAAGAAAGGGTGGAGATTTTTACTGCTGTTTTATTTGTGTGTGTGCACGTGCACACACAATGTTTCTTATATATGTTTCACAGCCTTGCTCCCTTTGTGATTTCCGTTCTCTGTCTCAAATGTGCATAACAATTAAGAGCATCTGCGATGTCAGGAAACAGAAATAATAGAAAAAGGAATTCTTATTTTTAAACCTTTCGAAGTGCTAAACAAGTATTGATTCATTCCTTCCCAACAGCTGACTAGTTCTTATAGAAATTTGATGCTGAATTTCAGTTGCTCATTTTTATGTTGAAAAATATGTGTGTGTGTCTGTATGGGTCTCTCTCTCTCTCTCTCCCTCCCTCTCCCTCCCCCTCTCTCTCCTCTCCCTCCCTCCCTTCCCTCTCCCTCTCCCTCCCTCCCTCTCCTCTCTCTCTCTCTCTCTCTCTCTCTCTCCTTCTCCCCCCCCCACACACATTTCTTACCTTTACATTGAAGATCAACAAGGAAGAAAAACATATATTATAATGAGAAAGGTAAAGAGAAAGTGTGGTGTTTCTGTATGTCTGTAGCTCAATACAGACTTTGATTTTGAATGTAAAATTTTAAAATTATAGAACTTTTCTTAACAGTTTGAATATTTTTAATGTAAATAAAAATGGAAAGCTTTCTGTGTAAATGAAGATTTAAGCCACCCAGACTTGAGGCAGAGGGAATGAATATCTGGAAAACAAGACCAGCTGGTGTCAAAGCCTAGTCTTTTTTGGCTTTTTTTTTACATTTTCTTTGGCTTGTGTGCTGAGGATGAAGAGACAAGAAAGATACAAATTGTGAATAGCAAAAGACATAGCACTGGCTCCAGCATCAGTCCACCAGCTGCCACTTCATTGTGTATTGTGTCCATTTCCACGGTGTAACTTCTAATTCTGTTTTACAGTCAGGAAAGAAAAGGAAGCAATCACAACAACATCCATCACCAACCATCATGATAAATAACCTGTTGTTTGGCTCACATATTTAACCCAGTCAAGAAGGAAAAGGAACTAACAGAATGGCTGAGACTTACATGCACAACACAGAAGAAGAAAAATCTTAAAAACTTGAAATCCCTGCCTTTAATATGGAAAACTTCCAAAATAATGGCAGTAAGTAGAACACTGTCCATTTTGAAATTGGATTTCACTGAATTCTGTTCACTAGACCAGTGCTAGAACTTCTTTCTAATTTACAGATTTTGACTGTATGGTAAGGTTCCATAGTAACAGAAGATTTCAGATGGACAGAGCACAGAAGAATAAGAACAATTATTTAGTTTCTTAGTAAAAATAAATGTAAGGATATAATTATTATTGTTCTGAGAATCAGGCAATGAAACTCCATACTACAAAATGGATTACTGTTTTATAAAGGACATTCATACATTATACAACAGCAAACTTGGGTATGAAATCACTAACATTTATGTTTGACAGATCCACCAATCTATTCCAGTTTTCCACTAAGAAAGCATGTGCTATATTTTAGGATTTTTTTAAAAAAATGTTTATCTAACCATCTCACCCCACTCTATCATCTGTTTGAATCAGATAGAGGGCAAAACAGTTGAGAAGATCATAATAATCACCATTCATTTGAAAAACAAGCAAGTGTTTTTCTGTCCCAGGTTGTAACATCTGGCAGGAACATTATTGTATTTACCACTATTATTTCATTCAGTTTAAAAACTCTACTGTGAGATATGAATAGGAAGTTGTGTTGAAGGTGGAGACTTCCGCAATATCACCCAGTGACTCTATGACTCAGCAAGGGTTTGAGTTCAGCATTGCATTTTCCTGAGTTTTCTGTTGTAGCACAGACTTGTATTAAACCTTTGAACTTCAATTTCTGGGTCAGAATATGGGTTAACTTTTTGTACGTAACATGCAGCACCATTTCCTCCTCTTTCTCCATATTCTTTACTGAACAATTAGTCTTTTTTTCTTTTATCGTTGGATTAAAAGTCAATTTGCAGAGCAGATCTGAGCCTGGAAAAAGGTTGACTTACTGTACTTTTGCCCCTTTGTGGCAATTCTTACTTGCACTTGTTCTCTCAGTTCCAGCATACACAGTGCAGAGAAACGATGTGCTTTTCCCTATGCAGTGTTTGTTTTTAAAAGCTAAAGCATCTACGAATGTGAGCATCTGCATTTTTGTATTCCTACGATGATTGTTAAAAATTGGAATGTATTCATCGTTGTGAAAGTGACTCCTGGAGTCCAGATGTGGGTTCAGCCCAGATAGTTCAGTTAAAGTAATGCATGTGTTTTTTTTAAAAAAAATTACAGGAATACGCCAAGAGAACCACTCTCAGACTTAAACAAATTTACACACACACACACACACACACAGAGAGAGAGAGAGAGAGAGGGAGAGGGAGAGGGAGAGGGAGAGGGAGAGATTTCCAAGTGGCTATATCAACATTATTATATAATTTTGTTTTTGGAACATATTAATCAGAAATATAAAAAGAGTTTTATTTTTCAAAATATATATTGAAGATAGGGCAGCCGTCCAAATTAAAAGTTAAGTTCAGCATGAACTGAACTGCACAGTAGTCACCCTGAAATATTTTGTATTGGAAAATAAAATTGGATGAGGAATGCGACTGGAAAGCTTACTTGGAAGAAATGAAGCACTGCAAGGAAAGGCTATAGATCTCACTTGTTTTTCTATACAGTGGAATAGCTTTGGGCCTTTGGGCCTCTGTTTAAGTCATATCACTGTCTATATATATTTTTTTTCTTTTGAAAAGCAAAGGCCAAGTTTTGTGCTTCACCACTAAAGCATTTATTGGACGATGGATTTTGACTGAAGTTCATATTTATGTTTGAGAAAATGAAGCAATCATTGGATGAGTACAAGAGAGCCATCTACTGGACAAAGTATGCCATTACCCGAGCCAACGGTTTTCTGAAACACTATTTCTTGCTTGTAGATAAAAAGAAAAATGATGAAATATCACAGGGGACTTCCATTTGACCCACTTTCACTACAGCATAAACAAGAGCATTCGAAGAAAACATTATGCTTTCTTTTGACTATAATATGCTTTCTTCTTAATATCACCGTTGTATAGAATTGCTAAAAATGACATGCTGAACTAAAAAATGTAATATTATAGAACTTGTGTGACAGTTCATCTTTCTTTGACACAATCTGTTATTTTATGCTTTAGGCCTTTGCTAACCTGCTAACCTTAACTGGTGACTAAATAAGAATAATAGAAAGCAGGTAGGAATTACATGAAATTTGGTGAAATAAAACATTTTTTTATTATATATGTTATGTTCTCAGCGAATCTTTTACATTGCAAATTGTTTTCATTTGTGAGAAAGTGTACATTGGATAGCTAATCCAAGCAATCTGAACCCACAAAGAACACTTGGAGTCGGAAATACTGACCTATAGAGTTACAAGTACCATTTTCAAGATATATTTACAGAATGGTTTTCTCCCCGCTCTCCCTTTATTCCTTGTTTATTGGCCATTTAGAATAGAGAATGTGATAAAGAAGAAACAATTGCAGAAGAGAGACAAGGTTAAATATGAACTGCACTGCATACCTTGGAAAAGAGAAAGAATGAAATAGGCATCAGAGAAAGAATATCAGCTGTATCATGTGCCTTAGAATATTTGAAAATTTAAAAAAATATGCATGTTTTTCCCAAATGATAACCAGAAATACTTTTCATGCAGTAATTTCATGAAGTAACAGATTCTGTTTATAAGAAAAGGCAACAATTTCTTTGTTACTTAATTTGTTTTTATATTATTTTACATTTTATTGCAGAAATTGATAGAAATAATATTAAGATCTATATTTGCTGAATTAACACTGATTTTGGACCCTGTGGCTAATTATTTTGAGCACTATGTGATTTGAGATTAAGTCTGGAAAGAGTGTCACTTGCTATTTCTATGCCCCAGGCAACAAAATGTCACTTGGGAGAACCCATAGTGTTAAGGCCAAACGCCAAATAGCAAAAAAGATAAGGAATGACAGGAAGAATTGCACATGCATCTAAATAAACTGACTTGGAAATAAGTCATATTGATTTTAATAGAACTTATTTTCAGCTTAGTAGTGAGGCTAGCAGCTGTCCAAGTCCTGGCTGTCTCCAGGTCAAATTTAGATTTAATTATAATTTAGAATTAGTGTAAAACCATCTCCCTTTGCTATGAATCTGTGCTGTCCTGCCTCGTTTCTTTTTTTCATTCAAATTCAGATATTGAGGAAAATAATTACTATAAAGGACATATTGCTGCACAATGAAGTATGGTTTGGAAAATCATTTATTATAAGGCTCTTGAAAATCTACTACAGAAAAGTATTACTTTCCATAATCATTCTTCTGCTGCATTCATCCTGACTTGTGAAGGTATTGGATGTGATAAAGCTTCTAGGTTTGACTGGTGCCTGATGTTAGCCTAATTGGAAACTTTCCCAAACCTTGTCCCAGCAGTGAAGCATTTGCCTTCGCAACTATTGGTTGAATAGTAGCAACCATTCGCTTTTCAGGCTGGTAAGAAACTAGATGTCAAGCTGCAAGAATTCCTGTTTAGAAAAAGGACCACTGAAATCATCTTGTCTAGACATTACAAATACCTAAAACCAACACTATATCTAACAATATGTCTGAATGACCTTTGGAGAAGGGATTAGTGCTGGGAGAAATACTGCTGAGGGGACAGTTAGGTAAGAAAGATAATAGCCTGAAGTGGCATAATGGAGAGAGAAAGAGACACAAACTCCCCCCCCCTCCACCGGGTTCTTAGGCTGTTTAAGAAATGGGGAGAGATTTTTGCTTTCATACTCATTTATTTGTAAACTAAATGCTACCCTGGACATTTGTTCTTATCAATATAATTAGATTTACTAACTTACAAAGATATTTAAAGATAAGCAAGTCACATGTAAGCCACTAAGTCAGTCATACATTAAAATTTAGAACTACGTCAACAAAAAACCAGTTTTGACTGCCAAAGCATTGCAAAATTATGAAATATTGCTTTGGCATTCAAATAATTCTTATGTTACTCTTACCCATTTCCTTTACAACCAATTATTTATAGATCGTATGTCCTCTAATTTTACAAGCCATGGCTCCATGTTTGGTAGCTCTAAATATAATATCAATATTAGGAGGAAGGAAACATATAATCTATCTGACATGCAAGAAAATTTATTAAAATAGGAGTAATAGAAAGAGAATACATATTTCTACAAAACAAGCAATACCACAATACAGGGTTTCAACCATTTCCATTAGAAAAGTACAGAAATATTGAGCAAAGGATATTCATGCCTTTCTCCCAGGGGTCAGATTCTACCGGTTCAGACTGGTTCTATAGAACTGGTTGTTACGATTCTGCGCATTTTGGAGAACCGGCAAATCGTGCCCCTGGCTGCCCTGCCCCTCTCTGCCCTCCCCTTCCCTCCCAGTAAGTTCTTATAATGCATGCATGAATCGTGCACATTCCCGACATCATTGACTGCATTTTGCCCCACCCAGTAACTCCTTAAGGTTTTTCTTTTTTTTCCTCCCGACAATCAGCTGTGCTTGGATCCCTCTTGCTGTCTCACTGCTTCACCCAGGAGGCTTCCCTGAGGCACAGAAGGCAAAAAGGGGTGCATGGGATTTGGGATGCTGCATCCCTCCCCAGGCTCCATTTTTTTGCCTTCCTGGGCCTTAGGGAAGCCTCCTGGGATCAAAAATGCCCCCCCCCCAGGAGGCTATCCTAAGGCCCAGGAGGCCAAAAAGAGTGATTTTCATTTGTTCATTTTTTCTGGTGATCCAGCTTTCATAGTCAACTGGTAAGGCCTGACCTTGATATTAGGTCACTTCATTGTAAGTTTAAGATCTCTATAGTTTTGGCAAGGTTTTCACTATTCTGTCCCTCAAGTAACACTCCTTTCTTCCTTTCATGGGTACAGTCACAATCCATGAGAATCTAGGAAAATAAAGTCTCCTATTTCAACTTTTTCACTATGTGTTTACTTTGGATTGGCATGTCCTTCTGGCATAAGTTTGTTTTAACATTGAGCAACACATAGGATTTTGCTTTCCCTTCTTTCATCTTCAGTAAGAGATTTTTTTTAAAGTCTTCATTTTTATTCATCAAAGTCGCTATCATCAGTAAACCTCAGGTTGTGATGTTTCTGTTTCTATTGCTTTAACGTTTATTTTTATTTATTTTATTTTATTTGTCAATAGCTTACACGATATTAAGCATAAGTATAAATACAGGAAATGGGTACAAATAATTGGGGGCAATAAGACAGGGATGGCAAGCACAATTGTGCATTTATGCACAACCCTTACATACTTCTTAGAAAGGGGTGAGGTCAATAGTGGTTAGTTTGAGGGAAAAGGAGTGTGGGTTTGGGGATGTGACAACAGAGTCGGGTAGTGTGTTCCAGGCATCACTCTGTTGCTGATATCTATATGCTGCATATAAGTTAAACATGTGTTTCTATACCAATTTTGAACCATTAAAACAAATGTTGCTTCTTGATAATCATAAAATTCTTCAATGTGTAGTTGGTGTAACTTTATGTGCATGTTTAAGACCATTCCAATTTGATGTGGTCAATATTTATATAATCATTCAAACAAAATTCACAAGACTTTGTTTTGGAAATACTTTTACTTTTATTTTTATATCCATTACGATAGTAAGTATAATAGGCTGCATTTTACTCTTCTCTGTAGATATGCATTTTTTATTTCATATATTGTCGAGATCTAAAAACAAAATATTGAAAGTTATTATACTAACATGTGAGATAAATTCAGCTCTCCAGTAGTTTAAAAATTATTTAGTGTTGGTTTAGATATGTTGAATCCATTATTGGTTCCAATGCCATTTTGGAAAAGTTGTCTAGGTTAAAAATGCTCATGAAAAGAGAACAAACATCAAAAGAAAAGAGACAGAGGCAGGTGCCATGTCACAGAACTCTGAATAAAAGAGAATGTGAAAGAGAATGGAGTATTGACTCATTCCAAAGTCTTAGCTCAAACAGAAAAAAAAAAATCTTTGTAAGTGTTGGCAAGCAGGATTTTAACTAGTGCTATTGATGAGTGCTAAACTGAATGCTAAATTGTGGAAAGTTATAAAACAAAATCTAAGAAAATCTAAGGAACAGTTATTTCTATCAGGCATCACTCCAAATCTAAGAAACAGTTATTTCTGTCAGGCATCACTCCAAGTGCAGTGATGTATCTTGGCAATCCATAAATTAAGCTGCTTATTAGCAAGTGGTTTACTTGACAAAAAGGCTCACGGCATGATTTGGCAAGGTCTCTCCCTCTCCCTCCCCCCCTCTGTATAACACACACACACACACACACACACACACACACACACTATGTGCTATAAGTCAACAATGTTGAAATTTGGATTATACTTCACTGATTTTGGGTGATCCAGGTAAGATATGCAAGAACACGATTTATTCATCCAAATATTTTAATACTATTGTTACACTATATGAATTAAACAAAAAGAAGCTTAGGTCAATGCTTTATTACAAAGAAACCTTATGTTTGATTTCATCCCACCCCAACCCAAATTCAATAGTATCCAAATCTCAGGGACTGCCTGGAGAAGTCTCTGCAATCTATTTTTTCAAGGTTTTCTGGAGTGATTTGCCACTGCTTCCTTTTATGGGTGAAAGAAAGAGTCTGTGACATTTTCTTTCCAGCATGAACATGTAGTTCAAGACCTCCCATTCTACTATTATTGCTTATAAATAAGCATATATATAAATATTTTCAGTATGTAATTATCCTGTCTAATTTGGGATTTGGAGGATGCTTGAAAAATAATTTTCAATTTGTCCATCTGACATTTCCCCCACTATTTTTCCATGTGATTTTTCTTAGAAATAATCTATTATATAGCAAAAGATGTAATGATATATATATGATATATATTCACAGTTTAGTGCAATGGTTCCCAAAGTGGGCGGTACTGCCCACTGGGGGGTGGTGGAATGCCTTAGGGGGGTGCTAAGAGGCAAGCGGGCTGGCAGGGGAGCACTAAGAGGCAGCAGGGGGGCGCTGGAGGTGGCCCCCTCACAGGGCGCAATTCAGGGGTGGGATTTTGCAGGTAGCTTGGCCGAACTCCTGCCCTGGGAGTCAAAGCGCTAAAGCGTGAGCAGCGCAGGAAACTTTGGCCGGGGTCTCAAGATGAGAGCGACTCTGGTCGCTTCTTTCCGCTAACAGGCAGCCAAGATATCTGCAAACTGTCAAGCGCTCCTCAAGAGAGACGATTTTGCAGATAGCTGGCCGAACTCCTGTGCAAAGGGGAGCACAACGTTGTTGCACCACAGTAACATGGGGGGTGGGGGAAGGTGGCTCATCCCTGAAGCACCAGCATTGCTCCCGTGATGCAGCCCCGAGGACGCTACCTTTGCCTGCACCCGTCACTAAAGTGCGGCAGCCAGAGAAATCCTCCATTCAGAAATGCTGAACTTACAATCGGCACTGGAGGCAGCACTGGAAGGGAAGAGGCAGCGCCAAAGGGGCTTCCACAAAGGGGGAAGAAAACCCTCCCTCTGCTGCAGCTGCTGATTTCACCCCCTCATAAACCCTGCCAGCTCCTGGGTGTCCTGTTTGCAGTCCCACCCGAGGACGTGCCCCCTGCTGCCCCCGGTTACGTGCCTAGTAGAAGCACCCGAGCCTGGCTTCTAGAGTCCTTCGGGGCACCAGATGTAAAACCGCATCCAGCCGGCCACTCCTTTGTTTGAAGGAGAGATTTCTGGTTCCTTGTGTTGCCATGTTTTTTTTTCTCCCATGGACGGTGGAGAAATCAAGAGTTTCACGTACTTGTGGCGTGAGTCCCTGTCACAAAATCGGAGCCTTTTGGCAAGGCTTCTTGTATTTTATGCTACTGGCCGATTGCAGAGAGGTTGTTGAGAGAAAGAGAAATTGTAATATAATGGCAAAATAGTTCCATTTTATTATACTGGTTGGAGAGTAGCTTCTGATAATCATGAAATGCAAAACAGTAAATGTTTCCCCCTCCTAATCAAGGTGACAGTATTTAATACCTGAGACAATAAGCAGTAGAAATTCAACAATACAGAATGAACCATTTTATGTGACACCTCACTGTTGATACTTAGAGACAGTTTTGCCTATTAGCAGAGAGAAGCAGGGAGTCACTCTCATCTCTTGAGAGCCCGGCCAAAGTTTCCTTTGCCACCATCAGTCAAAATTCAAATTAGTGGTCCACAGGATTTAAAATTATGAGTTTGGTGGTCCCAGAGGTCCAAAAGGTTGGTGACCCCTAGATTAGGCCACACCTGCCTGGGCAGAAAATAGGTAGATAGGCTAAGAAAAGGATAGAGAGAGAGGGAAAGAGAGAGGGGGAATGAGAGAAAGAGAGGGAATGAGAGAGAAAAAGAAAGAAAGAGAGAGGGAGGGAGGGATGAGAAAATGAATGGGATAGGGAGGGAGAGAGAGAGAAAGGGAAAGAGAGAGAAAGAGAGACGGAATGAGAGAAAGAAAGAGGGAGGGAGGGAGGAGAAAGTGAATGGGATGTGGAGGGGGAAGAGAGAGAGAAAGAGAGAGGGAAAGAGAGAGAAACAAAAGGAAGAGAAAAGAAAGAAAAGAAAGAGAAAAGGGAAAGAAAAAGGGAGAAAGGAAGACAAAGAAAGACAAAGAAAGAGGAGAGAATGGAAGAAAGGGACAGAAAGAAGAAAGAAAGAAAGAAAAGAAGAAGAAAGAAAGAAAGGGACGGAGGAGAAAGTGAATGAGATATCTAATCCAACCACCTGCTCCAGCAGGGTTAGAAGGGTGTGTGCGTGTGTGTGTGTGTGTGTGTGTGTGTGTGTGCGCGCATGTGTGTGTGCATGGCTGTCAAAACTCCAAAAACAGGTCAAGTAGCTCTTGGGAGATCAGTCATAAATTAGAACACTTACTAAGCAACCAGCCATTAAACGAGGACCACTTATATTTGGTTTGCCAGTCACATGGCCACCTGCCCACGCCCACCCAGTCACATGACCACCAAACCATGCCCAGCCAGCAAGTCACGCCTAGCCAGTCACACGTCCACAAATTAAGCCACGCCCACAGAACCAGTTGTTAAGAAATTTGAATCCCACCCCTGGGTGGGGTGCACTGAGGATGAGTTTGTAGCACCAAGGGGGCGGTGGACTGAAAAAGTTTGGGAACCACTGGTTTAGTGTCTAAGGTACAGGTGTTAAACTTGCAGTGTCACATTGCCATCATGTGATGTTTAGTGATGTTTTTTCCCTTTGTGGAACTAGGGGGGCATGACCTACACATGACACATCGGGCCCATGGACCACCAGTTTGACACCCCTGGTCTAAGTAGATATAAAAGATTATTTTATGAAACCTTTGAGATCACCGTTAGAAGTATTTATGGAATTACAAGATAGCTTGTAGCTTTACAAATTTGTCTTTCAGATGGAATTACAATCTGAATTTCTGTAGAAATGTTATATATTAGTAATATGTTAGTTGCATTACTAAAAATAAAGAGTTTGTCTATGTAGATTGTCAGCCATCCAAGTCATGGTTGTCCCAAGGTACTTTTTCAAGAGGCAACTGGACCTTCTGGTTTTTCTTTGAAGATGTTTAACTTCTCATCCAAGAAACTTCTTCAGCACTGACTGGATGGTGGGGAATGGAGGATTTATATTACTTGCAGACAGCGGGTCATTTTCATTCTTTTAGATAAACAGTGGTGCTCTATTTAAAATGTGTCAAGAATATTACTTTCTAATTTGCAATTATTATTATTTCATTAATTATATTTTAGCACTTTCTGAATTAAAAAGACCTTTTCCACCAACACAAATGTCCATGAACACAATCTTACACAGAGAACAAAATCCTTCATTATAATATAAATTATAAAACAGGAAAGTATCCACAGCATCCATGTGTCCCCAAAATAAGTGCATGTAAAGTTATAAAAAATAATGAATCTGCTTTTACAGAATATTTATTATTCTTTTTGTTGTTGCTGAATATTGCTTACTAAAAACAATATGGAGGTTTTACATAGTAAAATATTTTGTTTTGTTGCACAGTCAGCCAGATAATTGGACAGGGTTTGGTACTTTTATCTGCCTATTGAATACTTCCCAAGGACCTGGGATAGGTAGGTGTTGTATGATGTTTGATGGTGTTAGAATGTCAACACAGAATATATACTTTTTTGAGTCATGCTGTGTTTCCAACTAACTGATGGTGAATTTGTCAATATTTATGGTGTTTAACTGGTTATTATTATGGTGGTTTGTCACATGGTCAGCCAGATGTTGGACTGGATTTGGCATTTTTTCTACCTATTGAGCCATTCTCAAGGACTAGGATAGGCAAATGTTGATGTTTGATAGTGTTACACATATTGTCACAAGAAATAAATGTTTTGAGTAAAATTCCTTTTTGCAATTGACTGATATTTAATTTATCAATATTGACGGTGTTCATGTGGTGGTCCGGTTATTTTGGGATTACATCTAAGGTGCCTATTTACTATTGGTACTACCTTTGCTTTCTTTTGCTACAGTCATTCTATTTTATTTGCAAGTCTTTATGTTATATTATTATCTTCTCCAATTGTTATTATTATTGGTTTGTCACAGAATCAGCAAATGTTTAGACTCATTTGACATTTTTATCCACCTATCAAATCTTTCACATTGACCATGGATAGGAAGATATTATTGTTTAGTAATATCAAATATATTATTATAGCATATCAATTTCTTCAAGTAAACCTATCTTTTTAAACTGATTGATAGTAATGGAAAGTGAAAATAGTGAAAATAGTGATATGTGCCTTGAATGCAATCCCAAAATATCTGGAGCACCACTTGAACACCACTGACAGTGACAAAATCACTATCAAAATTAGCAAAAGTCAGCTTAACTTGGACCATCTTACAGCCAAGTTTTTAAGATTATTTTATTATAGCTTCTACCACTAAAGTAGAGTTTCTGTCAAGAGTTAAGAATGGCAGCTATGTGCCTCTTCATTTCAACTTGTCATTAGAGTATGATGTTGACTATGAATGGGTTAATTTCAAGAAATGAAACTTCTGCAGTTCCATGACTCTGGAAACTTTTCAAGATCATATCAACAGGTGTGAAAAAGAAGGCAAATAGTTCCCATAACAAAGAGAACTTGTTTACATGGTCTACATGGAAGCCTGGGGTTGAGCTGGCAAATTCATTTGTAATATTGTGAATTGGTGCCTTAGAAATTCAGAGGTAGTTTTACCTTGCCATTCCTATGCTATGTATTCAATAAACAATAAACTTTTTAGAACTGAAATGATGATAGACTTTTATTTGTATACTCAAGCTAGATGTTGACATTTTCAGTCAAACCTAAGGAGTCTGTTTTCTAACCTGGTCTATCTCAAAGGGTTAACAATATTGAGAACTGTATCTAATTTTATCTTTAAGAACTAGCAAATCAGTGAAATATGTACCTTGGCGATATAAGAAATCTGTTCTTCCTTCCCATCTAAGCCACATTTCAAATAAATTTTAGCAGAAATGAGTTATAAATGAATTAGAATAGAAACAAATGATTGAAAAAATGCTAATATTATATTACAAATGGAGCCTTAAAGTCGACTGAAACCTTTAGATCAGTTTTATTACATGGGAAAAAAGTTATACTTGCTGAGAAAGAGACATAAAGTTTTATTTTGAAAGGAGGAATGCATCCTCTCTTTCATAAATTAAAACAAAAACTATGTATAAATTAGAACCCAAGCATCCCTTATCTCATTTGAAGCAGATGCTTCACATCTTCACATATGCTCTAAATCTATAAAGTTCTGTGCAGAATTAAAAATGATTCCAAGCATGACATATGGAAAACATTAGAGGATCTGAAAAACAACTTTGCTTACACATCTGCAACCCATAACATAGGAAATAGCCATTTGCATTAAAATGCCAGTTTCTACCTGGCTATTTAATACAAAATCTCCAAGAATTACTTCCCTTCCTGAATAAATTGTCTTACATGGACTCAAATTTGTCATTACTTTAAATAGACACAAATAAGCTTTATACATTTGCAGGCTTCCCTGAGAGATAACTTGAGAAAAGAAACCAGAGCCATTGACTGTCATCTTTAGTTGAAGAGTATGAAACATTTTTCACATTTTTCACATGTTTATGTTACTGCTTTAAAATACAAAAAACATTTTTTTAAATAATCTTATCCACAAAATCTATCTTACAGTGAATATTTTTTGCCTTTTTTATTTTGCTTTAAGAAACTCATTCTAAAGCTCCTTTTATTTTCTTTCCCACATAATTAAATTAAGGACTGTTTTGGTTTTATTTTTTAAACCTATACGAATGTTTAGAAATGTTGAGAGTTATGAGAAAATTGCATCTTAATATAAAGTAAATATAAAGTCAAATTCCGCAAAACCCACTACAATTATTTTAATATTAGCAGATATTTCAAATTGTGATTGACATTTATTTCGTTCCTATCCTTGCAATATGGAAGCAGAAAAATTGCCTTGATTCAGTCTTTTTCCAGGATGGCTCATAAAGCATTCTTAAAACTTTGAATGTGTCTGCTGATATTATATATCTAATGCAATTCTCTCTCTCTCTCTCTCTCTCTCTCTCTCTCTCTCTCTCTCTCTCTCTCTCTCTCTCTCTCTCTCCTCTCTCTCTCTCTTTCTCTCTCTCCAACCATAATTCATGATCTACTGATATCTATCTCAGTGCCATTCCTGCTTTTTCAGGGATATCTAGTTCACCATGAAGCTCCCTTATTTCATTTTTATGAAAATCATGGATATGATATTTTTGGGATTTGCTTTGGTCTTATTTGCTGTATTTTGTTATTATTTTTTTTGTTCTTTAATTTGTAAGTCTCATAGTATTAACTGGAGTGTGATAAACATGTCACAGTTGTATAGCTATGTAGGCAGAGAGAGAGAGAATTCTTTGTCCCCTCTCTCCTGTTTCTCTTTTTAAGCCACAACTCACGAGTAATTTTTCATTTGTTTTAGTTTTGCTTCTTTGAAATACACCTTTTGTCTTATATTATATCCATGACCCATTTTATGTCCTTTTGGAGTAGTTATCCTACACTAAACATTTCCATTTCTTTTTCCTAATTGTTTCTCAAGTGTTAATCTTGCTGGATCGCATCTGTATGCTTCAAGCAAATTTCTTATGGCTATTCTTGGCCCGACATTATTATCTTTCTTTTTATACCAATCTCCACGTATATTATTTTCCAACTCTAAAATTCATTTCTTTTCCTCATTGCTTAAAAGTGATCTCCTTCATCTGTTCAAAAAGTTTCCAATTATGATTTCCTTGTATGTTCCAATTTGCCCAACATAATCCTATTTTTATTAAAATCATAAAATTAAATAAAAATTAAACCACATTACCAATAGCAAGAGAACTTAGAAGCCTATATAACACTTCACAGTGCTTTACAGTCGTCTCTAAGTGGTTTACAGAGTTAGCATATTTCCCCGAACAATCTGAGATCTCATTTTATTGATCTAAGAAGGATGGAAGGCTGAGTCAACCTTGAGCCTGGTGAGATTCGAACTGCCAAATTATCGGGCTCCAAATGCAGTCACCCATCAGCAGTAGAGCTCTACACTCATATCCCTCCAACATGCAACATCGAACCCGATCAGTGGGAATTGATGGCTGAATGGGGGCTCCCAAATGCTGCCTCGCAATGCTGCCTCACATTGATACCTGGGACTTGGAGGCTGCACAAGGGATTCCCCAAGGACGTCACTGGAGGCTTTGTGGAGGGGGGGAGATAGATGTTTGTTATGACAGGGTTCTCACAGGATGGTGGTAGATAGGATGCAGAGCGTCATAGGCTGTAGAGGCGAGATATGGGAATATAAGCCTAATTAGGGAACGTTTGTTATGTGGGAATTTAGGATAGGGCAGTCCACAGGAGGTAGCTGTGATTAGGAGGGTGGGGTAATGCTATAATTGTGCTGGAAGGCAAATGCTTTCAGCACTAACCTAGTTTGGATTTCAAACTGTTACCGCTGGATAGGACGTGATTTATGTGTACAAAATAAATGACTACATACGTCTCTGTATGTTGGTTTGTGGATTTGTATCTTGTGTTTACTAACGTCCAGAAGACTGGCTAACATAAATTGCAGGCAGCTAGCAGCCAGCAGAAGTAGCTGTGAAACCCAAAATTGACGTAAGTGTAGCCATTTTAGTTTGTCTTAGTACATATTCTTTTTCTTATTTTTTCTGTGGCAGTAATGGGGGGGGAGGGTTATGGGCTTGACACATTCCTAAGAGGGGAGGAGTGGAGATAAAGAGAGTATTATGACTAGGTGATCTTCTTTCCCGTGGGAAATGAGCTGTCCGTGCTTGGGCCCCTGGAGGTGGAGATTTATGACACAAGCAACATTGAAATACTTTTATTGGAGAATGTAACTTTTGGGGTTGTTTCTAACTTCTAATATTGTGGGGGTAATTCCAGGTTGGGTCAGATCCAGAATTACCATGGACTTTGCCAATTTGATGCTTTCCTAAATAAAAGAAATCTTTTTGAAGATGGACTTTGTTATTTTTCTTTTAACATGGATTTCATTACTTGGAAACCTGACAGTAGCCTGCACTACTGCATTCTAACCACTGTACAACCATGGCTCTTTATCACATCACCTAAGTACTATATAAATACTATATGGCCCTCGACAATGGTAGCTTTTCTAACCAGGGGTGGGATTCTACCAGTTCGCACCTATTCGCTAGAACTGGTTGTTAAAATTCTCAGCAGTTCAGAGAACTGGTTGTTAGAAGAAATTACTGGCCTAATCTTGTAAGGAAGGCATTCTGGTGTTGCTTACAAAAACTGCCTCTCCGTTAACCCTTATTACATTCTTGGCAGGACTAGACTTCCTGTCTCAGGAACTTCTCTGGAGTTTTTTCCCCCTCCTTTGCTGGTACTTTGCTTGTGTGGAGTGACCATTCAAAGTTACAATGGCACTGAAAAAAGTGACGTATGACCATTTTTCACACTTACGACTGTTGCAGCATCCCCACAGTCATGAGAGGCCAGGCGAGGAGATACATGCCTCGATGTGAGTGATATTGAGTTGGCCACGCCCAGCCAATAACATGATCACCAAGCCATGTCCATCCAGTCACATGACCACCAAGCCACGCCCACCAACTAAGCCATGCCCACAGAACCGGTTGTTAAAAAATTTGAATCCCACCCCTGTTTCTAACCATTTCCTAAATGGTTACTATTTGATCTAGGCAACCAGTAGACTTTTGTTGAAAGTTTTACTTGAAAACTGTGACCATGCAGGAATCTCCCCTTCTGCAGGACAGCCAGTTAGGGTCAGATTGATTTATACTTGGAGACAATTAGGAAATATCTGTCTGGGGGTGGGGGAATTGCAGAGGGCTGTAATGGCAAATTATTAGCATATTGTAGTAGAAAAATCCATGTCATGCCCTTGGTAAAGTTGGACTCTGAGGGAGAAGAGGAACAGCCAACAGGGAGTGTAGCTGTGGCTCCGGAGGTTATGGAGGAGACTGGAGGAGGACAGAGGCTGGCTGGGCAGTCAGAGGAAGAGTCAGGGCCATCCCCTCTTCATCCTAGGACATGCAGGGAGGAACGGAGAAGGAAACAACTTGGCTTACCAGAGAGGAAGTGGCCATGATCCCTCTCATTAGTTTCAGCTGTGTAGAGGTAATTCTCCATTAGGAGAATGAGTGCATACAGGGAGACATATTTGAGAGTAGTGTTTGAATAATACATACACAGCACACAGATACACTGTACAGTAAATGTAGGTTTTTTTTTACTTTCAATAGAGGTTTAAGCAAAGTTCAAAATAAGCAGTCCAAAGTCATTCACAGATAAGTCAGTCAGTTTTCAGTCCAGGGATAATCCAATAACAAAGTCCAGTGTCAAAAACAGTTCAGTAACAGACTTACATCAAATCCATGAATATCAGTCAATTAGGATGAACGGCAATACTCTCCAACAAAAGGAAAAAGAGACTCACTGAGACTTCTTCTGAGACTAAGACTAAGACAACCCAGGTTTCTGGCTCCATCTTATGGCCGTTTGAGAAACCACACCCAATTACACTTTTTGCATTCCCTTAAAGAGACAGTATGAAAATGTCTATCCTGGTTTATATATTGTCCAACCCAAATAGCTGTTAGGTAACTTACATTCCTAACAAGCTGGGGAAAATAATATATAAGAAAGACAGTTACAACACAGTGTTGCCAGAAGCAAAGTGTGTTTTATTTTGGGCTGAAGTTATCTTGGTTGGCGTCCTTCCAACAGACTGTGCCTTGTTATCTCCTTGAAGTTGGTAATTACTTATCCTGGTCCATTGTGGAAAGTCTAGAATCATATTTTTGCCAGGAAAACAAAATGGCCACATCAATGAAATCACTATCCTTGACTCTGACCTGAATCAGATGGTACATCCTCCCCCCTCTCTTATCTACATAAAAATAAAAGTATAATTTCTACCTTATTTTTTTTTAAGAATTTATGATCTTTTCTAATAATGGTGTTGATGTTGCTTTATAAATTCATGATAAATGGGACCTTACTAGATCAATGACATATTTTGAGAATAAGATGTGTGTTTTAGTATGCAACATTCTTGTCCATAAGTCAAGGTGGATTTTTGCTCCTGGCAAAGTGATGTTGTCGGGGCTCAACAACACTGCCGATGGAATGAAGCCTGACACATCATCATGGTTGGGGGAGAGTTGCCTACCTTGATGGTCCCGAGTCAATGATAGCTGATAAAGCCAGGCGCAACCTCCTCTCCCCACTTCAGTGCGACCGGCTGGGAAACTGCCTTGTCAGCTGTTCGGCATTTTGTGACTCTCTAAACACAACGCCTCTCCCTCTTCTCAGCGCGACCAGCGGGAAACATTTCGGGATATAGTATCAGCTGGTCAGCATTTCACATGGGGGATATCGGGTGGATCGAGGTGGAAGGACACCCAGGGGGAAGTATTATCTGGGGATTTACACCTTGGTTAGAATTAGAGTTGGGTGGTGGCATGCGAGATTGCTGTAAATGGATGTTGGGTGTTTGCTGGGGTGGATGTTAGCTAATTATTCGGGGTGGACGGGGATTATAAACAGGAGATGCTCTCAGTGCTGGCTTTACTCGGACTTTCCGTTTGTTGCTGCTGTTGGAGGAAGCCAAAATAAACACACATTGCTACATCAAGACTGTGAGTAAAGTGTTTTATTGAACCAGTTTCAGCGACCTCCCGTAGGAGCTGACAGATGTACTGTTATTCATTGATAAAATCCTGTAATTAACTGATTGTGTAGATTGTACTTTATGCTAAGCTGGTGCCAATATACATAATTTGAAAATTGAGATATACATTTACAATATAGAACAACCCTTCAATAGTAGAGTATTCTGAAAGTGTTATGATTCATTAGTCTCCCACACAAACCATTTACTGATTGAATTTTTCAATTGATAGATTATGAATTAATATTGTTGCACTTTTACAGCAACAAATTTTTCCATCTTTTTTAATTGTATATTCCTAATAAAAATTACAGAGCCAAGCAAATCTGCTTTTTTAATAAAGAAAATTATACATATATCAAAACAGATTCCAAGCATAACATGGAAACATCTGTCCTAGACTGATGGTAATTGTGGATTTTAAAAGACTTGATAGTTGATATTATTTTTACATATTTCCCTATGGAAATCAGCATAACTACAACATATTTTACATACAACAGCCTGGCTCATATCATAAAGATTGTTTTACCCTTCCTCAGAGGTTATGTAGTGTATATCTTATTACTATTCGTAACACTATGTCAACTCTGGAAGTCCTATTTAAAATAGAAGGTCAGATCAGGGGTGGGGTTCACATTTCTTAACAACTGGTTCTGTGGGCGTGGCCAAATTTGTGGGTGTGGCTTGGTAGTCATGTGACTGGGTGGGCATGGCTTGCTGACTGGGTGTGGCTTTATGGTCATGTGACTGGCTGGGCATGATTTGGTGGTCATGTGACTGGCTGGGTGTGGCTAGTGGGTCATGTGACTGGGGTAGGTATGGCTAGGTGGCTATGTGACTGGGAAACCAAATATAAGTGGTCCTTGCTTATTGGCCAGTTGCTTAGCAAGTGTTCTAATTGACGACTGACCTCCCCAGAGCTACTTGACCTGTTTTTGGTGTTTTGATAGCCATGCACCCATGCACACACATACATACATACACTTATGACCAGACACAACATCCCACACAGTCTTGTGACTGAAGTTTTTTGTTTTTTGCAAGTTTCCAATAATTCCTTCTGGTTTCTGGTTAAAAATGCCCATTATGAAAAATGGACTTGTTTAATAACCACAGTGTTTGTTTAATGACCACAAGATTCACTTAATGACCATGGTATTTGCTTAATCCAGGTCTGCAATCTTAAATATTCAGAGCTATTTTTCTATTTTCTTTTAAATAGGTATCTCTCTCTCTGTGTGTGTGTGTGTCTTGTCTCTCTTGTCTCTTTCCCTCCTTCTCTCTCTCTCTTTCTCTCTCTGTTGACTCTCTCTTTCCCTGCCCCCTCTCTCTGTCTCTTGTCTCTCTCCTTCCTTCCCTCCCTCCCTTTCTCTCTCTCTCTCTGTCCATCCCTGGGGGGGGGGAGGAATATAAGTCACTTTTTTAGTGCTGTTGTAACTTTAAATAGAGGCTAAACAAATAGTTGTAAGTCAGACTATCTGTGTCTACAGCTTTAACCTTCTAATTAGCATCTAACTAGATTTCAGCTGCATCTCTGCACCAGGCACAATAGGATAATTTCCTTATTCCCAAAATTCAGGAAAATAACCCAGGCTTACAAGAAGTTGTACTTCTGAGTGTTTTTCAAGCTTAGCAACTTTAAGACATGTGGACTTCAATTCCCAGAATTCCCCAGGCAGCATAAGACCTGATCATTTGACTACTCCCAAGTCAGTAACATGAAAGAATTACCAACTTTAAAGATACTGAGCATTGTATCTCTGTATGAATTGATTTAATAAGATCCCATATTTACCACGCTCATGTCTCTGCTTGGACAGAAGCATCAAGGCACTGGATTGCCCCTTGTACCAAGGCTCTGATTTAATATAGCTTCCTCCTCCTCCTCACTAAATTCATGGATTGACCTCAAATGGATGTTACCTATTTTCTACTGGTGGATTAATCTATAAAATGTGATATAAACTGCCTCTTCATCACAAGGACATAGCTTTAAAAAGTAAAGTCCTCTCCCCTTAAATATCTCTTCCAGGATAGCTGTTCCTAGTCCAGGAGTAGGGAAACTTGGCTCTTTTATCACTTATGGACTTCAACTCCCAGAATTCCTGAGTGACCCATAAAAAGTTCCCCATCCCTGGCCTACTGGTTTTTGACTAGAATGGGACTGTTTAATATACAAATTTAGGACATATAAAGAATATGTCCTACAGACTTCTCACTTAATGCATCTATATTTCTTTTAGTTATATTGCATGGTCTTATTGTACATGGTACATTATACACAGTATATCCTTTATGACATGCTATATTTCATTTCATACGTTTCAGCTTTATAGCAATGAGCACATAGTATTTTTATGTGTGTGGCCCAAGCTGTCTAAAAAAAATTGTGCCATTGTTAGATTCTGTGCAAAAGAGCTATTTGCATGAAAAACTGTGTATATGGATGCAGTTAAAAAAAACAAACGATCAAGCATTTAGATCTCTAACAGAATTTCCTAACTTACCATTATTCACAAAATACTCCTGTCAAGGATTTAACCAGAAATGTAAATATTAGACAGAGAAAGGCAAGGAAGTATACAAATTATTTGAATTCCAGCTGAATTAGCATCTTATTAATTTTATAAGTAATAAAAAATATACAAGAATTACTATATTTGTTAGATCTACTGGCATTAGCTACTTAAATGGAATATATTCTTGTAACAAAATTTTAAGTTTATTTTTTATGAAGTGAAGACATAAGAGTAATAAATAAAATAAATTATGAGTGTATAATTATTTTTTTAAAAAGGCATTAAACCTTTGTACAAAATATATAAAACTGCTGAAGATCCAGTTAGAGAAAAAAATGTAGTAAGCTTTTTTATTGGATGAGCTTTTATTGGATTCAGAATACCTTATGCCACCAGACTTGAAATTCTAGACCTCGAAAACCTAGAACTATGCTGCCTTCGGTCCGATCTAAGTATAATATATAAAATTATACATTGCAATGTCCTACCTGTCAATGAATACTTCAGCTTCAACCATAAGAATACAAGAGCACACAATAGATACAAACTCAAGGTAAACCGCACCAAACTTGATTGCAGGAAATACGACTTCAGCAACAGAGTGGTCAATGTCTGGAATACTCTACCTGACTCTGTGGTTTCTTCCCCAACCCCCCAAAACTTTAACCTTAGAATGTCTACTATTGACCTCAACCCTTTCCTAAGAGGGGGGTGTGCATAAGCGCACCAACATGCCTACTGTCCCTGTCCTATTGTTTCTTTTTATTTTTCTTATATGTATCCATTACATGTATTCATAGCTACGTTTATACTTATACCTGTTATTTTATAATCACTTGACAAATAAATAAATAAATAAATAAATAAATAAAAATTTGAGCTATTTTACTGGATGAGCTTCTTTTTAAAGGAGCTCATCCAGTAAAATAATATTGTAAACAAATTCATTCTTGATTCTTTTCTCTGGTTTAAGAAATTTATTGATTTAAAATAATCCAGTATAACCAGTAGAAATAATTAAATAGTCCATTAACTGTATCAGTAAAATTATAATTGATAAAAATAAATGACAACATAAGCTTGGTGTAAGGATGAATGTATGGGCACAAATTAGCGTTCAAATGGCTGCATAATTCTGAAATCTTTTTTACAGTTATCTGCAAGTATAAATGTTAGGCTATATTTCTAACAGTAACAATGCCAAAAAGATAGATAGATTATGATATTATGATGCAAGTACCACCATTCTATGGTCAGGTTGAAATGTTGAGGCAGCTTTTGCATTTTGCTATGCCGCATATTTACCTTCCCTGTGTTGTAAGAAATGTCCATCTGGGTTCAGTTCCAAGTGGGAAGAAAGGCACTGAAAACATGGAGGCTGATTGGAAAGATGGTTTAATGGAACAGAACCATTAAGCACATGGTCCTGGTGCAGCTGAACACATGGAATGGAGACTGAGTGCTTTGAACTTGAGCTTCCTGTTCCTGTGGCAAGGGCATGTTTCGTATTGGTTGCCAGACTCCAAGAGGGCGGGGGTTCTTAGCTAACTTTGCAAGCTGTCTGTGTCCCAGGTTTGGTTGAATCTTGCTGGATGATGCAATGAAGGCAATTTCCTATTGTGGCTGAATAGCGTTGCCCTGAAGGATAATCCCATCATCCTGGAGCTGAGGTCTTTTGTTTTATAGATAGTCTGGCCCAGTCTTTTGTCTTGTAGATAAGCTGGCACCAAAATATCTTCTGGGGGCAGGGAGCTGGGGCTGAGTTTCTGTTTTTAATAGCATGTTTCTCACTTTCTCATCCAGGGAAATATAATAATCTGCCTTTTTAATATTTCCTAAAATATTTTATTCTTCTAGGAGATGAATGGGTGCTAGTGCAGGAAATCCTGTGATACCTATATGTACCTAGCTACATATAGGATTAGTTGTTTCATTAATATCACATTCTCATTAGGTTGAATAGAGTCTTAATATTATTAACCATAAATCTATTATGAATAGAGAGATCTAAGTTAAATTAAGTCACACATAATTTAGCAATAACACTGAAGTCAAATAAACTGATGAATGTAAAATTCCATTAACTTATACAGATCCACACTAAGTATGAACTACATCTGGATCTAAGTTATTGCTTCAATTGTTGTAAAATCTTCATTTTTATTTATTGGATCAAGTAATAAGAACTTTTGTTTTTTATTATCCAGCTTAAGCTAAAGTTTTAAATTTCATTAGAATATTTGCATGACATTTGTTGAATTTTATCTTATTACTTGGAAAATTATGAAATGGTTTCAACCACACAGTTTGCTGTTATATAGAAAACATTAAGAAGGTGCCAATGCTCAGTTTCTGCGTTTTTGTTGCCATTTTTTTCAGGATAGTTGTCCTATACATTCCTTTTATAGAACCAGATTTATAATAAGAAGCAGTCAGTAAATTCCATTTTTTCACATGCAGAAACTATTATATTATAGAATCTGTCTACTGAGTGTGATTAATTGATCTATTTTAAATAATTCCAGGGCTGTTTCTAATTATCTTGGAGTATGATCTCTGCCCAGAAAAAAGTGCTCAATTGTTTCCCAGTTGAATTCTATGTACACATTCCAATCTAAATGCCTTATATTGGCATCATTAGAGAGTTCTGCAACTAGGGGAAATTGCAAACCAAAACACCTAGAATTCTCTTCTCAGCTCTATGGATGGTATGTGTTTTCTCAATCTCAATCATCTGATAAAGTACTGGGAGTTTGAGGTGTTTTGACAAGTTGTGCAGTATTTAACTATTTCTAACATTCCACTCTGGCATTGTTGCTGGATCTGTTAAAGCCATTTTCCAGCTTAGGAGAAGAGTCCATGTTCTCCCACCATAATTGGGACATTTGTTTTAACTTTCAAATTTTCCTTAAGGTTCTGGCCTGTTTCTAGTTCCTCATAGTCCTTCTTCCTGAGATCACAGTCACTTGGCTTTGCTACATTTATCACCACCACTGTCTTCTGGTTGTTGTCTACTGCCATGATGTCTGGTTGATTGGCTAGAACCTATCTGTCTGTCTGGATCTGGAAGTCTGACAAGATTTTAGCACTGTTATTCTCCACAGGCCTCTGTAGAATCTTCCATCTGGACTTGGGAGGATCTATACAGCAGATGTTCCTATATACAATGCCAGCCACTTGACTGTGCCACTCAGTGTATGCTGTACAGATATTCCTCAACTTAAGACTACAATTGAGCCTAAAATTTCCATGGCTAAGTGAGACATTTGTTAAATGCCCCATTTTACGACTTTTCTTGCAGTTTAAATGCCCCATTTTACGACTTTTCTTACAGTTGTTAAGTGAAAAATTGCAGTTGATAAGTTAATAACTTGGTTGTTAAAGTGAATCTGGCTTCCTCATTGACTTTGCTCATCAGAAGGTCACAAAAGGTGATCACATGACCCTGGACACAGCATAATATGAAACAGTTGCCAAGCATCTGAATTTTGATCACATGATCATATGGATGCTGCAGGTCATAACTTTGAAAAACAGTCATAAGTCACATTTTTAGTGTCGCTGTAATTTTGAACGGTCACTAAATGAACTGTTGTAAGTCAAGGACTACCTGTATCTGCCTGCATCTTTTACCCTGGCATTGGACAGAGTTTCTTTTTATGATTTTTTTTCTTTAACATCCATCAGTGCTTGGTGAACAGTGTATTATCTGGGTGATATATACCTTGCATACAATTCTGATAATAATATTTCCATTTAAGTATACACAATCGTAATTTTTCAACTTCTAACATTTGTGTATATATAGTAATTATAATATGTTCTATTATATTTCAGTATATATAACATTATTTTCCCAATTTCTATTTTCTACTTTTTCTAACACTTAATAAAATAACCACTATGTTAAAAATATTCTATATCTATCCATCACCTCTTGTTCTTTTTAGAATTTTATTCTTATTAACTTTTTGGTGAATCTTTCTTAATTCTCCTCTGGTGTCTTGTAACTCCTTTTATCATGTTTATGTAATCTAAACATTTCATCTGCCATAGCATTTATCTCTTGCTGTTGAATCTCTAGAGCACCCATCTGCAGCTCCACCATTTTTAGATATTTCTATTTATTCTCTTTTGAATTTTTTTAAAAAATACTCTATTTGTTCTGTGTTAGAGATTATTGCTATCTGTTCCATCTCCCTGTCTGCTTGTATCATTTTTGGAATTATCTCCTCCATTCTCTACTCAGCTCTTTTTGATTTCTCTTCTATTTTCTGAGTGTTTTGTTCATTTTTTTTATTGCCATTTGCTGGAGTTTTCCTAATCTCACAGTATCTTGCATCAATTCCATCATCTCCCTATGACTCCTTGTTATATCTTCCTTAATACATTGAAACATCAATAATATTTCTTTATGGACTACATTTGTTCTCCCTTGCTGAGACATTTTGTGCTGATATAATACACTAATCACTGCTCAATATTCCACCAATATTACACCGGAACTGTTCTTAAAAATCCCCTAAATTTATAGTCTTTAAAATTTTCCAGCTTGTACCTTCTAAGTATTGGCTGGGTTTTGCAGTGTTCATGGAGCTCTTCTATCCCATAACCATCCATCTGTGACGCCAACCTGTCAAAACCAGGGTTAGACTGTTTCTGAGGATACTGTGCAAAGTCTGTAATTTGGATCCTATCTAGTGTGGTAGTTCCATTTCTGAAAATCTGATCTTTTGTGCCTGTTCTTATGCTGCTTGATCATTGCGTCAGTGCTGTCTTGTAATTCATCCTTTGCAGCCACTGATATAATTTCCTAATGTCTGCCAACTCATCTCTGTTTATGGTGTGAGAAATATTTTGAGGAATATTAAAAAGACAGAATATTATATTTCCTCAAAAGGAGTGTTGGAAGAAATATCTTTCTGGGTTCAGTTCCAAGTGGGGAAGAAAGACGCTGGAAACAGGGTGACTGCTTGGAAAGATGGTTTAATGGTGGACAGGATCACATGCCTTGGATGAAGAAAAAAGGACAGAGATGCTGAGAGTCCCATGGTTTTATACCCTCTGTTGCGATTTGAATTTGAGCATGTATCCTGATTGGTCGTCAGACTAGCATGGGGCCATGCAGGGGCAACTCTGTAGGTTGTTCTGAGTCCCAGGCTTGGTTGAGGCTTGCTGGATGATGATGTAATGAAAGGGCTTTGGGCAATTTCTAGCTCTATCTGGACTAGATCTTTGTTATGTAAAATAGACTGGCCTAGGCCAGAGTAATGGTCCATTAGCAAAAATGGGGAGGTGGGGGGTTGAGTTGCTGCCTCTCTGAGTACTGGCACATCCTTCTACCCCTCTATTGTACTTCCAGGATCAAGCTTTGCTTTTGGGCACAGGACAAAATTAAAACAACAAAATTTCATTTCCCCCTTCAATCGGAGCTGTCTAGGCTCTTCCTCTAGTATACAGAAGGTCCCACATTTGGATGCCCCCTTGCTTTTCCTGTCCTGTTGGTCATGGCTCTGTGGAGCTAGCAATAGGCAAGAGGGAAGCTAGAAGCCAAACAAAGAAATGAGATCCAGACGCTGTCCAAGGGTGAAGCCACTCTCTCTCACATACACACACTCTTCTTCCTTCCCTAAGAAAAGGTCCTATGCTCTGGCAAACCACCCATGCTCCCCAGACTGTTGGTCTTTCTGCGGTTAGGAAATGCACAGAAGAAGCAAGATCCAGTTGTGTTTGGGAGAAAGACCCTCTCACACACACACATGTAGGCATACACATATTTCCCATGCTTTTCCATGCTTTAAAATTAAAATTTAGAGGTATTCATCTTCTTTCCAAGCAGCCTTTGAGGTCAACACTCAAACCCCTTTAAAACCATTTTTTCCAAATGGCCAAGGTCCAGGAAAACTCACCCACAGACTCAATGGGTCTGTTGCCAGCAAGGGAATCTTACCTGGTCCTGGTCCATTGGTTAGGTTAGCTTAGAGTCCCATCTGAATCTCCAATTGTTGGAAGAAATATCCTTCTGGGTTCAGTTCCAAGTGGGAAAGAAAGACACTGGAAACTTGGTGATTGCTTGGAAAGATGGTTTAATGGAGGACAGGATCACATGCCTTGGGTGAAGAAAGAAGGGCAGAAATGCTGAGAGTCTCTTGGTTTTACACTCTCTGATGCTATTTGAATTTGAGCTGATTGGTTGTCAGACTCCCATGGGGCCATGCAGGGGCAACTTTGTAGGCTGTCCTGAGTCCCAGGCTTGGTTGAGGCTTGCTGGATGATGATGTAATGAAAGGGCTTTGAACAATTTCTATTATAGCTCTATCTGGACTAGATCTTTGTAAAATAGACTTGCCTAGGCCAGAGTAATGGTCCATTAGCAAAGGTGGGGAGCGGGCTGAGTTTCTGCCTCTCTGGGTTTCTACTTTTCTTTTTAAGGGAAATATTCTGCCTTTTTAGTATATCCTAAAATATTTCATTTTCCTAGGAGAGGGGTGGGTTTTAACTTCCAACAGGAAAAATGGAGAAACATGTCTTTATTAAAGACAGAAAGCAGACTCAGCTTTTCTTAATTCCCCCCAGCAGATATTTTGTGCCCATTAAGAAAGACTGGGCCAGCCTATCTATCCATGTACTCATCAAACCAATTGGTCAGCTGACTCCGGACTGCTGTTGGTTCTGTTCATTATTAAACTTTCTTTCCAATCAGCCTCCATGTTGCCAATGTCTTTCTTCCAGCTTGGAACTCAATCAGATGGATATTTCTTCCAACAATTGTAAATGCCATGCAGGGTTTTGTTTTACTATGACATTTCCTCTGCTTAATCTTCCTCCTATATCTGATACTACCTCAGATATTCTCTCAGCAGCTCATCTTTGGCTACCATCTTATTGATATAGTCCTGGGTACTCACCAAATCCCACCTGCCTGCCCTCTTTGCAGCTGCTGTACAGTCTCTGAATATTTTTTTCATGCTTTTTAACTATCCATTTGCCTCATAGAAGGGCTCTGAGCAATGAATGTTGGACTTGGGATGGAAACCTCCCTACATTGTGAAGAATGTCTGACTCTTTACACTGACAGTTTCCAAACCCCAACCAATATTAAATGAAACTGTTAATAAATTTAGCAACATATGGAGGTGGGTATTTTATTTTAAATTCCAGAACTGAAAACAGCACAATATAAACACAAATCTCTTGCCTTGTTTTCAACCTTTTGCTCCCTACAGCTTTCTGATACAAGCTAAAATAGATTTCTTGTACAAAAGTAAGTCTTAAAGTCAATGGCACAATGCAAGCAAAGAAGAGGCAATTATAAAACAGTGGCAGAGGGAGCATCTAGATGAAGTGCTAATGGTCAGGACACTGAGCTATTAGCAGCAATTAAGGAAAGTGCTGGACACAATGATTTACAGTACTTAAATGAGTTACTAGAACTTAATAAATTTTGAGAAGTGTAAGTAAGAAGAAATCCAAACAATGCATGCTTGTAGTCAGGTAAAGGTCAGCTTTAGCTGAACTCATCTAACAGACTTAATCTCTTAAGTAGCAGGAGAATCTAATAATGTTGAGGATGTTCTGAGATAGTGGAAAAGCTAATAAAGAAACTCAAAGGCAGAAGAACAAGAAAAAGAAAATATGGAAGAAGGCTTTCCTTTTCTAAAACACAATGGCCACAAGTAGATATAATGCTGTAAGTAACATAATAAGGAAAAGAAGGGAAAAGGAGAATAAAAGGAGAATAAAATGTAATAAAATAGAAGAAATTAGATATAGTGTAACATTTCCATAACAGTATCAAGCAATAATCAAACAGTTGACAAAAATTCAGGAATTGACATGCCAGGAGTTGAAATACTATATTATAGAAAATATAAAAATAAGTACAAAAATATTTTCCCCATCCCTAATTGTTTAGGCATTCACACATTCACTGATAACTAAATATAACTTTTCAGGTGGGAACATAAATACATATTTCATAGTTATGTTAACGCAAGTTGAAGTACAAGTATAAGATTAAAATATGGCAAATATGACTCTCAACAAGAACAAAGTGTTGGAAAAAATGTCCATCTGGGTTCAGTTCCAAGTGGGAAGAAAGTCACTGGAAACATGGAGACTGCTTGGCAGGATGGTTTTAATGATGGGCAAAAAAGTACATAGTTGAGAGGGAGAGAGATTTATAACCTCTGTTGGACTTTGAACATGCTTTCTATTCCTGCAGCAAGAAATATATCCTGATTGGTTGTCAGACTCCCATGGGCCTTGCAGGGGTAACTTTGTAGGTGGTCTTGAGACCCAAGCTTGGTTGAATCTTGCTGGGTGATGTAATCTTCCCAGGTGCCATGTGGTCAGATGGGTAGATGGCTAATCCTATCATGTCCTGAGGGCCATATCTTAATCCCCTCACCCTGGAGCTGAAGGGGAGGCAGGGAGCTGCAGGAAGCTGCTTTGTCTTTAAAAACATGTTTCTTCTTTTCTTATCCAGGAAAATATAATATTCTGCCTTTTTAATATTTCCCAGAATATTTCATTCTTCTAGGAGAGGGATGGGTGCTAACTTTCTACAAAAGTAAACTGAACAAATTTAACTTCCAATGTAGAAATTGTATTTACAGGAAGAAACTTGAATACTGTACATTGATGAATGATACTAACATCAACAAATATCAGTTAATTAGGATATCGAGTACATTTAATAGTTCAATCATTTATAATCTTTTTTTTTTTATCAGTAGAAAAAATATTTTATTTCATAGTAAAACATATTCTCACTTGAAATAACCTGTCTGAGGATGTAGCCCAGGTGGGATTCTACTGGTTTTATCAGATTCTATGGAACCCCTTGTTAACTTTCTAAGCAGTTTGGAACCGGTAGTTAGACGCAATCTCCTTTTGTTTTTTCCCCACCTTTATTACATTCTTGTCAGACAGCCTAGACTTACTGTCTCCGCAGCTTTGGGGGCTTGGCTTTCTTAAAGGGAAGGGTTGTTTTAAGATTTTTACACTGCTGTTGGAAGGAAATACTTCCCTGGACAATCAGCACTTTGAAGAAGTAATTGAATAATGAAGCAAAGCTTTTAATGACAGGGAACCAAGATGAGTGACATTCAGCAAGGCTTCTTGGCTAGCTAGAAAGATTGACATTCAAATGTGAGTTTATATATTCTTTCTGAGTTTTGTTCTAAAACTGGTTTTTTGTGAAGGTTAATTCTGTGGTTGGTTAAGTTTAATCCTGTGTTTATTGATGGGATAATTTTCCCTATTCAGCTTCAACAACCAACAGCTACTGTTGTGATTTAATTATTTGTATTGTGTTTGAATTTTTTCTTGCTTCATGGTTTCTTTTTCTATCTGGGGGTGTGTGTGTCTTCCTTCAATGCTTTTGTGGTATATGGCACTGTCCTTTTGGGGTATACTTCCAAGAGACAGGATGCAAGCTTGGCACTAATTTTTTTACTGTGTTTCTGGGGGGCATGTGGCCTTTCCTTAAATCTGGATGATTTCCTTAGGATATCTTGTGAGGTGAGTGAGACCAGCTGGTACTTTTAAGTGGTACAAATGGATCTAAGAATTGCTTTTCCTGGGTGTGCTTTTTCTGGAGAGCTTAAATGACCTCTCTCCTAAAGGGTTTCACTTTATGAGCAACAGTTGGCTATTGATAGTTATCACTGCATTTAACTATTTTCATTCTTCAAGGTGCTGTGGCACCCTACCTGATTTGTAACTCCGGCTTGCAGGTATTTTTAATCTAATGATTGGTATTTAGGGCAGTTTTTGCAAGCAAAGAAGCTTTTTGTATTTTTGTACAGGTAATCCTTGACTTACAACAGTTCATTTAGTGACCATTCAAAGTTACAATGGCACTGAAAAAAGTGACTTATGACCATTTTTCACACTTATGCAGCATCCCCACTGTCATGAGAGGCCAGGCGAGGAGACACACTCCTTGACATGAGTCATGTTGAGTTGGCCATGCCCATTCAGTCATATGACCACCAAGCCACACCCACCAACTAAGCCACACCCACAGAACTGGTTGTTAAAAAACTGAATCCCACCCCTGGATGTAGATATACTTCGTTACAACATGAAATGTATTTTGTTTCAATGTAATCTGGAGAAATTAAGTTTAATACTGTAATTCTATAATTTCTTTTTAGCAGATTAACAAAAAAAGCAAATTTAATTTTGAAATACTCATAGACTTGCTTTATTTTTTATGGCTAAATGGAAAGAAATTATTGACAAGCTGGGGGGGCATTGTTTCAGTATAGAAAGCCCTAAGTGAAAAAAATCTATGAAATCTATGTTGCAATTATCAGGACATCAAATATATTTGGGTTTTTCATAGGGGAGCTACTAATAACTGTTTGGAGTGATCTGATAGGCATTCATAGGGAAATTTGCTATCTTTCCTGCAGAAAACTGGCAAACCTCTTTCTTTATGAAAGAGCCAGTTTGATGTAGGAGTTAAGATATCAGTAAAATCTGAGAACACACAAATTCTAGTCCTATTGTAAGCACAAAAGCAGCTGCATGACTTTGGATCAGTCACTTTCTCTGAGCTTTAGAAAGCAGGCATTGGCAAACCATTTCCAAAATCTTGCCAGCGAGAAGGCTAGGCAGTTGTCTGGAGTCAATGCTAATCTGAAACTGGCAAAAAACAAAAATCAAAACAAAAATCCTAATCCTTGTTGGCTGTTAATTTCTTCCTATTGTACTGCATATGCATTTCATGTTTTACATTAACTTAAATATCAGGTTTATTTCATATTTATTATTTTCTAAGCTACCTACATTATCACAGTAACATTTTCCAAGAACTGATAATTTCATGATGACATATTAAATCAAGTGTTTAAGATAGTTGCCTTAACTCTTAAGCATATTCAATATCTAAATTTAATAACTCTAATTAATCAAAGAGGGGGACTTTTATATGATTGTGGCCAATTAACATGTTGGTTTTTTGCACCTCAGTGAAACAGTATGAAAGAAGTCCAATATCTGCTTTAATTATGATATAATTACACATATCAGACCACAAATCAAGAAGAACATATGACAGTTTTTCCATTGTTGTTTCACACCTATAGATAAAATATTGCCAGACTAAGGACTCTATTTACAATATGTGCTGCCCTTACCTCCTTTAATGGGGGAAATTCAGAATTAGATGGAAAAAGGTTGAGTCCAGAATAAATTAGCCATTATTAAGTTTCTTACTATTAATAACTTAACTTAATAACTTAACTAAATGGGGCAAAAGCAATATTAAGCTACTGCTTAATTAAAATGGTAAGTGTATAGCTGTATAACATATAGCTATTCTTTTACCTGCTTTTACAAATAAAAATATGTTTGGCATGGTCAATTGAACAGATAATTTGGGTTTTCAATTGGATATGGAAAATGGAAAAGAAAAGTGTAGACTGTAGTGATATTAATAATACCAAATTTTGAGAAAGAAATCCAGATCTTCATCTGACCAAGAGATTTACAATATTTATCATGGTCATTACCCTTATCAATCATAATCATAAACATACTATGATAATATGATAGTGGCAGTTAGTCATAATAATCATTTTTAAAAATTAAAGAAAATTATAGCTAGTTCTGCATTCATTTATTGTAAGCTTAAAATAAAGTGCTTCAAAATTTGGTTTGGTGTTGAACTGTCAGATTCAAAATGTGATATATAGAGACCTCTAGGGACTGAAAATGAAAACTGCAAGGCAGATTATGCAGACTAAATTAGTTAAGCATAATAATAATAATATCACACTTGGGCTTTTGGAACAAGCAATCCAGAAAAGGAAACATTCAATTTCTTCTTAAATTAAAATATTTTTGTCTGTCACATATTTAGAAGATTTTTTTCTAAATGTGGTTAGTAAAGGGTTAAGTTAGTTAAGTTTGTTAATTAAAACACACATAATTAAAAATTTAAAAAACAACATACACAAACTAATATAAAATAAAAAAAAGAAAAAATAACAAAAGTACAGAAAGAAAATTTTAAAAGAAATAAGAAAAACTTCAAATTTCCTTTGCAGCAAATATAAATTAGAAGAAAATACAAACTATTGCTTTAGTCATTTGAGCAAATATAAGTGTAATTGAAAAGCTCTTTTACTCTATGATTACAAGAAAGTTTATTTGATTCTATTATCCATTTTTGAACATATAATCTTATTGTATTGATCTTGATGAAAACAAATCACCGGGGCCGAATGAATTACATCCCAGAGTTTTAAAGGAGCTGGCAGAGGTCATCTCAGAACCACTGCACCATATCTTTCAAAAATCCTGGAGCACCGGAGAACTACCAGAGGACTGGAAAAGAGATGATGTGGTTCCCATCTTCAAAAAAGGAAAAAAAAAAAAACCAGAGCCAGGAAACTATAGACCAATCAGCCTAACATCAATACCCGGGAAGATACTGGAAGAGATAATAAAAAAAACAGATCTGCCAACATTAGAAACAAGTAAAGTAATAACTAGCAGTCAGCACGGGTTTGTTAAGAACAGATCATGCCAAACCAATCTTATTTCATTCTTCAACACAGTGACTAAATTAGTAGACCAGCAAAATATTGTGGACATAATATATTTAGATTTCAGCAAAACATTCGACAAAGTAGACCACAAACTACTTCTTAGTAAGCTAGAAAAAAGTGGAATAGATAGCACCACCACTAGATGGATTTGTTACTGGCTGACAAACCGTACTCAACAAGTAGTCCTTAATGGGTCTAAGTCTACATGGAGGGAAGTAAGCAGTGGGGTGCCACAAGGTTCCGTCTTAGGCCCAGTACTCTTCAATATCTTCATTAACAACTTAGATGAGGAAATAGAAGGGGAACTTACCAAATTTGCAGATGATACTAAGCTGGCAGGAATAGCTAACACCCAAGAAGATAGGCTCAAGATCCATCTGGATCTTGATAGACTAGAACACTGGACCGTATCTAACAAAATGAAATTCAATGTAGACAAAAGTAAAGTCCTACATTTGGCAAGAAAAACCAAAAGTACATATATAGATTGGGTGAAACAAGGCTCAATAGCAGTAGCTGTGAGAGGGATCTTGGAGTCTTAGTGGACAACCAGCTAAATATGAGTCAGCAGTGTGCAGCAGCAGCCAAAAAAGCTAATGCAATCTTAAGTTGTATGAACAGAGGGATACAATCAAGGGAAGTTCTAATACCACTCTATAAATCCTTAGTAAGACCACACCTAGAGTACTGCATCCAGTTTTGTTCACCACATTACAAAAAAGATGTTGAGACTCTAGAAATAGTACAGAGAAGAGCAACCAGGATGATTAAGGGACTGGAAACTAAAACATACAACGAACGGTTGCAGGAACTGGGCTTGGCTAGTTTAGTAAAGAGAAGGACCAGGGGAGACATGATAGAGGTCTTCCAATATTTGAGGGGCTGCCACAGGGAGGAAGGGGTCAAGCTATTTTTTAAACCGCCTGTAGGCCAGACAAGGAATAATGGATGGAAACTGAACAAGGAGAGATTTAACCTGGAAACAAGGAGACACTTTCTGACAGTGAGAACAATCAACCAATGGAACAGCTTGCCCTCGGAAGTTGTGGGAGCACCATCACTTGAGACTTTCAAGAAGAGATTGGACTGCCATTTGTCAGAAATGGTGTAGGGTCTCCCGCTTAGGCGGGGGGTTGTACTAGATGACCTACAAAGTCCTTCCCAACTCTGATTATCTGTTATCTGTATTTTTTTGTATTCATTGTGGGGGAGGTGGTTTACATGTCCACCATAGATGATAAAAGCCTTTTTATGTTTTCTACATTTCCAGAAAATATTCAAAGTGCCATAATGCATCCTGGACAACTTTTCTGATGACAAATACCAATGATACATCATTTTATAAAAATTCTCCTTAAAGCTAAAACATAATGTAAAATTTAGTCCTTTCAGTCATAGTGTGTATTTTCCATTTATCTATTTTAATTCTATGATCAAAAATTCTAGCCCATGTTATCATACATTCTTTCAATTGTTCTTCCTCTGTCTCTTGTATCAACAAAAATCTGTAGTATTTAGAATAACATATTAATCATTTGTACATAATTCTATTTCAAATTCAGTCTTATTCAAAACCATTAAGATATTCTATCTTTACACCTTTATGCTAATTGTACACGAATTGACAACTATAACCCATTGTCAAAAATTCTCTGACTTTATTTTATAATTCCCCCTGACAAAATTCTAATACACCATCTAAAAATTACCATTTATGTTTACATATTACTTTTTTAAAAAAACAAACTTTATTAATCTTACAATTAAAATAAACAAACAACACATACACAAATGTAGAAAAGAAAAAGAGAAACAGAGTTGAGAAGTAAAAGAGAGAAGAGAGAAAAAGAAAAAAGAAGTAAAAGTAAAATCAAAAAGTGATTAAAAACAATTTCACCTACAACAGTTTGTGGGTCATTATTTCTATCCTTATTTTATGCCATATTTATAAGTAATCCTTTATGCAAATATTTAATTACCACTACAATTATAGCTTATCCTCTTTTACGATGTTATGAAGCCCATCTTTGATCTAACCATTCATACCAGCAGTTCCAGCTCTCATAATACATTGATGTTTCTTTATCTTTTAATGCTAGGGTTAATTTACCCATTTCTGCACAATTTAGTATTTTTTGAATAATCATTTCCTCTGATGGAGTATGAGGTTGTTTCCAAACGTATTACTTTTTATAAAATGCTTCTTGTGCTGGGAACCACAAATGTATTTTCAAACACAACTTAAATTTGTATTTATTTTACATTCATAAAGTTGACATAATGATTTTTGAAATCTACATTAACTTTAGCTTTATCATACCATAAATATCCATGCCATCAAAATCTTAGATTATGTCCTTCCCATCCTTTCTTAACAATAACTATTCTTTCATCCATTCTAAACATTAGAGAGCAAAGGAAATTTCAAATATGGCAGACCAAATCCTACTATTTTCTTTGCATCTTGTAGTACCTTATATTTCATTTGAGGTTTTTTTCACCTTTTTCAATAAATTTGGTCACATCTTTCTGCCACTGTTTAAATGATGAAATAGTTGTCCAAATAAGTATTATTTGATACAGAATCATCATTCTTGGCAAAATATTCATTTTTATCACAGAAATTCTCCCCAACAGTAACAACTGTACTTTTCCCCATCTTGACATATCATTTTGAATTTCATTCCATGTCTTAATATAGTTATGTTGAAATAACACATAATTCATATCAGAATACCACCCAAATATTTTAACTTCTTTTCAATTTTACATTTCAAATTATTTTCAAATTGGTACCTTTATTTGAATTATTAAAACACTTTTATTTCATTATTTTATTTTTTGTATCACTTAGACTCCATTTGAAAGAATTAATATAATATTGTATAGAATATAGAATTCTATACAATTTCAGACTCATATTTTGTGGTCTAAAAAGTCATTTAATAAAATTTATTTTCAAATTTTAGCATCCAAACTCTTACAATCCAATCAATATATATATATATATATATATATATATATATATATATATATATATATATATATATATATATATATATATATATATATATATATATATATATATATATATATATATATATATATTTTCTGAGGTTCTCGGGTATTTGTATGTGGATCTTTGGTTATTCGGGTTTTCCCGCGTAAGATTGGAAGTATCTAGGCTCAAATCACCAGCTCAAATCCCCCAGTAACTAAGATCACCAGCTCAAATCCCCAGTAACTAAGACCAACCTGAGCACAACCAAGCCCCCACCTGAACAGAACACACCTCCAGCCAATCAGAACATGGCCAACCCCCAACCAATCAGAACACAGCCAAACCCCAACCAATGAGAACACACCCCCACCCAATCAGAACACAGCCAAGCCCCCACCCAATCAAGTCACACCCCACTAGCAGTTAAAAGGAAGAAGCAGCTGCAAGCTCACATCACTCTGAGAAGCACAGAGCTGAAGACAGAAGCCTGAAGTTGATGAATGAGACTTCATCGAAAGCGTTGCCTAGATACTTCCAATCTTACGCGGGAGAAACCCGAATAACCAAAGATCCATATATATATATATATATATATATATATATATATATATATATATATATATATATATATATATATATATATATATATATAAAAATGGATCTGCCCTTCTGAAAATTTTCTCTTGAGCAGCCATTTTTCTGTCTTCATCAATCCTAAATTGTACATCAAATAAAAGACTTGTAATAATTTATCTTGTGTAATATTAATATTTTCCTCAAAAGTTCTACCTAGTGTGGAGGAGACCACTTCATCCAATCCCCCATTATGCTTCAACTTTCTTAGGAAAAATATTCTCATCATATGTTGTTTATAAAACAACATATTTTTATATTTGGGACATAAGCTCATAGGACCATGTAAATGGTCCAGGTGTTTTTACCACAAGTCCTAATGTATGCAGCAAATTTCGGAATTCCCAAGAATAGTTTCTATTTTTACAGCATATGGAAGCCAGGGTTTCCATTTCAGTGGAAATCTTGGAAGACTATCGAGCCTCTTTAATAGTGCATGCGATAATACTATGAATTGTCACTGAAAAAAAAAAGTGGAACATTCTTCGCAGTGAACAGATTTATGCAAAGTCTTATATGTAGTCTTGTTTCACTTCCTTCCTAGTTGCCATTTTCAGTTTATCTACTTTGGGACAAAATCTTTTCATCTTCAAATTCAATACATTATTTTAATGTAATCATGAGTGTACGTCAGTTACTGCAAATTACTGTAGTGCAATACCTCAATAATGTATTATAAAGGAGAAGAAATACAAGAATTCATGAATTAGTAGATAGCCCCACTGTCATAACTTGAAACTATATTAACTTTTCTCCTTTGATATTGGTGATATCTCCAGCAAGTTGTATCAACAACAAGAGTCCAATGATGTAATCATGCACGTGCTACATGTTTATGCTCGAATCAAGTTGTCTGACATAAGTATGACTGATGTCTTTCATGTGTTTACCATCATTACAAATATATCTTAAGGGCCCTTCCTTTCCCTTGCGTCTCTCTGTGGATACCCGTATTTGTTTTTATAGTGTTGGAGAATGAGATATGGAAGAATTTAAGAATTAACATATTTTTTTAAAAAATCCAATTGATATCATGTCAGGTTGTGCTGTTTTAGTTTTTTAAACTCTCTTAGTGAAAGTAATGAGAATGATATTGATCTTAAAGGGAAAAAATAAAACAAATAGACTGACAATCAGGGTCAGACTTTTCTCTCTCAATCATTCTCTCTCAAAAACTCAGCCTTCCACACAACTGTTCTCTTCTCATCCAAGAAAGATTCGTGTTTTTTTTATTTAGCATTTGCAGTCCAGTTTGCAAATACTAAAATCTGGTTCAAACACACCAATTTTGTTCTTCCTCTGATGAGAGCGAATATATTTCAGAGTGATCATAATTTATCATTACATGTTTGTGTTTGCTTTTAACAGAACCAGGATATAAAAAGCAAAAATAACACCATCAGAAAAAGAGAATGGACACAGAACTGCCACATATTGCATTAAAACAAACATAAGTAATTTTTGGTTCTATTTCATTGGTACAAACACTTAATGTTGTACATTTTGATCACATTTATTCTATATGTAAAATTCTCTTGTCAAATATTTTATACTAATTTCCATTTTGGAATAAAAATAAATCACCAAGTACAATTTGAAAACAAAACAACACAATTATAATTATAGGCAAGTATAAAAGGTAAATAACACAAATTCATTCTGTTTATGTACATTGTTTTCTGTCTGTAATCACTGCAATAGTTGTTTACTTATCTGCTTAATGCTTTATAACTAAAATAACTAAATAAAATTCCATTGCAAATTGTGTGAAGGAGTTTGGGTCCAGTGGACCCAACTTTGAAAGTTAATTTTATAGCTCATTGTGATCATGAACAAGAACACAACCGGTAATGACTTGAAGCATTCTTCGAAATCATAAATCATATTGTAATCAAATAATATGTGTAGGTTTTTAAAAAAATACCAACTGGCATTGTTCATTTGGCCTCGTTTCTTATATAGAGAATAGAACACATTTTTCAGGAATATTTTGTAATCTAGCAATATAAAATAAGAAATAGCTTTAGGAATTAGGTGTAAGGATTTTTGCTACATGCTGTTAGGACAAAAGTAAACAAAAGCATTGACATTTTTAGCAGCAGAGTATTTGCTTCCAGTTGATAAAATTGCAATTATAAATAGCAAGTTTCAATGAAATTTAAGTTCCAACCAAGATGTCAATAATCTAGAATATCTGAATGAGTATTTCCCATTGTATTTACAAAGTAACGGAACTGGCAACTTGATTTCCATAAATAAATAAATGGAATAGGTAAATTGAACTGTGATATGAGTGGCATATAAATGCAATAAATAATAATAAATAAAAGAGCAAATGTATATCCTAGACTTCTCAGAATGATCTCATGGAATATTAACGCCTGCATTAATTATACATCTTTACAATTAACTTGTATTCAGGTAGAAAGTTAAAAAGATAGTACTACTGAGCATCAGTTTCAAGAACATATGAAATAGCCACAGCACATGGTAATGGGTCTTGGTTAATACACTCACATCTGTGCCAAGCTTACAAGCAAGCAATCTCTGCAGTTATGACCTTTATTTTGTCTCATTGTATTTTATTTTCATAAACCGCCACAACAAAGAGAACTAAAAAGATTTAATGATAATTCATTAACTTAGAATTCAAGTTTTTCATTAACAACAACAAAAAATCCTATAGTACAGGGAAGAACAAAATTTAAAACTTTTCAACTTTTACTAATAATACATTGCCATTTGTTTCCCACTGATTCAGTACTATACAACATACCTCTCACGGTGTGATTGCTGCTTAGTGGGCTACAAATTGGGGAGATCACAATGAAATGACATGGTCAGAATCACATAAAATTGATTATATCTGTCTTTTTGAATATACTAAGAGTATTCAGTGAAGAGAGAGAAAATGAACTAGAGATAAATATTTCATATGAAATAATTCTTTATGTAACACATCACACAAATTTTATGTTTATCCTATGATATGGTCTTGTGTAGTGACATAAATATTCCCAGTGCATCCAAAGTTTGCTGTCTATACAAAATGTTGGTAATGATAGCTGCTGCAGTGATGCACAGCAGTCTGTCCTCAGTATAAAATTTGGAAAGCAGATAATCACTTTGTTGGCAATCACTTCTGCTGATAAATATTGTACTCACTTCAGTACCTGCTGGGATATGATTAGATAGCATATTGTTATCATATAAATAGTGCTATTTTCAAGCAGAATTTTATAGAACTTGTCATGTGCATGACACATTAATCAATAAAATCTTCTTTTCTTAGAATTGTACAATTCTTTGCATTAACACTCATAACTCTTTAAAATTACTATTGTGTTACTGTGTTCTTCACAAAGCAACCTTGTACATGCAAACTTAGAAGTAAGCTTCATTGTGTATAATAGGAATCAAGGTCTTGTAAACATACAAAGAGTTGTAATCTAACAGTTATAAGTTCAGTTCAAACAACATATTATGATTAAGGAATAATATATTTTATGTAGTACAGAACTGAATAATTTTCTTAAACGTGAATACTATATAAAAATTAGTACCATATTATCTAACATTATTTTTAAAAATTAATGTAGTTTAATTTTTATGTGTAGTTTTCAAGTTTTAAAAATGCTATGATTTTGTGGAAGCTATTTTTTGTATTTGCCAGAAAATAAAATTTATTTATCACCTTTGGCAAAGTTCCTACTAATGACTTGAGAGTCTTTCAATCATCGTGTGCTGAATAGCTGTAATGATGTCAAGCTTTATACGACCTTCGGAATAACTGGATGACATTATAGTCATTAGCATGCCTTAATCAAGTCTCTGCAATACAACTTCTGTAGATTATTTTCTTTCAACATCTATGTTAATTGGATAATTTAAAAAATGGCCATTCACCACTATTTACTGCAGTCTGTTTTAACTATTTTCATGTACTGTAAAGTTATTCTGCTTGCTGAAATTAAAAAGGCCAATATTAACCAATAATGTTCTAGTTTTGAACTTACAATCTGCAGAGTACATTTATATGGTCTTGTTTTTATTAAGCTCATCTGACCCTGGCTACAATAAAACTCTTGACATTATTGACACAGAAATAATTTCTCAAGTAGTGAAGTATTTCGCTAACATTTAATTGAATATATTTGAGCCAATATGCCTTATCCTGTTATAAAAAATCAGGTTCAGTTAATGTTATATCTGGCAGCAAAAGACAACTTTTATTGTTTTCCATCAACTGTGAGTTAGCCATTAAAATGTTAAGGTGCAAGTAATAGCAAAGGAAGGAAGGAAGGAAGGAAGGAAGGAAGGAAGGAAGGAAGGAAGGAAGGAAGGAAGGAAGGAAGGAAGGAAGGAAGGAAGGAAGGAAGGAAAGAGAAGAAAAGAAATCAAAAGCCATCCTTTAAAAAGGCATGTATAAGATGCCTCCTCCTCCTCCTGCTCCTCCTCCTGCTCCTGCTCCTCCTATTAAGTGTCTCTTTTATAAAGGTAGGGCAGCCTGCACCAGTGACTGTTTAAGGAAAAGATGCTAGATATTTTCAGTAAAGAAATGAGTTCTCATGCTTTCCTCATAGAATCTCCTGCTATAAGTATGGTGAGAAACATATTTCAGCTAGCCTTTGATATTATACTGCCAATAAAATCTTGGTAGTCAGATGACTACTCTGAAGTATTATATCCTATTAAAAAATATCCCTCCTTGTATCAAGAATTTGATTTCTTCTTCTATATAACTATCATCAACTAAGTAAGTTTAAGCTGATTTCATTTTCCTAGATGGCTGGTGATCATGATAGCTGTGTGATTCTATCTTTTTGTGGAATATTATGGAGACCTGAGGTGAGATTCATTCTAATCTATCTATATCTATCTGTTTGTCTGTCTATTTTTATTATGGTCACAGACTAACATTACAAATAAAAACATTAAAATGATAATAGTAAAAAATAAAAATAGTCCAACAATATTACGATTGGTGGGGATTATCAGTGGTAGAGAATGCCTAATTTTGCATGCTGCATAACAAAATTTGGCCACATTCAGATATATTACTTCTATTAATTCTATCTGATCTGATATCAGTAATTGCATGTTAAAGAGATCAGTGTTTCCCAGATATTTTATTAGGTAAGGTGTTATAAATTGAATTCATGAGTCCTTATGGAAGATGCAGTTTAGTAGGTTGTAAACTGTAGTTTCCATGGCTGTTTGTTCATAGGGACCCAGTCTCAGTTCATACGGTATTTGTTTGTCTCAGTCTTCTAAAAACTGCTGTGGGAAGTGTATTGTAACTCACCAAAGTTGCTGTGGGAAGTGTATTGTAACTCACCCTTTGCATTTGGGGATGATTATTCACTATAAATGTCTTGCTTCTTTAAAAGGGGAAGTTTAACTGCTCAAAACACAAAAACACAAAACCATTCTTGGAAAGAACATTGGATTTTTGTGAGATGGTCCTGAAGCATACTAATTCAAATTTGTCTTCAATAATAAAAGAAGTCAAACATGTAAAAGAAAGAGTAGTTTTAACCAATGTACAAAAATGTAAATCCATACATCTTTTATTTTGTCTAATTCCGCCTCACTCCTTAATACTACATTTGGGATGCAGCTATACCTGAATACCTTGATTCTACATTTGGGAAAAGCTGTCCCTGAAATATAGCTGTTAGGAATTTAGATTGTATTCTTTCCAGAAAAGTAAAAGAGCTGAGCACCAAAAAGTAGTTGTGCATGAGCCTTAGCTGAATATAACTTCAGTGCTGCTGTAATATACCATGCTCCTCTTGAAAAATAAAAAGATTGAAGTGTTACCACTATTTTGGGGGTGTTTTAGATAATATAGTTTTGATGTGCCCTGAGTTTAGTAGAGCTATGGGAAACCCTGCCCAGGTATTTAAAGGATTTGACTTGCTTGATGTTCTGGCCATTTATCTTCCAGGTGTGCAATTTAGGACTTTTTGCAAAGATAATCATCTTAGTACTGCGAAAGTACTAAGTTGATGTGAAAGAGCTGTTCAGAACAATAATTAGCTGGAGCATTCAAGGTTCTTCTAAGTTCAATGTGTGTTTGTGATAGAAGTATTATATCATCTGCATACAACAAGGATGCAATATGTCTATCAACTAATTTGAGAGGATAGTGCTCTAGTTTGGGCCACAAGTGAATTTATATAGAGAATAAACAGCAGAGGGGCTAGAATGCATCCTTGCCTTATTTTTCTATAGATTAGTGCAGTGGCCTTGCATGCTGCATTGAACTTTGATTCTTATAGAGATTGTGCATAATAGAAGTCTGTCAATAGTTATATACAGAAGCTTAGATAAGAGCCTTTGTCTGGGAACTAGATCAAATGCGGACCTGAAATCAATAAATGCAGTATATAATGATGAGTCTGGTTTGTACACGTGTTTCTTGGCCAAGTTTTGAAGAATAAAGGCGTGTCAGAAATAGAATGTCCAGATTGAAGCCCACTTGCTTATCTGCCAGTACATTAGCTAAAACAAAGTCAATTCAATAGACTAATTTAAATCTACATTTAGGCAAGAAAAACAAAATGCACGGGTACGATATATGTGGCAGCCTGCTCAATTAATCAATAGAATAACTTGTCTCCAGAAGTTGTAAATGTTCCAACATTGGAAGTTTTAAGAAGAGATTGTCTGAAGTGGTGTAGGGTTTCCTGCCTAAACAGCAGTTGGACTAGCAGACTCCAAGGTCCTTTCTAACTGTTATTTTTTTAAAAAAATATTGTATAAATGTCTGGCTTACATATTATACTTAAGAGGCTCATAGTTAGCCAAATCTATCATTCTAAAAGATAACAACATGGTTTTCTTGAACTTAAAACAACAATTCATTCTGTATCAGATCAGAAACTACATTCATTACATATGACGGATAATAGTAATTGTCCAATAGGAAGTGTATATGTCAGGTTTCCAAGTGATGAAATCCATTTAAAAAGAAAAGAGCAAAGTCCATCTTTCAAAACAATTTATTTTATTTAGGAAAGCATCAAATTGGTAAAGTCCATGGTAATTCCAGATCTGACACAACCCAGAATTACCCCACAATATCAGAAGTTAGAAACAACCCCCAAATGTCACATTCTCCAATAGAAGTAATTCAATGTTGCTTGATGTCATAAATCTGCGCCTAAAGGGGCCTGAACATGGTCAGCTCATTATCCCACGAGCAGAAGAATCACCTAAACAACTCTATCTGTCTCCACTCTTCCCCTCTTAGGAAAGTGGCAAGCCCGAAACCCTTCCCGCATGACCGCCAAAGAGAAAGTAAGAAAAAGAATATATACTATGCTAAAATATATACTAAAATGGCTACACATATCTCAATTTCGGGCTTGACAGGCTGCCTTCCCTCATTTGAAAAGAAACTACTGCAACCTCATAAAATACACAAAGATTGAAATTAGGTAAAACACAATCATACAGTGCACAATTTAACCTCCCCTGCACCCATTGAAATTCACCTTAGGCTTATGTGGCTATTTTTCATGGAAATTTCCCACCAAACTATCAGCATTAACTTTCCAGCTATTAACCCAAGTTGCTTGTGAAATTGGATAACTTTTCCAATAAATTAAATATTGTAACTTCCCCCTGAAAATCCTAGAATCCAAAATTTTCTTAACCTCATAATGTTCATGCCCTGCAATGAACAAAGGCTTTAGAGCTACACATTCTGCTGGCCTCGATGAAGAATCAACAACCAGCTTTAATAAAACCATAGGGGAACACTGGGAAATAATCTGGTTCCCCTATGATTAATTTTACTTTTTCGGTGACTTGCGTAGCTGAACTTCCCCCTATCATGGATCCATCCACTTGTTGAAATTGAATGGGGGTAGTTAACGTTTTAGTTTCTATACCTAACCTACGCAAGGTCTCGGGACTGATAAGGCATCATGAACTGCCGGTGTCAATGATAATGTCTATGGGCCCTTCTATGCTTATGCGAGTCAATGTCCCTTCAATTTTAAAAGGTAGAATGGCTCCACTTATCATTGGGTCTTCTTCTTTGCTGTCTGCATCTTGCACGATGGGTATTCCTGCTGCCAGAGTTCCCTCCCCTGTTGATTGTTGAGGGTTGGGTACCTCGATGGCTTGGCACACAAATTGATGAACAGATGAACACAGTCAACTCATTTTCCCACAGGAAGAAGAATCATTTAGCCTAAACAACTCTCCCTATCTCCCCTCCTCTACCCTTACGAATGTGGCAAGCCCAAAACCCTTCCCCCATAACCACGAAAGAGAAAGTAAGAAAAAGAATATATACTAAGCGTAACTAAAATGGCTATTCAAATGTCAATTTCGGGCTTGACAGTATTCAAGTACAGTAGAACAAATTTAAAAAAGAAAATTGCTTTCCACCATTTTATTGTTCTGTATATCAGGGTGTTGATGAGACTGAGATAGATGGGCCTTTATTATTTTTTGGTACACAGTAGTTGTCCAGTCTTGCCACATCCTGACACTGAATGTAGGGTCTTATATTCTGTTTTGTCTGATTGACATTAATGATTAACAGTTGACTAACAGTAATGATTACCAGCAGTCATAGTGTAGATTCTTTCAAAAGATAAAGGAGAATGAGGAGATTTAAGAAGGTAAGATGGTTGTATTCCCAATCATCCAAAATAATCTCCTAGTCTAAACAGCAATTTAAGCAAATTCTGATTAAAAACCTGCAAAAGGACTATTGGAACATTGCACTTTTGACAAATAATGAATTGATAGACAATTCTAAGTTCTTAGAAATAACTTGATATGTATGAAGGTCAACCCAGTTAAAGAACTGGCAGCTGTGAATTCATATTGTGTAGATAATAATGGATAAAATCATTAGTCAATTGCAAATAGCAACTTTAGTTGTAAAAGCTTACATCCTACAATGATACATTAATACATTTAATTTTATTAAACAATAACAGCTGACTATTCCTAGTCCACAAGAAAGAGACAAAAGACAAAAAAAAAATGCCAAATTCAATCTAAACATCTGGCTATTTATACAATGAATGATAATAATTTATTAATGTACCTGCCTAACTCTTACTGACTCTGTAATGTTTACAATTATTACAAAAAAATAAAAACAAGCAACATTATAAGACACACAAAAGAAAGCAACAAAATTAGCTGTGGAAACCAATTAGGATGGTTTTAACTTGGCCCATACATCTACAGTAACCATTCTGTGAATATTATGCATGCTTTCGCCTTCTTTTAGAAATGTCATTGTTGATCTATCTATATTCTTATCATTCTGAAATATCCTATCATTGCACAAAGCATTTGAAAATCTCATTATGACACACAATCTGGGGAGTAAATAATATTTTGAAATAAGAATCATACATAATGGGATTGTTAATCTAATTCTAAATTAAAGAAAGCTGTTTATGAAAGCAATTGTACAATGTAAGAACAATGCCATTGTATATTTTCTAATATTTTGACTTTATTGGTGTTATCTGAAATGCTACTTGTCATTTATCTTATCTTAAAATCATTAGCTATTAATATTGGAGAACTGTATAGATAGATAACCAATAGCTGATTTATTAAGCTCTCTTTACCTCTGAAGCTGGTTAGTGATTTATTCTTCTCTAGTTCTTAATCTATGTTAAATGCACTGTTATGCATTTAGCTGATATTTTTTTTTTTGATACATTACATCACTGTGTGCAAGCTCCAAACTTTATGCTAGCATCATGAATTGTCTCACATAATCTGTTGGCCAACTGTATTTTATATTCTCCAACTTTTTGATAAATCTAAAATCATTATTTAAATATTTGCTGTTGTTTGTAAAAATGGTGTAAGGAAGGGATATTATGCATGCAGAATGTGTGTTGAGAGTCTGAAGATAACAAATGATACATCAAGAGCAGCCTAATGTGGTTTTACTGGAATAGAAACAGTGGTAATAAATCACTGGCCAATGTTGATAATAAAATACGGCATTGGCCTCCATCAGCCTCAAGAGAAAGGTTAAATGTTATTCCTCACAGTAACCATGTGGTCTTCATAACTGACATCTTCAATATTAAATCCTATCGTTTCCCTCCAAAGAAAGCATTTTATCTTTATAGTTAATGGAATATTCTTCATAAAACCCAGCATTTGCAGCGCTCTAATATCCTTGAAATACTTTTGTGCATTTTATGGCTATTATGTCACATAAAAATAGCAGTTCATTTTCTTATAAGATTGTGTTATATAGAGGGCAGAAAGGAGAACTCAAAAGCATCTTTCATGATCAGTATTAGCTTCTGATGATTCATTTATAGCCATAAAAATTGGTTTCTGTAATTGTCTCTTCATATTGATTCTTAAAACTATATGCTTTGAATAACAGAATAAAGAGTTGGAAGGCATCTTGGATGTCTTGAACTCCAACCCCAGGAAAGAAAGAAATCCTATAAAATTTCAGACAAATGTTTATCTAATCTCTTCTTTAAAACGTCCAATGTTAGAGCACCCGCATCTTCTGTAGGCAAGTCATTCCACTGATTAATTGTTCTGCCAGAAAATTTCAGTCCTAGGTTGGTTGTGTCCTTGATTAGTTTTCATTCATTGCTTCTTGTCTTGCCTTCAGGTGCTAACAGGCTTATGTAATTTCTCAGTTATTTATTAAATATGTGGAATTAGTTCATTTTCTCTGAAACTGGAAATTAAACCACTCATAATGAGACTAATAATTGATACACATGTTTATTTTGAGTTATTTATTTCTTCCGCTTGGGCAGGGGGTTGGACTAGATGACCTACAAGGTCCATTCCTACTCTGATTATCTGTTTGATCTGTTTGAGTGTGTGATAAAAAAGCTTAGGTTAAATTTATAATTTAGATAATTTCAATATTAGCAGAATTTGGAATTTGTAGTTTAATAGACTGGGAGAAAAAATAAACATAGCTTATCTATAAAGCATGAATTCTACTGAACTTTTAAAGTAAAATTGTATTTGCTATAAGAGAATACAAGCTAAATAGCAACAGAGTATTACACAACAATTTGTTATATTGTTATATAAAAAAAATCAGACTTTTATATTTGAAAAAGATTATCAGCTATAATAATATATCTGATATGTGAAATAACCATCATAGTATTTTTAAAATATTTTTCCTTTAAAAATACATAGCTACAAAATAAATATTGGATAAAAGAGTAAAATATCAATAAATAAAGTGATTGAAATTTTAAATTTAATATTCCATTAATTGATTAAATAAATTGTAAAATAATTTAGAAAATAACTGGAAATCTTTAAAAATGAAGATTCTACCACAATTATTATTGTCTAAGAATAAATGCATGCAATAATATGCTGTATAGTTTTGGAAAAATAGGAAAATAAGAAATGGAAGAAAAATTAATTAAAATATTAGTGCCCAATTATTTGATTTCACATATTCTCTGATTGTATTTTGACTGATAATTATATATGACATCCTAATAAGCATATAAATTATTTTTGATTACAATCCTTATGTCAATTGTTTATTCTTAAAAACCATATTCTGAGTGTCTGCTTAAATTTGGTCAAATTTGTTTTATTCCGACTGCTACCATTGCTGTATACAGTAGTGTCCAAATTTATTTTCTCAGTCTGATGTTGGCTTTTCCAATGTTTATCCAGATTTGCCTTTGCAGATGCAATATTTTAAGCATATGATGTGGAACACTTCCTAATAAAAAAGCTTGAGATTTTAATTCCAACATTGTTTTGTTAATTTTTTAATAGTACTGTGTATTATTTTCTCGTACTTTTGAGAATATTTTACACGGCATCTAAATATGTTCAAATATTACTTCTGATCAACATTTACAGCATGTTATTATGTAATTTTGTACTTATTAATAGAGTTTTATGCCATTATGCCAATATTTTTCTACCAATTTTGTCTTAAATTGCACTGCAGTAAATTTTATTGATTTTTTTCCATATTTCCTCCCATTGTTGTGTTGCAAATATTTCTTTAAAAAAGAAATATTTTATCATCACTTTATCATCCAATTTTTAAATTTGTTCTGTCTCCATGTCACATTTTAATGGCAGTTAAATATGTGCTTATAGGCATTCTTCTTTTTTCCCAATTTTTTTTATTTCAATCTGCATATGCACAACAATATATTAACAGTGTGGCATCAATATATCATATATTTTAGTATATGCAAAATTAATAATACCAATCATATCTCTCAATGCATATATTTCACATTAATTCATAATCCTACAGTGCTTATTTTCAGCCTTTCAAAACTCTCTCCAAATGCCTACCACCATATCAGTTAAACATACCTACCGTGTTTCTCATAAAATAAGGCTGGGTCTTATATTTTTTTGAGCCCCGAAAAAACGGCTAGGCCGTCTTTTGGGGGGTGACTTAATTCCCCCCCTTGCATCCTCATCTAGAGCGCCCCATGGGCAGCCTCACCACCAGCTTCTCCTAACGGGTGATCATGGTGAAGCGCAGAGAGCTCCCTACTCCCACCAAACACCTTTGCTGCAGAACCAAGACCTTTGGCACCCACCGCTGTTGTTTTCCCTTCTGCCCATTCTGCCGCCACATTTGGAGCTGCCGCTTCCGTGTTTGGAGCTGCCACCATGTTTGGAGTCCCCCCGCCCTTCCCCCCATTTTGCATGTTTTAAAATAGGCCTAAATTTGGGGGGAGGGGCTTAATTTGATTTTATGCCTAGAAAACATGCTGAGTCTTCCTATTGGGGTAGGTCATATTGTTGGAGAAACACGGTAGTAATTCCATTATTTCTCCCTGCTTTTATTTTATTTTTTAAAATAAAAAATTCTCATTTGGCAAGCAGTGTGGTTTCAGGTTTCACATCTCAATACAAACATGATCATAGTTACCTGTTCATTATATTTGTTTAGTTTCATATTGCATCATCCTTATTATTGTTAAATATTAAGCTTATCTTACTCAATTCCAATTCATGTTATATTAATACATTCTCATATCTTATTTTACAATGTTATCTAAAATTCTCATCTTATTTCTGTTGTCGTTTCTCATATTACTTTTTTCTGTCAATTTGTCATTTTATCAATCCTTATTTGTACATATAATTGTTCCCTCCAGTTAATAATTCGAGCTAGCCACCTTCATTCTACCTTAATGTCAATCTCCCTGTCTAGTATATAACATAAATATACATATTTTTCTCAGATTCCGCATTATATTTTCTCAAACACCTTATGAATCATCTATACATTACAAAATACTATTTTCAATATATTCTTATACATCACAACATATTACCTTGCGGAATCTCCTTCCTTATCCTTTTTTTTCACCCATTATCTCTCACTCTTTGGACAATATACTTTCTTTTCATCCTTGTTTGTTTCCTATTCCTCTTTATTTTCTGGTCCTTTCTCTTAATTCCCATTTTCCCCATTCTTATTCCCCTCCATTTCTCATTCCAGTTATTCAATTTTTCTCTCTCCCTCTTTTGATTTTTCTTTTTCCCTTCCTTTTTCTGCTTTTTCCCTCTCCCTTTATCCATTTTCTGAACCATTCTCCCTTTTATCATCTCATCAGACCACAAATTTTTAATTCTAATTCCTTTTCCCCCCTGCTTAAATAATTGTTGTTCATTTTGTCGTTCAATGTTGGCTTCTTCTTTATAGAACTCCTCCCCCTCTGGTATATTTTGTTCTTGTGTATGCTAAGTCACTATTTCTAATTTCTGTAGTACAAAATTGCACATTTCAAGTTTAATTTTTATCATGTCCCTTATATCTTGCAAATCCAATCTTGACTCTTGTAAGTCCAATTTTATATCAACAAATAGTTTCTCCATTATATCTTCTCATTTTTTTCCTTTTCTTTCTTCTTCCTTAATAGTTAAAATCCTCTTCTTTAATAAATATATTCAATCTCAGAATCTAGTATATTATTTCAACCAATACCTTTTAAATTTATTTTCAATCATCCATACTCTTGAGTCTTTGTTCGGATGTTTCTATAACAATAATAGAGTTTCTTTTATTTTCTTTTAAGTTCCAAAATCCAAACTCTTGAGAAGACCAGACACTTTTTAAAATGTACTGAAGTTTTCCTGTACCATTAGGTGGCGCTCTTGAGTCTTTTTATCTTTAACTTTCTTTATTGAATATAATATTTTTATTAAGTTTGATAATTTCAATCATCAGCTATTATGTATTTTCTTTTCAACACACTCAATTTCAGCATGTAATTATGCCCGTTAAGTGCCCATAATTCAATAGTTATCCAGTTTAATTTCTAAACCTTTGTTGTGTTAAAGTATTGTCCTTCAAATTTTCTTTTCCAAATTAATACAATCCAAGTTTTATAAGATCCAATTTCTTTGTCACTTTCTCTGGTCGCTGCTTCCACACACTTCCCTCCAAGATAGCTCTTTATTTTAATACCAGGGTACTTCAAAAGCAATGTCCTTTGTCTGGTTCATACTCTGCTCGCTACTTCTCTGCTCCAGCACAAAACTTAGTTTCCCGGAGTGTTCTTTGTCTTCGTGGTGGCCATTTTAGGACCACCACTGCAGCTTCCCTTTGGGAGGGATTTTCCTGTCAGGGAGGGCAGTTGCAACTCCCCTCGACCCTCCCTTCCTCATCACCCCACCAGGGTGGTTCTGGTCCCAATTGGGACCCTCCAGCAAGTGAGCTCAGGTGAAACCACGCATGATCGTGGATTCCGCTCAGACTCTGACAAGGAACAAACCGGAAGTCTGCTTATAGGCATTCTTGATTCTGTATATATATTTCAAACATTGCCATTTGTCTTGATTTGTCAGCCTTCATCAGATAATTCTATGTATTTAACCCATTTCTAAAATCTGGATCTACCATAGCATTTATTTATAAAAAGTCTTTACTTGTCATAATTATGGGTAATTTTTTATTTATAAATGTCCCTGCCACATCTAAGATAAAGTGTTTGTCAGTGAATTAATAAAGGTGTTTGCATAAAAACATTAGATTATGAACAGGTATTGCTAATAAAGACGTCAGACATTATTGCAATTGTCCTCCAATTTTTTCTGTCATTCTTTATTGCTATATAACTTCCTTTTACCAACAGTATTGTCATTAAATGGGGTACCACTCATTGCCATTTGAATCTTAAAAGTTTTACCATTTGCTCTGACAAATGCTTTATTGATCAAACAGCCTTTGCCAGATTTTCTGCTAAATTGTGTACTATACACTCTACAGGTTAGAGCATTAGAGTCCTTAAAGGTGTCACTGCAATTTATCACATAATATTTTCAAAGTAGCAATAGCATTCTCGTTAGGTACAATTTTAAGAGTTACAAATATAGTGTAGCACACTATATCCTATACTATAGGATAGTATAGGAGGGGTATTAGAAAAGGAAGAAATTTCATATTCTGGTTATAACATCTCAAGATGATAAGAATTTAAGCCAAAGCCTTTTGTTTCTCTCAGTAGAAAATATTACTACAAAAATTAAATCTGAGGTTTATTATTTAAAGGATGTGTTTCATGGATAACCAATATTTTGGATATCTGGGGTTTGGAGAAATATATTGGCATTATCCTACATTGTTGTCTTGAAGGACATATGGAGTCACAAAATAGACATTTACTGAAGAGATAGCCAGGAAAAATGTATTTCAAAGAAGACTTTAAATTAATAAAGTTTTGCATTTGTCAAAGAAAGGAAAAACTTCAGTTTTTGACCTTACAGTTATCCCAGCTTATATCTGGCATAGACAAAAAAAAATACTTTTCAGATACCTGAATCATTTATTCTTATGAAGCTTCTATGTTTTTTCTGTTTTTTTTTTATCTTTTAAAAGATGTGAGAAGGATACTTAAAATTGAAAGTAGTGCTACATACTAAACTATTGCTGATGAGTTACAATAATCATTTGAGAGAGAGATTGGTAGCTTTATTGCTGCATACAATTGCCCCAAGATACCACTGCAAAAACTCGTCAGGTTTGACACAAATTAGCAACACCATTTGTATTCTAGAGATCAACATCATTTATCAAATGTGAACAGAGAGTGAATTATCTTCCTGTCTCTGACTGTGATCTCTCTAAGGTAAAGCTGAAGCATATGAAAATGTCAGGAGTCTCAAAATGATACTGAGTGTATTGTGAAGGCTTTGTAGCTAAAGTCTCCAGTGTGTCAATCACATTTGTGAAGCTTCTTTTTTTTTAATTAAGTCTTTTTTCCCCAGCTTTTGAACATTTGACATTTTGTCAAATTTTACAAAGTGATCTCTGAAGTTTTCATACATGTTTGTTTGTGAAGAGATGGCATGTTCCCTTATGGGACTTACAAAAGCTGTATCTCAGGAATTAGTTCATTTTTTAATGCTGAAGATATCCTACTTTCAAGTCAAAACTGAACATGATAGCTTTATATTATTCATCATGCTGTAAGGTATAAAAGTAATAAAGTTTGAGAAATGAAACTGATTGTCCAAAGACTGCTGGCATCCCCTCAGCTTTGGATTCTGGTACATTTCTAAATTGTTTGTGTAATAAATTCCTAGTTATTTTTTGACATGTTTGGCAGTTATGTTCTTCTCCTCATTCTAAATTCTTTTTCATTAACAATCTTGTTACATTTAAGAAATATTTGAACCTGGCCAGAAATACTGGCTGTGCAACTCTTATTATTAATTACAATAGTGATTCCCAGAGCCCTCTATGCAAACCAGCTTCCAGGGGGCGGGGGAATGTTTGACAATAGCTTAGCAACAAATCACTTCTGCTGAGTTAGGCAAAATTGTGTTTTGGCTGTAAGAGTGAATAAAGTCTGAAATAGGACCCTAGACACAGAAAATATTTTAACACTGGTTTGTTCCTTGACAAGAAAGAGATATAAAGAATTGCCTAACCCAGGTTTATAGGAAAAAATGAGGTTTAAAATAGGCTAATTGATGAATAGGTAAGTAGATAAGTTTCTGGGTAAGTAGAGTCGACTTATTGGCTCAAACTGATATTCTGCTCCTGTTCTACTAAATAACTTTAAATTCGAGACAAAATGTTGGAAGTAAAACTAACTTGGTGATATTTGGTTTTCCTCAAAGGTAAAGATATTGGAAGTTGGTAAATAATGGAAATCAACTTAAAATAAGATAAGATCTCCTTTGCTTTGAGAGGAGAAATCGTTCCCCTGGCTAAATATAGAAAAGTATCACACTCCTCTGTTCACAACAGAATACCCTACACCACCAGGCTTAAGATTTTGAACTTGGACAACTTAGAACTATGCTGCCTACATAGTATACAAAATTATCTGCTATAATGTACTACCAGTCAATGATTACTTCAGCTTCAATTGCAACAATACAAGAGCACACAACTGATACAAACTTAATGTAAACCACTCCAAACTTGATTGCAGAAAGTACAACTTCAGCAACAGAGTGGTCAATGCCTGGAACACACTACCTGACTCTGTTGTCACATCCCCAAACCCACACTCCTTTCCCCTCAAACTAACCACTATTGACCTCACCCCATTCCTAAGAGGTCTGTAAGGGGTGTGCATAAGTACACAATTGTGCCTATGGTCCCTTTTCTATTTTCCCCAATTATTCATATCTATTTCCTGTATTTATACTTATGTTTATCCTTATCTCTATTATCTTGTAAGCGATTGACAAATCAAATTGAATAAAAATAAAGTACACCAATAAAAAATCAATAAAATATCTTTATAATATTGATATTACAAAACACAGTAGGCTTTTCTTTTTCTTTTTTAATGCTCTTCCCTTAGCCTTACTGAAATAAATGTATTGAAGATTGACCTCTCATGAAAAACCAATTGAAACTTTGAGTCTTATGCTGCTATATTATCAATTTTATAATGATATCCATTTCCTTTATATATCTCTAAATTTGATACATTTTATAATTCACCCCTTCTCATAGATTTTAACAATATTACTTTTAAAGTTGTCAAATCTTTCATGAAAGAACCTTTAATACAGCAAAAAATTTGAAAAAAATGACAAGGAAGATCAAAGAATTGGTCAATACAACAAGATGAACTGCATAGTTTTTGGTTGAAAGATCTGATTGCTCTGTACTCAACTATTGAGCCATGGTGACACAGTGGTTAGAATGCAGAAGTGCAGGTTACTTCTGCTGGCTGCTGGTTACTTGTAATTTGGCAGTTCGAATCACACCAGAGTCAAGGTTGACTCAGCCTTCCATCCTTCTGAGGGCGATAAAATAAGGACCCAGATTGCTGGGGGCAATATGCTGACTCTGTAAACTGCTTAGAGAGGGCTGTAAAGCACTGTGAAGAGGTATATGAGTCTAAATACTATTGCTATTGCCAAACAGTTTAACAACTTATTGCAGGGATGTAAAATTAAAGCTAGGTTAACTTCCAGAAAAAACTTATCTGGTTGTAATCCAAGTTCTGCCACTCAGCAGTATTCTATAGTATCACCTCTTCAAAATTGTTAGTGGTTTAGCTTGTGAGAATAACTTCAAAGTAGGCAGCTTTTTTGAAGCACATTTAACTAACAAATAATCCTAGTGCTTCTATAAATACTTTATAATCTCTATAGTTAATCCCAAATAAGATCATTTTTGCTACTTGTATACATCTTGATACACTTACAGTTATTTCTTGATCCAGGATTGAAATTTAAGGGTGAGATTGCTTAGTGATTCTTGCTGTTATAATACATGGATAACAACTAAGGCTGCTTTCCTTTTCTTTTTAAGATGAACTTCATTGACAAGAGTTTTCTTTAATCAAACATAATGCTTCATTTTATATAAACTAGTCATAAAACTGTTAAAGCAAGGAGAACAAGAAAGCATAAAATGGATTTTAATGGCAAACAGACAAATCTTTTAAACAAGTGATTTCAGTTTTCTTTTACACTAGCTATGTTTCTATGTAATCAAAATTGTTAAGAATTGGTTGTGTAAGGAATATGTTTTGATGCATGGTGCAGAACTATTAATTCTGTTAAGTCAAATTGTGTAAGGTAACCACAGTGGTGGGATTCAAAATTTTTTACTACTGGTTCTGTGGGTGTGGCTTGGTGGGCGTCGCTTGGTGGGCATCGCTTGGTAGGAATGGCAGGGGAAGGATGCTGTAAAATCTCCATTCCCACCCCAGTCCTGGGGGAAGAAATCCCCATTCGCTCCCAACCCAACTAACCTGCTTTCCAGCTCTGTTCTCCTGTGCAGGGCAATAAAAGAAGACTTAGCCAATCATCTGGGACTTGGGAAGCAGGGAATAGATGGGGGTGGGGCCAGTCAGAAGTGGTATTTGCCAGTTCTCCAAACTACTCAAAATTTCCATTACCGGTTCTCCAGAATTGGTCAGAACCTACTGAATACCACCTCTGGATAGCCACTTGATTACATTATAACATAATTCTATTATAATTTATATTTGGATATCCCTCAAAATGGTGTATTCTGTGCTGTACACTGAACTGACAATCAAATTGCAAGAAACTAGGCAATTTTCCTCTGGGGGGTATTTGTGTGTGTGTGTGTTTGTGTATCTGTGTGTGCGTATACATATACATATATAAAATTGTTCTTTCTCTTACTAACTTGAGTAGAAGAATGAAAGTGACAGTGAGAAAAAAATAAACCATGGCTTTTGCCAGATTATCATCAGTTATATAGGAGACGGACTGGCAGAGCCAGGGGGAGGAATCAAGTAGGGCATCAATGTAGAATTTCTACATGGCCACAAGAGATGAAGTCTAATACACACCCTTGAATGCTATCAACCCTTATATAGTTTTAATCAGTTGAAAATCTGAGATTACTGTGCATAGGCTTCAGCAATAAATCAGCAATTTTGATTCTTCATGTGTGAACATGGTTGTTTGTGTTTGACAGCTAAAACTATCTAAATATATATTACAATTATCTTCACCGAGAAGCTGAAACCCTCAAATTGTATCATTTAAAACAGAGTCTATATCGCAAAGTACATAATCTTTGTACAAAATAGGAGCAAGAAAATATGCTTGATATTTTTGCTGCCTTATTTGCATAAATAATAAAAATGGGATTTCAAACAAACAAACATCAGGAGGAGCACAGTGGGGAATACAATATATATGTTGGAGTGATTTTTGTTATATGTGTAAGTATAAATATGTGAATGTATAAATATCTGCACACATTTGACTTATGTTGGTCTTTAATGGGAGAAACCCTGGTTTTCCATGAAAACAAAATTGCAGCATGATCTTGGACACATTTATTCATCTCAGCCCATTATAGATTGCTGTTGTAGGGATAAAACAAGACGTGACTCTTATAGAAGCTGCTTTGAAAAAAAGAGGCTGTATAGTACATTCAAAAATGAATGAACATAATTTTCTTGAGTAGCTATTATGCAAGGAAAACCCACCTCTAAATTACCCTCTTGTAGAATATAGGTATGCTAACCTTTTAAATATAGTTTGATGAAAATACTGTCAAATACAATTCTTTGCCTTCAAATCAGTATTGACTCCTACCAACAATACTATAATATTTAAAAAAATATGTATCCAGGATTGAATAATAAGTAAGATATGTTTAACCAGTAATTGACCTTACATTAAAAAATAGGATTTATAGCCAGGAAACATCATTTGTTTGAAATAGCCTACAAGTTGAAAGAAAGCGAGTTATCGGCCTAGGCTTGTTATAATGTAGACAGCTATTTACTTCAGCTTCAACCATAACAACACAAGAGCACACAATAGATACAAACTCAAAGTTAACCGCACCAAACTTGATTGCAGGAAATACGACTTCAGCAATAGAGTGGTCAATGTCTGGAATACTCTACCCGACTCTGTAGTTTCTTCCCCAAACCCCAAAAACTTTAACCTTAGACTGTCTACTATTGACCTCACCCCTTTCCTAAGAGGTCTGTAGGGGGCGTGCATAAGCGCACCAACGTGCCTACCGTCCTTGTCCTATTGTTTCTCTTATTCTTCTTTTATTTTTCTTATATGTACCCATTTCATGTATTCACAACTATGTATACACTTATACTTATTATCTTGTAAACAATTGGCAAATCAAATAAATAAATAAATAAATAAATATAAAAAAGACAAGCAAACAAGCCCACTAACCCTCTCCTTTCCTAGAAGTTTATTTATTTTATTTATTTGTTTTGTCAAATGTACAAGATAACAAGTATAAGTATGAACATAAACAGAAACAAAGGAAGTAAACACAGATAAATGGGGACAGTAAGACAGGCATGCCCACTTTAAGGACCTCTTAAGAATAAGGGAAATGGAAAGTTGCCAGCTTCTAGCTTCCTACTGTTTCAGCTCTACAGGTTATTATTTCAATATTAACTCAAAGGACATTGTCTACTCTTCTCCCACACCTCATAAATTTTCTGATTCACCTCTTAATATCAAATCACATCCAATGAACTATCTGGATTTCACTCAGTTCTCTCTTGGTACCTATAAAAAGAAAATGGAAATATCTTTGGTTTCAAGACATCCCCAAGAGGACCCTAAAGGAGTCCAATTTGAAGTTTCCTAAAAGAGCATTAATACTAAACAGTAGGGGAGCAGATGATCTAATCCTAAAACAATATCAGATGAATTTCAATTTACAAGCAATAATCAATAAAGCTTTCCTAACTTTTAATGTAGAATATCTGAAGATATCTTTTTCATATTAAGAAAAAATGACTCAAAGTGCCTTTATTATTCCTATGCAGAAGCATCAGAGGCACTTGGAAACGTGTGTGTGTGTGTGTGTGTGTGTGTGTGTGTGTGTGTGTGTATCAGTAGTGGGATTCAATTTTTGTTACTACCGGTTCTGTGGGCATGGCTTGGTAGGCGTGGCTATGTGGTCACGTAACTAGTAGGTGTGGCTATGTGGTCATGTAACTAGTGCGTGTGGCTATGTGGTCATGTGACTGGGTGGGAGTGGCTATGTGGTCATGACTACACAACTCGATCAGGGCAAAGCAATAGACGCAATCTACATAGACTTCTGTAAAGCCTTTGATTCAGTGGTACACGACAAACTACTCCTAAAACTAAAATCTTATGGTATCTCTGGACAACTGCATAACTGGATAGAAGCATTCCTGTCAAACAGACAACAAATGGTCAAAATTGGGAGCATCCTATCAAATTATGTACCTGTCAACAGTGGTGTCCCCCAAGGCAGTGTTCTAGGACCAACTCTTTTCATACTCTACATAAATGACCTCTGTAATCATATCAAGAGCAACTGCATTCTCTTCACTGATGATGTAAAGCTATTCAACACCACAGACAATAATGCTACCCTTCAAAAAGACTTTGACTATGTTTCAGAATGGTCAAACAAATGGCAACTTCAAATCTTAACAAATAAATGCTCTGTCTTACATATTGGCAAAAAGTAAATAAATCAGAAAATAAAATACAGGCTGAATAGTCAAGACCTTGTTGTTGATCCAAACTCTGTCAAGGACCTTGGAGTACTCATCTCTAATGATCTAAGTGCTAGAGCCCATTGTAACTACATAGCCAAAAAGGCATTAATAGTTGTTAACCTAATCCTACATAGCTTTTTCTCTGGTAATATCACACTACTAACGAGAGCATACAAAACATTTGCTAGACAAATACTTGAATACAGCTCATCAGTCTGCAACCCACATTATGTATCTGATATTAACACAGTTGAGAAAGTCCAGAAATATTTCATAAGAAGAGTTCTCCATTCCTCTATTCATTGCAGAATACCTTATGCCACCAGACTTTAAATTCTAGACCTAGAAAATCTAGAACTACGCCACCTTCCATCTGATCTAAATATAGTATATAAAATCATACATTGCAATGTCCTACCTGTCAATGAATACTTCAGCTTCAACCATAATAATACAAGAGCACACAATAGATACAAACTCAAGGTAAACCACACCAAACTTGATTGCAGGAAATACGACTTCAGCAACAGAGTGGTCAATGTCTGGAATACTCTACCTGACTCTGTGGTTTCTTCCCCAAGCCCCAAAAACTTTAACCTTAGACTGTCTACTATTGACCTCACCCCTTTCCTAAGAGATCTGTAAGGGGCGTGCATAAGCGCACCAACATGCCTACCGTCCCTGTCCTATTGTTTCCTTTATTTTTCTTATATGTATCCATCTATTCATAACTATGTTTTTACTTATACCTATTATCTTGTAAGCAATTGACAAACCAAATAAAATAAATAAATAAAAAATAAATGTGATTGGGGAGGGGGGGTGTCAAAAGACAGAAACTTCTAGAGCAGGGGGTTGGACTAGATGACCTCCAGATACTTTCCAGCCCTGGACTGCTGCGTTATTTCAAAGCATCCTCTGAAGCTGCATCTAGTGCCAAGGTTTGTGGTCCTTCCTTCCTCTCCTTTTTCTCTCCCTCATTCCCTCCCTCCCTCCTTCCCTCTCTTTCTTTCTTTCTGTTTCTGTTTCTCTTTCTTTCTCCCCTCTCTCCCTTTCTTTCCTCCCTCCGTCTTTCTTACTCTTTCTTGTTTTCTTTCATAACACCTTCCCCGCGTCCTGTTTTTGGCCTAGTGGGCCTCAGGGAAACCTCCTGGGTGCTAAAAAAAGAAGCATTGTAGGGGGGGTGCATAAATGCACCAACGTGCCTACTGTTCCTGTCCTTTGTTTCTTTTTTATTTGTATCCATTTCATGTATTCATAACTATGTTTATACTTATACTTGTTATCTAATACTTGCTTGACAAATAAAATAAATGAATAAATTTTGAAGGTAAATACAACAGGGACGGGGAGGGGATAAGCTGTGCCTCATGATTTAGATTAGCTAGAAAGCAAGAAATCTGACAAAAATAAGGCATTAACATCTACCCTCAACTTTTTACTTTTTCATAATAATGGAAACCAGCCATTTCTATAACAACAAATCTATCTAATTGGTAAAACCCCAAATCAACATTTCATTTTCCGCCCACCTCAAGCACAAAGTCCAGAACTGGTTTCCAAGTAAGAAATAAAGGTGTTTTTTTCTTTTCTTTAATTGAAACAGTCAATTTAGCAATGTCTGCTAACTCCATCAGTTTTTGCAGCCATTCATCCATTGTAGGGATCAAGGTGACCTTCTGTCTCTATGCATATAGGAGTGTTGCTGCCATCAATATATATAACATCAGAGTTCTGATTTTTTTTTTTTTACCAAAGGTTTATTTTTTCAAGTTTGTCAGGCTTGTGCTAGAGCACATTATCAGGGGACTTTTCTCTCCCTTTCCAGATGATGATCTCCAGCACAAACTAGACAAAATGTTCCCTGATGATAGGCTTCTGCATGAACCCAAACACTTTGAAGAATAAACCTTGACTGACTCAGATTGGATCCTTAACTTAATCTCCTCACCTGTACCACAGACAGTGATGAACCCTCACAGCATAGTCAAAATAGCATAGTCAATACTAGCCCCATGGTAGATTAAAATTCTGAGAGTTTTATTAGCTTGCTCTGCCTAACTAAAATAAGGATAAAGGATCCTTTGTTTCAAAGTATTTTTTCATGAATTTCACTAAATTCATGTTTTATAAGAAGATATTTGTAATCTATAGGATTGTACTTGATTGTCTATTTACATCTTGTATATAATGCAATTTACCACCACTATGTAAGAACTAACCTTTATGCTTGTTTCTAAAACCGGAACACATATCATAGCTTAGTCATCCCCACTGAATATGGAGTGAATCTGATGCTTTTTTCCCTTTACAATCAGCTAATTTTTAAAATTATTTTAGGACTTTAATTGCAAGCAATTATTTTTCAGATTTTGACTACAATTTAAAATACATCCTGTAGAACTCACTTGAACTTCTGAATAAACAATAATAAATGAAACTAGCATTAGATGCTTTGCTTTCAATCATGCAAGAGCAAATACATTGTGTAAAAGGAAAGGTAATTCTTATATCTTTATCGGTTAGAACAAATAGCAGATTATGATGCTTTCACACATGAAATTTAAAACAGTTTTTTATTACACTAATTGTCATGTGTAAGTGGATGTTTGATCTGTATTTTTTTTTAACTTTCTACTTTCCACTTTTCATTAATGGTGAATGTGAATGTAAGGATACATTCACATAAACACTGAGGAAAAAGCTCAGTCTCCTGAAAACATGCTTATAATTGCGACATCTTGTGGCTTCTTCTGAAAGTGCACTTATTTAGCATTTAAGGACACTAGCCTGAATAATTCAGTGTTTTTCCCCCTACTTTGAATAGTGTAGGTGCTTTTTTACCCTTAGTTAATATGTATGTCATGTTGAGTTAAATATGGGCAATCAGACTCTGTAGTTATGTTAATAACCCATGAAAATATTACGATACTTTGATATATTTGAAATCACTTTGTATACCTTAAGTATTAGCTATCCCTGTCTTACACACACACACACACACACACACACACACACACATATACACACACACACACACACACACACAGTGTGACTGGCCCAAGGTTGCCCTGCTGGATTTATAGATAACACAGGATTTGAACTCACAGTTTCCTGCTTTATTGCTTGGTGCCTTAACCACTACACCAAAAACTGAATTTCTCTATATATCAAAAGAAACAAGAAACTACAATTGTAAGGAAGTATAACAAAGAAAAAAGAAGAGAATCCCGCAAAGTAACTTAGTCTTCTCCTTAATCTGAGCTGAGAAATGAAATATTGGAACAGATTAGTGTCCCCAGTTGTCCATGAACCCTGGGCGTAGATGTAGTTTCTTGAATCATCCATCTTCGGATAATATCCTAGCTATTTGCAACAAGAAGATCTAAGACATTGGGAAGATGTTGAACATACACAGGGCAAAAAGTTCCAATCTGAAATGTGTAATTTATTCTGAGATCCACTCATCACTATAAGCATGACTTTCTGAGATAATAAGTCATCATTAATCAGAAAGGACTCTTTGTTAAGTATAATGTTCATGCTTTCCTTCTAATTGAGATTTTTGAACATTCATATTGATTTCTCAAAATGCACATTTCAACCTAGAAAATATTAATTTAAGTAATTCAACCTTTTGTCCTACTTGAAGACCAGTGTTAATTTGGACAGGAGGGAGCAGTTGCAGATTCTGAAGGCTTTCTATTAATTGCTGTTATAGCAAGATGCTTCATTGACTGTAGGATTGCAATTTTTTTTAGAACTATGCCAACATTTTCTGCTCCTGCTGCTTTTTTTTTGTTTCATTTAATGTAATGAAAAATAAATCGTGTTCTGCTTTTTCCCCAAAGAGAAATGTTCATGAAGCTATCCCAAATCAGACTGTATTCTTCCTATCCATTTTTCATTAGCATATTTTAGATTTTCAGAGCCCTGGTTACATCTCATTATCAGGCAAATAAATTGTTTCTAAATATTGCTTTATGAACACTGTGAGAATATTGCATGATATGTAATAAAAAGTCTTACTTAAGAAGCCATTCAACAAACAAAAATAGTCAATAAAATATAGTAAGGAGTGGGAGTAAAGATGTGTGTGTGTGTGTGTATGAATGTATGTATGTATGCATATTACAACTTTATACAGTTCAACTTTATTCTAAGTCTAAGTAATATAACTGAATTCAAGGAGAAATAGGTGATCCTCAACAAGTCCCACAAAACTAAAAACAAAATTAATTAGAAGGCATTTTATTTTGATTGACATTGATATTGTGCATTGCTCTTGGCTCAACTCCTTAAATACTTATTACTGGCTGCTGTCTCAAAGGACTTTCCACTTGCAGTAGCCCTCAATTACAGGACCAGCCTTCATTTGAATATATTGATTTTTCCCCCTAAGCTTTAGGGGAAGAATCAAAATAATGAAGTGGCAAATAAGAATGCACTTCAAACAAAAATAGCTTCTTGTGGCTTGTTCAGAGTGTCCAAACACAACTTTCTAAAACATTCTGTAAAACAAGTTCCCTGTAGGTGTTAAATACAATAGTTGATCTGTCTGTAGATGTCATAAATATGGAAATCTTATATACAGTTAAAGAAGTACTCATCACTAATGATCTAAGTGCTAGAACCCACTGTAACTATATAGCCAAAAAGGCATTGAGTGTTAATCTAATCCTGCATAGCTTTTTGTCCGGTAATATCACACTACTAACTAGAGCATACAAAACATTTGCTAGACCAATACTTGAATACAGCTCATCAATCTGGAACCCACATTACATATCTGATATTAATACAGTTAAGAATGTCCAGAAATATTTCACAAGAAGAGTTCTCCACCCGTCTACTCGTTGCAGAATACCTTATGCCACCAGACTTGAAATTTTAGACCTAGACAACCTAGAACTACGCCGCCTTCGGTCTGATCTAAGTATAGTACATAAAATTATATATTGCAATGTCCTACCTGTCAATGAATACTTCAGCTTCAACCATAACAATACAAGAGCACACAATATATACAAACTCAAGGTAAACCTCACAAACTTGATTGCAGGAAATACAACAACAGAGTGGTTAATGTCTGGAATACTCCACCTGAATACCTTCTTCCCCAAACCCCAAAAACTTTAACCTTAAACTTAACCTTAAACTGTCTACTATTTACCTCACCCCTTTCCTAAGAGGTCTGTAGGGGGCATGCATACGCGCACCAACATGCCTACTGTCCCTGTCCTATTGTTTTTTTTTTCTTATAGGTATCCATTCATGTATTCATAACCATGTTTATACTTATACCTGTTATCTAATAATCACTTGACAAAATCAATAAATAAAAATAAATAAATAAATACAGTACTGGTGCTAATTTATTAGGAAAAGTTAGCATATTTATATAGCACACATCTTAAATCTATCTATCTATCTATCTATCTATCTATCTATCTATCTATCTATCTATCTATCTATCTATCTATCTATCTATCTATATCTATCTATCTATCTATCTATCTATCTATCTATCATCTATCTATCTATCTTCTATCTATCCATCCATCTCATATCTTGCATATTGTGCAATGATATATTGAGTGGATAGTGTGCCAGGAAATATGATTTTCTTCTTATGTACTGGAATAGAAAACTTGATCCTTTGATTTTAAAGAGGATCAGACAGACAATCCATGAACCAAAGTGGCTAGAAAAATGGCTGGAATGCAGAAGAATTTCTGAAAAGGTACAACTTATTGCTTATTTGAGATATTATCCTGTGGCAGTACAGACAGATAAAGACAATATTTTTCTGCATTTGGAGACACTTATTCAGAGTCTGTTCAGTGTTATGGGGCAAAATCAACATTTATTCTTCAGAATTCAGAATTAGAATAACCAGAACCTACTGTGACATTTGTCAGTAAAATCTCTGAATTTTACACTGACACCGACATTACTTTAGATTCATCTGCTGAAATTGGCTTACTGCTAGAATACGAAAGTAGATCAAGTAACAGTTGTGGAACTATTTGACATGATACTTTTTGTTGGTTCCAACTCCAAAAGAAGTATCAGTAGCAGAATTTTTCACTACCTTTTTTATTCTCACAAAAGCCTTTGAAATGTTGGCCAACAAAACTGTGGATAATCATGTCAAAGTTCTGCTCCCACATCAAATTCATTTAGATGATACTTCAGATCCATGATGTTGTGATGGCTAGGATGCAGGGCAGCAGGGAATATCTATGGCATTTTCAGTCACTAATAAAAAAAAATGGTTGTGTCCTTGAACCCACTCTATTTAACATAATGTTTAACGCTATGTTGAATATTACCCTTCTAAACGGTGAGGCTGGAATCAACATCAGGTACAGAGTGGATGAAAAGCTTTTCAACCTAAGGAACCATCACCAAAACCAGAGGTCTCAAAACTTGGCAACTTTAAGACTCGTGGACTTCAACTCCGCAAGTTGAAGTTCATGAGTTGAATTCTGGGAGTTGAAATGCACAAGTCTTAAAGTTTCCAAGTTTGGGGACTCCTGACCAAAATGAGGGAAACTGATCTGAAAGACTTCTTTGCTGATGACTGCACCTTGAACACTGACTCAAAACCAAAGATGCAAGTCAGGATGGATAAATTTTCCATGATTTACAACAACTCTGTAATTTATCATTAACATCCAAAAGATGGAGATCATGCACCAGTCTGCTACTCATGCACTGGAGAAAGAACAAAAAAATTATAATCAAAGGGCAGAAACTACAGGCTGTAGACCATTGTTATTACCTTGAGTAGTGAATCTTAATGCAGGAGTTAACTGAAGAATTGAAAAGACAAGTATGCTTTTGGTAAAATCAGCTTAGAAACAAAAGTGAAGGTTTATACCAAGTAAGTCTTGGTACTTACTTGCCTTCTGCATGCTTGTGAAACATGGGCTGTTTATCAAAGGCTTGCAAGACAGTTCATTTCCACATGGTCTGTCTTTGCAAGATATTGGGCATTTGATGGCAAGACAAATACTGGTTATTGAAACTTTATTCTAGTGCATATCTACCATCAGTCCACAGACTGCTTATGAAAGCACAGATCCAGCCTGGAAGTCATATCATTTGTATGCTGGAAAAGCGCTTACCCAAGGGCATGTCTTTGACACATTCTCTGCTGGAGGATGCTTGCATGAAAGGCAGAAGAAATTTTATAAAGACACACTAAAGATTTCGCTGAAATTGCTTGACATAGACACAAACACTTGAGAATTGCTGGCATAAAACCTAGTGTGGCCTCATTGACAAGGTCTGTCAAGCTTTTAAAGCAAAGCACACTGCTGAAGCACAACACAGGTGTGAGCTGTGTAAGATCAGAGCCACTAGCACATCAGCTGTGCCTATGCACACATGTCCAATATATGGAAGAACATTATGTGTCCTAATTGGCCTGATAAGTTATTTTTGGACAGATTATATCTATTTTCAATGCCAGAAAAATGGATCTTAATCAACAACAATGAATGCATATACACATGTTCAACATCATGAGACAGAGATATCCCAGTATTCCTCCCCTGTAGTTAAACTGAATCATTTTAGTCAATAATTCCTGCAGATGTAAATAGATTGCTTTATCATCTCTTGATCTTGACAAGATTTATAAGCACTTCCAGTGAAGCTCTGGAATCTGATCTGGTAAATTTTATTAATTATTCAGGGAAAAGAAGTTTTCTACCTGTTTAAACAACATGTGTTCTTTAGAAGCCATTCTTCGATCCTTTAAATGTTGACAATTATTGTCCAGCTTATATACTTACATGGGTGGGAATGTAATCAAGAAGTTAGTGGTTTTTCAGCTTTAAGGAGTCCTAGATAATATGGATTATCTAGACTTAGTACAAACTAATTTATAACTCTCTTGGTAAACTTAATAGATTATCTTCCCCTGAGAAATTGGAGTAGGACTCTTGCTTTTCTTAGACCTTTTAGTGAATTTTGAAATCACCTACCATGAACAGTTGCACTAACCAAAAGTGCACTGACACTTTTGGAAACTGAATAGAAGTAGTTTTGATTCTATCTCCCTGATAGTATTCTTTGCCTCTATTAATCAACAAAGTGATACTGGTGTATAATCCCTTTAAGAACCCATTTTCTCTGATGGCTTAAAAAACAAACTAAAATCCCCGAAAATCCCCGAAAAGACAATATGGAACCTTGATAATCACTTGATATACATGATAATCAAGCCCATTTCTTTGTATCAGCATCATCAGCCAATGGCATGATTCCCCAAATGTTTGCTTATAAGGAATATGGGCTAAGTGAGAAAAAATAAATTAAAAAATGAATCCAAGTAAGATGGAAGTCTCATTCAGAGACAATGAAACATTCATCTGAGGTAAAGATGCCTATTCTAGATGAGGCCACATTCTCTTAGGAAGAACATCATAAACATGATTCTAGATGTATTCTATTTTTTTCTGTTATTCTGGTGTTATTCAGAAGAAGCACCTTTTTACCAGCTTTGGCTGATAAGCCAGCTGCTTCTATTCCTAGATGATAATTCCTCAACAGGAGTGGTAGATTTAACTGTAACCTTCAAGATTGATTTCTATAATGTACTCTACTTAGGATGCCCTTGGTATCGCTTAGAAACCAACTTGTATAATACTTCAAGGTTAGCAAAAATTCCTGAACACTTCCCAAACCAAATGAAACAAAAAGAACATCCTGGTGCTTTTTATAGTATTTTCTACTTCCTTTGGCATTTGTGATATATATATATGATATATGATATATGATATATGATATATGATATATGATATATGATATATGATATATGATATATGATATATGATATATGATATATGATATATGATATATGATATATATATATATATATATATATATATATATATATATATATATATATATATATATATATATATATATATATATATATATATATATATATATATTTGTTTTCTGAGGTTCGAGAGTAGTTTGTATGTGGATCTTTGGTTATTTCTGGTTTTCTCCCGCGTAAGATTGGAAGTATCTAGGAGCGGATGAAGTCTCATTCATCATCCTCAGGCTTCTGTCTTCAGCTCTGTGCTTCTCAGAGTGAGTGAGCTTGCAGCTGCTTCTTCCTTTAACTGCTAGTGGGGTGTTGACTTGATTGGGTGGGGCTTGGCTGTGTTCTGATTGGGTGGGGTGTGTTCATGCTGGCTGGGAACACAGCCAAACCCCCAACCAATGAGAACACACCCCCACCCAATCAGAACACAGCCAAGCCCCCACCCAATCAAGTCACACCCCCACTAGCAGTTAAAAGGAAGAAGCAGGCTGCAAGCTCACTTCACTCTGAGAAGCACAGAGCTGAAGACAGAAGCCTGAGGATGATGAATGAGACTTCATCGAAACGTTGCCTAGATACTTCCAATCTTACGCTGGGAGAAAACCCGAATAACTAAAGATCCATATATATATATATATATATATGATATATGTTTTCTGAGGTTTTCGCGGGTATTTGTATGTGGATCTTTGGTTATACCCCCACCCAATCAGAACACAGCCAAGCCCCCACCTAATCAAGTCACACCCCCACTAGCAGTTAAAAGGAAGAAGCAGCTGCAAGCTCACATTACTCCGAGAAGCACAAAGCAGAAGACACAAGCCTGAAGATGACGAATGAGACTTCGTCGGAATGTTGCCAAGATACTTTCAATTTTATGTGGGAGAAAACCCGAATAACCAAAGATCCATATATGTGTATATATGTGTGTGTGTGTGTACGTCTCCATCTTCAAAATGTATGCACCTATGTCCTAGATAAGAGTTAGAAAAATGAAGTATTTGCTGCCAATACTGATGTACAGTTTCTGACATTTCTCACCATTAGATGTAATTCTCGAGTTTCCTCCGATCCAAAATGTGGCATTACCTGGATAAATCCAGATGTTACTTCTGTTTCCCAGAAAACCCCCATGTCTGGAAAAAAACACCACCCTAAAGATCAGATATTGTGAAAATTGATCCAAAATGTAATATACTGTATGGTTCAGCACTGCAGTTACCTAGCTGATTTGAAGGTTCAAGAATCAGGAACAGCATCATCATTTTTTTTGTATCTTTTCTTCAGATAAATATGATTAGATGCAAATATCGTACAGTTATGAAAATGCTATTGACCAGTGATAATTCAAGCTCTGAACTAAAGGGATTCTTAATATTTTGTTCAATTGTATATAAATAAAAGGGAAAACAAAACTGTGCTGTTTGTAATGCTAGTGGGAGTCTACTCATAAGAGATGCATTTATTTCTACATAAATGCTGTCTAAGGCAACATTAATGTCGATTGAATGACACAGGGACCTTCTCATTCAGGCCTTTGTTTCACCTTTAAAGAACTGTTATTTTCAACTGCTAGATATGAACCCTTGGACTTTTAACTCTTACACTCATTATTTTAAAATGTCTAAGTATAATGGACAGAAAGAAATTAAAAAAAAAACATGCTTTTAGATTTTTCATTTGTATTATATAAAAAAGCAACTACTTTCAAGGCCAGTAAAGCATTTTATTTTCCCATTGTATTTTCTGATAACATTTGCAAGCAACATCTAAGTCCTGTTTACAGAATAGATAAAGTGCTATTTCCATTTGAACTAAAAATCATTTGGATCATAAGTTGCATTTAAAAAAACAAACAAAAGTAGAATGGTAGCGGCTGTGGCAACTCTACAAGTGGACCTTGACTTATACTATCACTGAGTCCAGAATTATGGTTGTAAGTCATTATGATTGTAGGTTGAAGCAATATGTGCCTGGGTCTGATTGACTTTTTTTTTTTTTTTTTTTTTTTGCAGTGATAGTTAAGCAAACCTCATAATTGCTAATCAAACACATTAACCAAATGTCATGGTCATTAAGTGAATTCATTTTCTCAACTTTTGGTTGTTTTTTTTAACCATACATTGGAAACCAGCAACAACAACAGAAATACAAAGCAGAGTCAGAGGAAAGTGGGACATTGCAAAGCTCACTGTAGTTTTAAGAAAGTTTTGGAAACGAAATGCTATTTCTTGGGAGGGAGGAATGTTCTCGTGGCATACAATTGAGTAGTTTATGATGGAGAGAATACTGGCTGTCTAATTTGGCATATGATGTTCTTTCAGATGGGCATATTAGATGAATAATTTGGAGTTTTAGGCTGGCATGAAACAAATGATCCCACTTGAATAGGCAAAATTGAAACATTATTTTACCAAATACATTCTTAGAAAAATCAAGTCTATAACAACTAAAATATAGAATGCTGGTATTTAATGAACATCCCAGTATATTATTATATATCCTGTAATTCATTACATGGAAATTATGTAATAATGATTAAACTAAAGAAAGTTACATATTTATCATGTATTTGATCTTTATTTGAAATCAGTAGATGGAGCTCTCAACTACAAATTATAATGGATGTGTACATCAAAGAGGGACAGTTAAATAGAATAGATGGGAGCTCATTATAGCTGAACCAATTGGAAGAATCTTGGGCTTCTGCTGGCAAATGAAGTGTAAAATTCAGGTTAGTAAACTAGCTAATCCAGTATATATTTCTTTCATGATTTATCAATATCAAATATCAAAATGGGGTTAATTGAAAACATTTGAAATAAGCCTCATATACATGCTGGGGAGGAGGGGCAAGACGGCATTGGAATAGCAGTCTTTTAATGAGCTCTGCGTACAGTAATTTGCAAATGGCTTAATTATAATTAAGCCATTTTTATATAACCCAAACTTTACTGCTGAGATGAGGTATGTCTGTTGAGATATGAATATATAATATATACTTGCATGAGCAAATCTAATTCCTTTAATGCTCATAAGTTGGGTCAGTTATGTTGAACCATCATTGGTGGGACAGTGAACAAGAAAAGCTGGAATAATCCTGCATTCATTTTAGCCTGTCTATTTTGATACATGATTATAAAGCTAGCAAAAAATGAACCAAATATCAATATGTTTACGAGGTTACATTGTAATGTTTGGGTTCATTTCTGAACAATACACACACAGATAAAGGTATGACTCAGGTCCAAAGTAGTTTATAGCCATAGTAATAGGTTGGGAAATATTTTTTTTTCTATTTTCACACCAGAACATAATGTGATCTAATACAAGTGACTGAAAGACAATAAAGTACATCTTCACACAGAAACTAGGAAAGTCATTCTTATGACACATATAGATAGATCATTGCCAATTTTAAAAATATTAGGCACATTTGTGGGGAAAGGGTTACTATAATTTTATATTACCTGAAAGGATTATATGAATTATAAACTCAAGATCTATATCTGGAATTATTATAAGCATTTGGTTGCCTATTGTCAGAAAACCTCCCGTCAAAAAATGGGTTTATAGTCTGACATTGTATGTATGGACCCTTCTTATGCAGGTATATTCTTAAACTTTTGCATTCCTAGAACAAAATACCATTTCTAGTACAAAGAGAGAAAGAATGTTGGTGACCAACAGATTATGATTATTTTAAACAAACTCTACACTGAAATAAAGTAGCATTTCCTAGTTCACTCTAAAGATAATCATGTCTCCCAGAGTTTGAGTAATCCAGTGGTCATCTGAGAATTCCTAGACCATGGACGTGGTCCTTCATTACAAAAATTGATTTTTTGTTACATTAAGTTCTGGCAATTGTATGCAGGAGTTTAAGCATTCAATTTGTGCACGTAGCATGACCAGAATCTGACCTCAGCAAAGATTAGGAAAGCAGATTTTATAGCTATAATAGAAAGGAATTCTACTTATAAGAAATACATTGTAAGTATAACCAAATCTATGCCTAGCTAATAATATTATAGAAGAGTTCAGAAGCTTGTGCATGTAAGAAGAAAGGCAAAAGAAAGAGATTTCAAAATAGCAATCTTCTAGATAAGAGCATTCATGGTGCTAGGTAGAGAGTCACATAGAAAAATATTTAATTTTCATTCAATTCCTTAGTGCTCCCTTATAGTCAGTAGGATTTGGAGTACTGGAGAGTCAGTTTGACCCTCTACAACCTTATCAGAGGGGGATAAAACAATGCCCCACAAATGAATAACAGAAAAAGGACTTTTTGTTGGACCTAAGCACAATTCTTGTCATGACTTAACATTATTTATTATTTATTTATTTATTTTTATTTATTTATTTGATTTGCCAATTGTTTACAAGATAATAAGTATAAATGTATACATAGTTGTGAATACATGAAATGGTTACATACAAGAAAAATAAAAGAATAGGAGAAACAATAGGACAGGGACGGTAGGCACGTTGGTGCGCTTTATGCACGCCCCTACAGACCTCTTAGGAAAGGGGTGAGGTCAATAGTAGACAGTCTAAGGTTAAAGTTTTTGGGGTTTGGGGAAGAAACTACAGAGTCGGGTAGAGTATTCCAGACATTGACCACTCTATTGC